>NC_051334.1:117879896-118220761 GCF_015220235.1 Choloepus didactylus | reverse complement strand
TCTTACACTGGGTACTTTCAATTGTCTTGTCTCCCCATTCAATGATCCTTTCTTCAGTCTTCTCATATCTGCTGTTTGAGTTGCTGTTGTGAAGTTTTCAAGTGTTGTACTTGTCAGCTCCAGAATTTCTGTTGGTTCCCTCTAATAATTTCCATCTATTTTGTTCATACATTTCCTAATTTCCTTTGGTTCTTTTTACATGGTTTCCTTTACCACACTGAACATAGTTAAGGCAGTTGATTTAATATTTCACTGTTATTTCCAATGTGTGAGCTTCCTCAGGGATGGTCCCTGTCAAAATCTTTTTCTAAGAATGGTGCATACTTTCTTGTTTCTTTTCATGTTTTGTAATTTTCTGGTAAGAAATGGACATTCTGGGTATTATGTTGTAACTGTGGAAACATTATTCTCCCTCCCCTGGAATTGCTGGAGTTTTTTACTGAAGATTGGAGCCATCAGTTTATGACTTTTCCAAACTATTTTTTGTTCTCAAATGAGGAAATGAAAGAATACAAAAGTACTGTCTGTTAAAACTCCTCTGCCACTTCTGCCTGATTGATGTTCAAACAATGGCCACCCTGTGTGCCAGATCCCCAAAAATCAAAAACAGATGTAAAAGCAGTGATAAGCAATAAGACCACACATTCAAAAAGGAGGACTATGCCTTTATTTTACATACTGGCACCAGAAAGCTGCACCAGGAATGTGGGCTGCAATCTCCATAGCTGCCTGACCTAAGGGTGATGAGTAATGGTAGCTGTAATACTACAACATGTCTCTAATTTTTCACACATTATTTTCTCTCCTCAATTATTAACCTTAATGTTGCCTCCCATATAGACCACTTTACATCTAGCTGATTATTTCACCTCCTAATGCATTGGGAAAATAGTAGCCTTCACAGGGCACCTTGCTCATTTTCCTACAATCAAATCTACAACCTTACCTCAGGCTCCATCAGGGCAAGATGGCAGTGTAGGGAGGTATGGAATTTAGTTAGTCCTCTAAAGAAGCTAGTAAACAGCCAGGAACAACTAGTAAACAATTTGGAGCAACTGTTTGGGGGAGAGCCGTGACTGGACACACATTGTACATCAGTCTGGAATGAGTGAAAAGGCTGAGACCACAGTGCATAACTGTAAGTAAAGCCCCCCAAGCTGCAGAGGCAGTACCCCTCCACCAGTGTCATGGCGGGCTGAGTTGGAACACATCCTTGTGGGAAAAATAAGTGGTCTCTGTTGGGAGCAAAGGAAGGTAGCTCAACCAAGTTCCAATCATGGTTTTAATTAACAAATTTGGACCACTGAATACAAGCTATGAGCACATGTAAACCCAGAGCAAGCAGGAAAGGAACTCTGAGGTCTCTCTCACTGGAGAGGAAGCAGGGCTGATGGAAAAAAATAAAATTAAATAAACAAATAAATAAAATGGAGGCTTTTGGAGTCAGCTAAGTTCATAATACTGGAAAAGGGCTATGCCACAAGAAGAGGGACACAGAGAGCTGAGTAACAACTTTGGCTTCTGACTGGCAAAACTGGGGGACTGGGACTGACTCTGAAAAGGGGATTTTTTCCCTCTTTTTTAAAAAACTATTCTAAGTGTCTCATAAGAGAAAGCCTCAGGCATTTTCAAATATCAGCATTGACCCAGGCAAAGGTGCAATTAAGATAGGTCTGAGAGAAGTAAGGAATCAAGTGAAGGAGATAATTCCCCTAAAGGGCCTATCCTCCCCAAGAAAAGGGATCTGGGTCCCAGCTCAAGTGGTGGCCCTCCTTCAGAAAATTCAGACCCCATATGCTGGAAATAAAAACAAACAGCTTAAGTCTGGTTTCTGACTCACCTTGATCTCAACTACACCCCTGGCAGGGACAGGGTCTGATGAGAATTAAAGGCACTGCACCTCTTTACAACAGTGGGGCGAGGCAGGCTGACAAGCTCCACCTCCTGGGTGGTATAGTAAAAGCACAGAGTCTAGAGGCCTCACAGGAAAGTCTGACAACCTTCTTGGTCTCATCCTCAGGGGAATTTGATACTGATTACACCCTCCTCCTGCGAACTGAGAATGTCTGCTTCAGAAAATCTGATTGAGGTGGCTCAAATCTGAGTAAACCATCCTCAAAAAAAGGTTTCATATAGGTAAGGCAAGAACCAAAATAACAAGAGCTAAAAATTCTGTTCAGTTAAACAGAACCTATACTTGGAGTCTAGAATAATTTGAACTGAACACAAAACTGAATAAATAATTTGAACTGAACAGATAGAGAACAAAGCCAACCAACAAGAAAACCCTATGTAGAAGAGTGAAAACAACCTCTAGAATAAACTAATCAAGGAAATCAGATGTCCAGACATCAACAAAAAATTACAAGTCACACTAGGAAAGATGAAGATATGGTACAGTCAAAAGAAAAAACCAACACTTCAAACAAGATACAGGAGTTGAAACAACTAATTAAAGATGTTCAAGGAAACATGCTAAGTCAATTCAAAAATCAAATCAGTAAGTTCAGGGAAGATATGGCAAAAGTAATGAAGGACATAAGGAAGACATTGGGTAAACATAAGGAAAAACTTGAAAGTTTGAAAAAACAATTGGCAGAACTTATGTGAATGAAAAGCACAATAAAAGAGCTAAAAACCCAATGGAGACATGAAACAGCAGATATGAAGAGGCAGAAGCATGTAATAATGAACTAGAGGACAGGACATATGAAATCCTACACACAAAAGAACAGATAGTGAAAAGAGTGGGAAAATATGAGCAAGGTCTCAGGGAATTGAATGACAACATGAAGCACATGAATATACATGTCACTGGTGTCTCAGAAGAAGAAGATAAAGAAAAAAGGGCAGAAAGAATAATGGAGGAAATAATCACTGAAAATTTCCCATCTCTTATGAAAGAAATAAAATTAAAGATCCAAGAAGCACAGCATACCACAAACAGAATAGACCTACTCCAAGACACTTACTGATCAGATTGTCCAATGTCAAAGACAGAGAATCCTGAAAGCAGCAAGAGAAAAGTGATCCATCACATATGAGGGAAGCCTGATAATACTATGTACAGAATTCTCAGCAGAAACCATGGAGACCAGAAGGCAGTTGTATGATATATTTAATATTCTGAAAGTGAAAAACTGCCAACCAGGAATTCTATATCTGGCAAAACTATCCTTCAAAAATGAAGGAGAGTGCATCCAAAATGGAAGATTAGGAGAGACACAGCAAAATTCTCCTCCATGATAAACACTAGATATGAGACAGAATGCACTCCGGAACAGCAGTTCCAGGGTGCCACTGGCTGGGCAGAGACTTCTACACCTATAGTGAGTGTGTATGTGGAGAAACTGAAAGTCTGCATTTAAGACAGGTGAGTGTCCAGCCCAAAACACTGCTGGGGAATGGGCAGCTGAAGTCAGCTGATGGCACAGAGGGGAGTAGCCTTCCACACCCCAGGAAACCTCCTCAGTACCTGGTGTGGGTGATCCCCTTCAGAGACTCATGACCAAGAGCCCCAGTGCTAGGGACTGGAGGTTGGAACAGTCATACAAGTCAGGAAAGGGCAGCTTTCTGTGCCATGTGTAGCCATCTTTGCAGCTGGCTGGAAGACAACACTTCAGAGCCCCATGGCCAAGAGCTTCCTTGCGGGAATTTGGTATTTGGCAGGCTTTTGATGGCGTCCAGACTTCCTCCATGGAAGACCACAGTGTGCACAGCTTAGAGGCAGGGGTGCTACACAGAAAGGCTAGGAACTCTCCTCCTAACCCAGAAACATGTGAGTCCATAGCAGAGAGGGAATGTGGGACATTTGAGCTGAAAGATGAGACATGCAGCTCTGAAGCCCCAGAGAACTCCACCTGCAGCCATGGGAATGGCTGTGACCACTGTTTCTTGTGGTGGAATCCCTCCCAAACAGCACAGGGCATGTCTCACACCTACAGGGCTGGCAGTCCCCAGTGCACATGGAAAATTAGTGCACTGATTGGACCTCCACATTGTTTGGACCCCCAATCAGTGCATAGAAGAAGATGGGGAGAACTGGCTTGAGGGTAAGAGTTGGCTTGGGAGCACCATCTGCTGGTTGGTCAGGGGAACTGCACCTACCAGACAGAGGACCAATAAGGAAATTGAGAACCTAAAAGTGTGATGAACGAATTAGACTTAAGAGGCATATATAGAACATCGCATCCCAAATTACAAGGATATACAATCTTCTCTAGTGCTCATGGAATTTTCTCCAAGATAATGCTGGGGCATAAAACAAGCCTGAATAAGTTTTAAAAGATTGAAATTATTCAAAGCACATATGCTGACCACAATGGAATGCAACTAGAAGTAAAAAACAATGAAATATCTAAAATATTCACAAATATCTGGAGATTAAACAACACATTCCTAAACAGTCAGTGGGTCAAAGAAGAAATTGCAAGAGAAATTACTAAATATCTAGAGATGAATGAAAATGAGAACACAACATATCAACTTATGGGAAACAGTGAAGGCAGTATTGAGGGGGAAATTTATAACTCCAAATGCATATATTAAGAAGGAAGAAAGAGCTAAAATCAAAGAACTAATGGAACAACCAAAGAAGTTAGAAAATGATCAGTAAACTAATCATAAAGCAAGTAGAAGAAAAGAAATACAAGGATTAAAGCAGAAATAAATGATATGGAGAACAAAAATGCAACAGAGAAAATACATACAACCAAAAGTTGGTTCTTTGAGAAGATCAACAAGATTTAAAGACCCTTAGCTAGACTAACAAAGTCAAAAAGAGAGAAGAGCCAAATAAACAAAATAATAAATGAGAGGGAGGACATTACTGCGGATCCTGAATAAATTTTTTTTAAAAATCATAAGAGGATTCTATGAACAACTGTATGCCAACAAACTAGAGAATTTAGGGGAAATGGATAATTTTCTGGAAACATATGAACAACCTAGACTGACCAGAGAAGAAATAGAAGACCCCAACAAACCATTTGCAAGCAAAGAGACCCAATCAGTCATCAAATATCTACCTACAAATAAAAGCCCAGGGCCAGATAGCTTCACAGGGGAATTCTACAAAACTTTCCAAAAGTAACTGACAATATTCCTACTTAAAATCTTTCAAAAACATTGAAGAAAATGGAATAGTACATAACTCATTCTATGAAGTGAATATTACTCTAATACAAAAACCAGATAAAGATGCTACAAGAAAGAAAACCTACAGGCCAATCTCCCTAATGAATATAGATGCAAAAATTCTCAAGAAAATATATGTAAATCTTATCCAAAGAAACATTTAAAAAATCATACATCATGACAAAGTGGGGTTCATCCCGCGCATACAAGAGTGGTTCAACGTAAGAAAATCAATGTAACACAGCACATTAACAAATCAAAAGTGAAAAATCAAATGACCACCTCAACAGATGCTGAAAAAGCATTTGACAAAATTCAGCATCCTGTTTTTGACAAAAACACGTCAAAAGGTAGGAATTGAAGTAAACATCCTCAATATGATAAAGGGCATATATGAAAATCCCACAGCCAACATAGTACTCAATGGTGAGAGACTGAAAGCTTTCCCTATAAGGTAAGGAATGAGAAAATGATGTCTGCTGTCACCACTATTATTCAAATTTGTGTTAGAAGTTCTAGCCAGAGCAATCCAGCAATACAAGGAAATAAAAGGCATCCACAATGGAAAGGAAGAAGTAAAACTGTCATTAATTGCAGATGATATGAACTTATATTTGGAAAACCCTGAGAAATCAATGACACAGCTACTTGAGCTAATAAATTCAGCAAAGTGAAGGGATACAAGATTAAGCCACATAAGACAGTAATGTTCCTATACACTAGAAATGGCGTAACTGAAGAGATACTCAAAAAAAAAAAAATTCCATTCTCAATAGCAACTAAAAAAATCAAGTACCTAGGAATAACCTTAACCAAGGATGTAAAAGAACTCTACACAGAAAATTATATAACTTGACTAAAAGAAATAAAAGGAGACCTAAAGGGATGGAAAGATATGGAAAGATATTCTGCATTCATGGATAGGATGGCTAAACATTTTTAAGATGTCAATCCTACCCAAACTGATCCACAGATTCAATGCAATTACCATCAAAATTCCAACAACCTACTTTGCAGACTTGGAAAAGCTAGTTATCAAATTTATTTAGAAGGGAAAGATGCCCCAAATTACTAAAAACATTTTAAAAAAGAAAAACAAAGTGGAAGGATTTACACTTCCTGACTTTGAAGCATACTATAAAGCCACAGTAGTCAAAACAGCATGGTATTGGCACAAGGATAGACAAATTGATCAGTGGAATCAAACTGAATTAGACCCCCAGATCTACAGTTGACTGATTCTTGATAAGGCCCCAAAATCCACTGAACTGGGACACAACAAGCTCTTCAACAAATGGGGCTGGGAGAACTGGATATCCATATCCAAAGGAATGAAAGAGGATCCCTACCTCATACCCTATACAAAAGTTAACTCAAAGTGGATCAAAGACTTCAATATAAGAAACAATGCCATAGAACTTCTAGAAGAAAATACAGGGAAACTTCTTCAAGACCTAGTATTAGGAGGTCGCTTCTTAGACCTTACACTCAAAGCACAAGCAATGAAAGAAAAAATAGATAGATGGGAATTCCTCAAAATTAAAAGCTTCTTTACCACAAATGAATTTGTCAAAAAGGTAAAGAGGCAACCAACTCAATGGAAGGAAATATTTGGAAACCATGTATCTGATAAGAGACTGATATCTTGCACATATAAAGAAATCCCACAGCTTAATGAAAATAGTACAAACAGCCCAATTGTAAAATGGACAAAAGTTATGAAAATACATTTCTCTGAAGAGGAAATATAAATGGCTAAAAAACACATGAGAGGGATTCTGGGAAGACGGCAGCATAGAAACAAGTGGAAGACTTAGTCTCCCCCAGAACAATTCATAAATGAACAAAAAACCAGTAAATAACCTGGAATAACAGTGGGGAGACAAACGTGACTGTACACTCAACATCCACTGACATGAATTGGGAGCAAAGCCCGAGATCACAGCATAAAATCTGTAAGTAAAATTGCGGACCCACACTGAGAGCCAAGAACTAGAGCCGAGAGCCCCTCCCTCACGGAAGCCACACCATGCACTTTCTCAGCCCAGCTCCAAGTGAGGTTTTAATATTAACTGCTCAATACAGACAGCGAATCCTCAACAAGCAGACAGAGGCTTTTGGTGACAACTGACCTTGGGTGAATCAGGGGACATATTCTGTCTCTCGCTCTCTCTCTGTGGAGAAAATCTCAGCTGCTCTCAGCCAACAAGGCATTGTAGTCAAGACAGCCTCACACATTCTGCATTCTGAAATGAGCTGAGAGCCCTGCAGCACAGCCAAGCTGCCCAGGGCTTCCCTAGAGGGACGGTGCACACTGATGACATAGCATGGCATTCCCTCGGCTGAGGGAGGATCGTGGCTGGGAGGGGGGATCCGCTCGGAGAACCCAGGGGCGCTACACCAAGTCTGGTGGTTTGTGGGACACCGAGAGAGAACTGCCTTTCCTCCCTGGCCACCCGTACACACGCCCCACATTCAGGGCAGGCGGCTCCAGCAACACACCCAAACTGAGTTCTTCAACTGAACACACAAGATTCATTTCCCCACACTCCATGGAGAAAAGGTTGAGAACTGACTGGAGGGATATAGGTGGCTCACAGACACCATCTTCTGGTTAGTTAGAGAAAGTGTACGTCACCAAACTGTGTTTCTGAAAAATTAGATCGATATCCTTTTTTTTTTTGATACAACTTGAAAGAACCCTATCAAGCAAAACAAATGCCAAGAGGCCAAAAACAACAGAAAATCTTAATGCATATGATAAAACCAGAAGATATGGAGAATCCAGCTCCAAATACACAAATCAAGATTTTGGAAGAAATGTTGTACCTCACAAAATTAATTAAAGAACTACAATCAAAGAATGAAAACATAGCAAAGGATTTAAAGGACATCAAGAGGACCATGGCCCAGGATATAAGTGCCATAAAGAAGACCCTAGAAGAGCATAAAGAAGACATTGCAAGAGTAAATAAAAAAATAGAAGATCTTATGGAAATAAAAGAAACTGTTGGCCAAATTAAAAAAGACTCTGGATATTCACAATACAAGACTAGAGGAAGCTGAACAACATCTCAGTGTCCTAGAAATCCACAGAACAGAAAATGAAAGAACAAAAGAAAGAATGGAGAAAAAAATTGAAAAAATCACAATGGATCTCAGGGATATGATAGATAAAATAAAACATCCAAACTTAAGACTCATTGGTGTCCCAGAAGGGGAAGAGAAGGGTAAAGGTCTAGAAAGAGTATTCAAAGAAATTGTTGGGGAAAACTTCCCCAACCTTCTACACAATATAAACACACAAAGCATAAATGCCCAGTGAACTCCAAATAGAATAAATCCAAATAAACCCACCCCAAGACATATTCTGATCAGACTCTCAAATACTGAAGAGAAGGAGCAAGTTCTGAAAGCAGCAAGAGAAAAGCAATTCACCACATACAAAGGAAATAATATAAGACTAAGTAGTGACTACTCAGTGGCTACTATGGAGGCGAGAAGGCAGTGGCATGACATATTTAAAATTCTGAGAGAGAAAAATTTCCAACCAAGAATACTTTATCCAGCAAAACTCTCCTTCAAATTTGAAGGAGAGCTTAAATTTTTCACAGACAAACAAATGCTGAGAGACTTTGCCAATAAAAGACCTGCCCTACTTCAGATTCTAAAGGAAGCCCTACCAACAGAGAGACAAAGAAAGGAGAAAGAGATATGGAGAATTTTAACAGACATATATAGTACCTTACATCCCAAATCACCAGGACACTCATTTTTCTCTAGTGATCACAGATCTTTCTCCAGAAGGGACCATAAGCTGGGACATAAAACAAACCTCAAGAAATTAAAAAAAAAAAAAAAATTGAATATACTCAAAGGACATTCTCCAAACACAATGGAATACAAATAGAAGTCAATAATTTTTGAACTATAACTCCACTATTTACTTCCTACATGATAAAAAATACACAAACTCTAAGGACAAATCAGTGGTTTTGAACTCAATGTAAAATATGTAATTTTAGACAACTATATAAAGGTGGGGGAATGAAGGAGTATAGGAACATAGTTTATGTGCCCTATTGAAGTGAAGGTGGTATCAAAGAAAAACAAGATTGATAGGGATTTAAGAGGTTAATTTTAAGCCCCACAGTAAACACAAAGAAATTATCAGAGAATATAACCATAGAGATGAAAAGTAGAGTTTGGATTAAGAGAAATGGGGGAAGGGGCAATGGGAAGTTAAGAAAGGAGTGTAGGGTTGCTGTCTGAGGTGAAGGGAAATTTCTAATAATGGATGGTGAGAAAGAGCATAACATCATTCTAAATGTGATTAATCCCACTAATGGAAGGCTAGGGAGGGGGTGGAATGGGAAGATTTAGGCTGTATATATGTTTCCACAATTGAAAAAAGGAAAAAAAAAAAAAGACAGTCTAACTAGACGACAATTGAATGCTAAGGATGAACTTGGATGGGATTGGAGGGTGGAGGACAGGTGGCTCGAAGGGACACAGTTGAGACATAAGGAAAAGGAAATATAAAATGTAAGCATTGTATCATTGTTGAATCTCATACTTCTTAGCTGTGCTTAATGGAATTACATAAAATAATGTTCTTGTTCATGGGAAGTACATACGTGAATTATAGTGTATGTTCAAGGATGTGTGCAGCTAACTCTCATATGTTCAGAAGACAGAGAAATATATGATGGATGATAGATAGGGAGGGAAAGAAATAGCAATGTGACAGCATGTTAAAGTTGGTGGATTGAGCTAGTGGGGGAGGGGGGTCAGGGTATGATGGAATTCTGTGTATGCGGCTAGTATTGTTTTTGCAACTATTCATGTAACTTTGAATTTATTTTAAAATTAAAAAATGATTAAAAAAACACATGAGAAAATGTTCATCTTCACTAGCTATTAGAGAGATGTAAATCAAGACCAAAGTGAGATATCATCTCACACCAATAAGAATGACTGCCAGTAAACAAACAGGAAACTACAAATACTGGAGAGGATGGAGAAAAATTGGAACTCTTATTCATTGCTGGGGGGGGGCGGGGGACTGTATAATGGTATAGCCAGTCCAGAAAGAAGTTTGTCTATTCCTCAGAAAACTGGATATCAAGTCACCCTATGATCCAGCAATTTCACTTCTCAGTATATACCCAGAAGATCTGAAAGCAGTGACATGAGCAGATATTTGCACACTGATGTTCATAGTGGCATTATTAACAATTGCTAAGAGATGGAAACAATCCAAATGTCCTTCAATAGATGACTGGATAAACAAAATATGGTATATACACATGATGGAATATTATGCAGCAGTTAAAGGAACAAGGTCTTGAAACATATGACAGCATGGATGAAACTTGAAGACATAATGCTGAGCGAAATAAACCAGACACACAAGGAGAGATATTGTATGTTACCACTGATGTGAACTCTGTGAGAAATGTAAAATAAGTGCCTTCTAATGTAGAATACAGGGGACCTAGAGGCAGTCAGAAACTAGTGAAGGGGGAATGATAATCTAATATGTACAGATATGATAATGAGGCTGATCTTAACGGTATGGGAATGGTCAGGTGTGACTATGGTTTCTTATTGGGATTATAAGTATCAGTGACCCATTGAAGGTAAACATGTTTGTAAATGGTTGTTTCAAGGCATGTATCCCACAGAATAGCACCACAGAACTAAATAAGTGTTGGCATGATACACTTATAAGGCATGACACTGGAGCAGTGAGTTAACAACAGTAATATGGAAAAACTACCCATTACATATTAAAGACTCTATTAAATAGGAATATCTTGCCAACTCTACATTAATATTAGTGATGAATAATTAGCAGCTGATAAGAGCTCTGGGATGTATTATGTTATGATAATTACTTAAAGTTAAGCGTGATGATGATTATACAACTAAGTGAAGATAATGTAAGAAATCGACCATTTATCCTGGGATAGAATATATATCAAGTGAAGTTAGGAACCCACTACTTAATAAATCAAACCCTGGACTTGAGGGTTGCTCTTGTGAAATTTAGAGTTGTAAACAGGAGGCTGAGCACACCTATAATTAGTCCTAAGAGGCACCTCCAGAGAACCTGTTTGGTTGCTCAAATGTGGCCCTTCTTTCTCTAAGCCTAACTTGGTAAATAACACCATTAACCTTCCCCACTATGAGGGACATGACTCCCAGAGGAATGAATCTCACTGGCGATGTGATACATGTCTCCATGGAGTGAGCCTGGCCCTGGCAGCACGGGATTGAAAATGCCTACTTGACCAAAAGGGGGGAAAGAAGGGTAGCAAGCTGAGGGTATAGTGTCTGCAAGATCCCAAATAGAGTCAAGAGGCTATCCTGGAGGTTTCTGTCATGCAAGCTCCAGCTAGACATCCTGAATGGCCACAGTATGCCATGCCCTTACCAAAAATAGTCCCCAAATACCTAGATCCCTACCTGAGATTTTATAAGATTCATTCACTAAATTTTATCTCAGAAACTTAAATCCACCAGAGTGTTCCAATGCCAGACAAGTCCTAAAACTCAGAGGCAACAGCCTCTTTATGAACAACAATCAGATGCAGTCCCCTTCCCCATATTGTTGACACCCCCTTTCAAAATGAGCAAGTCAGGGTTGTCACTGCCTAGACACCCTTGAAGATGGAGAAAGAGATTAAGTGACAGGAAGGGATAGCAACAAACAAGATAAGATTTAGCAAAGGTCTATGAATACTGAAACTTTATATAAATATATATCTATATATATTTAGATGTTGTGGCTTTGAAGTAGCTGGAAGGAAGTAAATGTCATGGTGGACATGTAACCTATAACATTCTATGAAATTTGCTCTATAGCTACTTGAATTGAGGTTTGAAAGTCTTAAACTTTCTGTATATACCCTATATTTCATAATAAGGAAAGAACTGAAACTGTGGAACTGTAACCCATAACAACTTTTGAAATTACCTATATAATTGCTTGCTGAGCTGTACATCAAAAGTGAACACCTTTCTGTATGTATGTTATAATTTACAAAAAATTGTGGGAGAATTTAAAATATTTTCAGATAAACAGACACTGAGAGAGTATGTGAACAAGAGACCTGCTCTACAAGAAATACTAAAGGGAGCACTACAGGCACATAGGAAAAGACAGGAGTAAGAGGTTTCAGAAAAGTATAGAAATGAAGACTATCAGAAGGTTAAAGAGAGAGAGAGAGAAAGAAAATAAAATAAGATATGACATACAAAATCCAAAAGACAAAATGATAGACAGTAGTACAATATTGTAAGTACACTGAACAAAGCTGAATGTGAGTAGGGTTAGAAGAGGAAGGACAGAGGCATGTATTATACCAGAAGGAAAGACAGAAGATAAGGATGGGACTGTATAACTTAGCTAAATCTAGAGTAGACAATGATGGTGATTAAACATACAAAAATAAGACTTTTTACATGAAGTAGAACAAGTGAATGTCAATATTGCAAGGTGTTAAAATGGGATGGTATATGGAGAAATACAATCAATGCAAATTAGAGTCTATAGTTAACAGAAACATTGTAATAAACTTCCATGAAATGTAACAACAGCAATATACAAAAGCTAAATGTCTATAAGAGGGGAATATGAGGGAAGGGTATGGGATTCTTGGTGGTGTTGTTTATTTTTATTTTATTTTTTATTTATTTTTATTTATTTTATATTTTTCATTTTTTTCCTCTTCTTCTTTCTCTGCAGAAGAAATTGAAATGTTCTCATACTGATTGTGGTGGTGAATGCATAACTATGTGATTATACCAGGAACCATTGATTGTTTACTTAGGATGGATTGTATGGTGTGTGAATAAAACTGTTTAAAAAATAAATATAAAGATACAAGTGCTGGAGGAGATGTGGAGAGAGGGGTGTACCTATTCATGGTTGGTAGGGAATTAGTATGGTGCAGCCCATCTGGAGGACAGTATGTTGGCCCAGTATAGATGTGACCCTGCCAATTAAGGGTGGGTCTTAATTAGAGGATCACTGGAGTCCTTAAGAGAGCTGAGAGTCCACACTGAATCAGATGCTTGGAGATGCTTGGACATGCAGACAGAAATATGTTTGGAGATGCTCAGCTAAGAGATGAAGCCAAGAGTTTGCCCCAAAGATGCTAAGAGAGAATAACCATAGGCTTAGAGGGAAATGCCCTGGGAGAACAAGCAAAGATGCACAAGAGCTGAGAAAAAGAAGCTAAGAGAGACAGAAGCCCAGAGACATTTTGGAGAAAGCCATTTTGAAACAAGAACCTGGGAGCAAAGGACCAACAGACACCAGCCACATGCCTTCCCAGCTAACAGAGGTGTTCTGGACTCCATCGGCCTTTCCTCAGTGAAGGCATACTCTTGTTGATACTGTAGTTTGGAAACTTTTATGGCCTCAAAACTATAGATTTGTAATCTAATAAATCCCCTTTAGAAAAGCCAATCCATTTCTGGTATTTTCCATAACAGCAGCTCTAGCAACCCAGAACACCATTTGATCCTGCAACCCTGTTATTAGGTATATACTTGGAAGAACTGAAAACAGGGACATAAATGGACATTTGAACACTGGTATTTATGGCAGCAGTATTCACGATCTACAATGGATGGAGGTGGCCTATGGGTACAATGACAGATGAATGGAATGGTGAACTGTGGTGCATGCATACAAGGGAATATTGAACAGCTGCAAGAAAGAATGAAGTTTTGAGGCATGCAACTAGACAAATGAACCTTGAGGATAGTATGTTGAGTGAAATAAGCCAGAAATGCAAAGACAATCATTATAATGCATCACTAATATGGACTAAATATAATGTGCAAATTCTGAGAACTGAATTCAGGAGCATAGGTTATTAGGGGAAGGTTCATTGTAAATGTTCCTAGATTGTAAGCTCTTAGAGCAGTCACACCTATTCCTGAGTTGTTACAGTTACTTCTAAATTCTGAATTGCTGGGCCCTTTTGTACAACCTGATCATTCCCTGGAACTTTGGGTATCTGTGTGACACCAGAGACTCAGAGCTGGAGTTCTGCAGCTGTGAAATTTAGTATTATTCAGATCAGCAATTGTTTAAAAAGCTAAAAGAGAGATCAGACGTCAATTAAAGATATAAATGAAGGTTATCTGGTTGGGACTAAGGCAGATCAGACTAAAGGGTAAAGGACAATATAGACCATTTTTGAAAACTTCAACTTCTGTGTGAGACCAAAGAAAGAAATGTTTATTTGGGGTAAAATTTATATTTTCTATAGCACACTATCTAATTTAACTTGTATGGTCAGTTTATTTGAACTTCATAATTACATGGAACCTTGAATAGGGAGTGAGATCTTGTTGGTTTTACAGGTTGGTATGATGCCCTGATACATCCCAGAGAAATTTGGGCAGCAAATAAAAAAAGTATTTGCACAGCCCCTTTGAGGGGCTGGGGGAGAATGTGGATATATACTTCTCCACCTGGGGAATTCCTGATATTCTTGCAAGCCTTGGGGACTAACAATTTAATAGGCCAAGCCCTCAACCTTGGGGCTTGCCCCTATGAAACGTACTCCTGCAAAGGAGAAGCTAAGCCTACTTATAATTATGCCTAAGAGTCACTGCCAGAAGACCTCTTTTCTTGCTCAGATGTGGCCTCTCTCCCTAAGCCAACTCTGCAGGTAAACTCACTCTCTTCCCCACTACGGGGAACAAGACTCCCAGATGTGTAAATCTCCATGGCAACATTTAACCTGACTCCTGGGGATAAGCCTGGCCTTGGCATCCTGAGATTCAGAAAGCCTTCTTGGACCTAAAGGGGGAAGATAAATGAAACAAAGTTGACTTTCAGTGGCTGGGAGATTTCAATAGAGTCTATAGGTCATTCTGGAGGTTATTCTGATGCATTATATAGATTTCCCTTTGTAGTTTTTAGTGTACTGGAATAGCTAAGAGGAAATACCTGAAACTGTTGAACTGCAATCCAGTAGTCTTGATTCTTGAAGATGATTGTATAACTATATAGCTCTTAAGATGTGACTGTGCAACTGCAAAAATCTTGTGACTGACACTCCCTTTATCCAGTGTATGGATAGATGAGTAAGAAAACAAAGACAAAAACAAATAAAAACAGGGGGCTTAAGGGGTATTGGGTGTTTGGGATTTTCTTTTTTTATTTCTGTTTTGATTCTTACTTTTATTTTTTGTAGTAATGAAAATGTTCAAAAATTGATTGTGGTGATTGATAAATGCTTAACTACATGATGATACTGTGAACAGTTGATTATACACTTTGGATGATTCTCTGGTATATAAATATATCTCAATAAAATTGCATTAAAGTAAAACTTAACCTCAACTACTTCGTGTCTTCTCTTCTGTTACAAGTAAGGCATCCCTGATCTTCTTAAAGATGAATACCTCCACCTATGTACTGAATCCTACACTCATTTACTCTTTGAGGAGTACTACTTCATCATTTTCACTTTCTTTATTATATCGTTTCGTCTGATGCAAACATTCTTTAGTCTCACATTCTTCTGTCAGCTATACATCTCACTAGATGTCTACATTTCTCATCTACCATTTTCTCTTCATCCTATTCAATATAGCTTCTTTCCACACCACACCACCAAAATTGCTGTTGCCAAGGTCATCAATAACCTTCATTTTGTTAAATCCTTTGAATACTTCTCTAATTCAATCTCTCAGCAACTTCCATATACTCTACCCATTATATTCCTTAAATCACTCTTCTCTTGGTTTCCATGACACCATACTCTCCTTAATTTTCCCCAAATCAAAAGCTCCTTCTTTTAACAGTCCCCTTTGCTGACTTCCCTACCCACCTCTATATTAGTGCATAGTGAGTGAATCAGAGTTTAGCCCTAGAGCACTCATCTTTCTAAACTCACTTCTTAAATTATCTCATCTATTATCATAGTTTGAAATGTATCTGTATGTTGATGACTCCCAAATTTATATTTTAACATGAATGTTCTCTCAGTTCAAAGTATTTCTTTGATATCTGCACACAGCTAACATTATAACCAAAGGTATGTCTAGTTCTTCCATCACTAATCATTCTTTCCCGTTTTCCCCATTTCTCTAACTTTAAACTAATTGCTCAAGCCTAAATCTATGTTTGAGCACTCCTTCTCTCCTACATTAGAACATAAGCAATTCTCCTTGATTTTATCACCAAAATATCTGTTATTGTCCAATTCTGTCCGTCTTCACTGTCACCACTCTAGTCTGAGACATTATTTCTTGACCTAAATTAGGTTTGAGAACAACTGAAACATTGGAAGAAGTCATCACAGATTCTGAATTGCAGGTGAGTAACAAAACTTCACAGAATCATGAAGAGATCAAAGACTGCTGTAGTGAACTAAGCCCCTGAATACTTAAGAAATACCAAGCATGTATTTTCCTCCAGCAGAACAAACCTGCATGCAAAAAGAAAAGTGTTAGTTTTGGAAATCAAGTTCAACAGGGCAGAAACATTGGAGTCAAGGGAAATGGAAGGTTCAGATATTATGGAGTGGGGGAAGAACCCAGAGGAAAGCATACACCAGAAATTATTAAGAGCAAAATAAATTTCTAAAGGTAAGGCCTGTAGAATGCAAGGAAATACAAAGCTAAAGATAGAAAACCTTCCTGAACCAGGCCTAGCTCTGAGATTCAAAAAAATAAAACCTATATTTTTCACAATAACAATATAAGAGGGAGCCCTCAAGCCTGACTCCAGGAAAGCTACCACAGCGTATACCACCCTAAACAGGAACATTCCCTTAATAGCCCAGGTTAACTCATCCCATTTAAATATGAAGAAATAAGGAATACGATTTAACCCCCATATAATGGTATTAAAAGAAAAAAAAAAAAATGAAAGTGGACTGACAAACATTCTGAAAGACAATGCAAAAACACCAGAAAATTCAGGCACAAAACAGAAGGAAACTCTAAGCTGATGTTTCAAAATGAGCTAAAAGAAATACTTAAATCTTTGAAAACAGCATAAATCAGTAAAAGAACACAAAAATAGGCAACAAAAGGATATCAAATAAAAATTGACAGAATTAAGGAAATAGTTATGAAAAGAAAAAAATTAATAAGCAGAGATTAAATTGGAAGAAATACAAGAGGGAAGAAAAGATAGTAAGGCAAATAAAGCATATAAACAGTAGAAATGAAGATAAACAGAAACTTTTAAATGATACAATAGGTTTGATAGTAATAGATAAAAGATAGCCAACAGAGATACAATTAAATTTGTTGTAATGGATTCTGTGGTGTACTGCTCAGAACTGTACCACCCAACCCCACCCTAACCCACCACACCTATTCAGGAAGAAGACACTCATTTCCCCAACTGCTGGGAGTATTGCTTGCTAATGGCTCACAGCTGAGTCTATACCAAGGCATTGACCTTGGCTGACAGGAACTGCTTCTTTTAAGGTTATGCCTCTTCTGAGGGAAGCCCACATCCATGACAGGATGATGTAGGGGTACAAAGGCCAGGCCTCCAGTTTCAATTTTGGACCTCTCTGAAAGGCCATCCTAGTTTCAGTGCTCCCCATGGGATTGGCTGAGGCCTTTGATGTGACTGCATTGCAGTTCAATTTCTTTCCCTGCTTACTTCTTCATGATTGTTGTTTCTTTCAGCATGCCCTATAAATTACCTGCGCACAGATCGCCATCTCATAGTCATTTTCCCCCACAACCTTATCAAGAGAGGTGGTACCAGGAGTGTTTCTAGGAAGTGGACCCTCAAAACAGGATTTTGGAACAGGTAATGAGGATACTGTCACTGATAGATAGATAGAACACTGATAATAGGTAGTCCATGGAATGCTATAACAGTGAAATTGCTAAAACTTTCACCAGTGATACTAGTGGAAAGGAATATACATGCATGTATAATATCTCAAGCAGTTGAGAGGATTTGGGAAAGTACCAATTATATAGAATCTGCCTAATCTTGCTGAGTGCCACTGATGCATTGGAGAAAGAAAAAAAATTCTGAGAGAATTAATCACTAATTAATCACCAATTCAATTTAAGGCAAAAAATGAATGTCAGAAGGCACCCTTTGTAACATACAAAGGGACTTTCATCTCCTGCAGCCAGTGGACAGAAAAAGCAAGGATCTGGCCTAGAATTTAATTATAAAGTTAGTAGAGCTCTAGAGAACATTGATTTCTAAAGTCCATCTAGTTGGCTATAACAAGAGTGGGACCCTAAGACTTGGGATGTGTTGGGTCAACATATTCAAAACTCTTGAAATCCCACCTTCCCCTGTACCCTCTGTAATTGCAAGGTGATCCACTTCTAGGATTGCCAGATAAAACACAGAATACACAGTTAAATTTGAATTTCAGATAAACAACTAATTGTAGTTTAGGTATATACGAATAGGGACATACTTATACTAAAAAATAAAATCATTATTTATCTCAAGTCTAAAATTTAATTGGATGGACATAGTTGTACTTATGTTTTTGGCTAAATCTGGCAACACTACCCACTTCTGCCTATTAATGATTAGCATCCCCCAATCCTTTCTTGAAAACTATATTTAGTCTCCTTGCAAGACAACACACACTCTCCCCTAGGATCTATCCCCATCATTGCTGCCTGCCACCAAACCAATGACTATAGTCAAGTCACCTTAACCCGACTTGAGAAATGCTAGTCTGATAAGGGAAGAAAGGGACTATAAGCAGTCTAGGGGAAGAAATGAACTAGGAGGTTTAGTGAGTTTGGGCTCAAAGGTCAGACCACTTGTGGTCATACTATAAAAGGACTAGGGGTTTCCAAAAGGGGGCCCATTGTGTAGGGGATTGGGATGGAGAATAAGGATTGACTTCTCATAGACATGGGACAAGGGGAAAGAAAGGGAACCACCCACCCAAGGTGTATAAGAGAGAATATGCAGGTTCCACAGCCATTTCTGGCCCCAGACTGGAGGCAAAGCCACTTCGGCAGAGATCCCGAGTGCTGGAAGCCTCTGGGATGGTGTGGGACCAGCAAACCAAGATGCAGTATGAGTGGAAACCTGATGAGCAAGGGCTTCAGCAAATCCTGCAGCTTCTGAAGGAGTCCCAGCCCCCAGACACCACCGTCCAGAGAACCATGCAACAAAAACTGGAACAACTCAACCAATATCCAGATTTTAACAACTACCTGATTTTTGTTCTTACAAAATTAAAATCTGAAGATGAACCCACAAGATCATTGAGTTCTCTCATCTTGAAGAATAATGTGAAAGCACATTTTCAAAATTTTCCAAATAGTGTAACAGACTTTATTAAAAATGAATGTTTGATTAATATTGGTGGCTTCTTGCCTCTCATTAGAGCCACCGTTTGTATTTTGATTACAACCATAGCCTCCAAAGGAGAACTGCAGAACTGACCTGACCTTTTACCAAAACTTTTTAGCCTTTTGGATTCTGAAGATTATGACACTTGTGAGGGAGAATTTGGTGCCCCTCAGAAGATACGTGAAGATTCTGCTGAGATTTTAGATAGTGATGCTTTAAATCATCCTCTCAACATCATGATTCCCAAGTTTTTACAGTTCTTCAAGCACAGTAATCCAAAAATAAGGTCTCATGCTCTTACATATGTCAATCAGTTTATCATCAGTAGGACTCAAGCTCTGATGTTACACATTGATTCACTTATCGAGAATCTCTTTGCATTGGCTGGTGATGAAGAACCAGAGGTATGGGAAAATGTGTATCGAGCTCTTGTGTTGTTGCTTGAAGTTAGAATGGATCGCCTGCTTTCTCACATGCATAATATGGTTGAGTACATGCTGCAGGGGACCCAAGATCAAGATGAAAGTGTGGCTTTAGAAGCTTGTGAATTTTGGCTCACTTTGGCTGAGCAGGCAATATGCAAAGATGTACTCATAAGGCATCTTCCAAAGTTTATTCCTGTGTTAGTGAATGGCATGAAGTATTCAGATATAGATATTATCCTACTTAAAGGTGATGTTGAAGAAGATGAAACAATTCCTGATAGTTAGCAGGATATAAGGCCACATTTTCCTTGATCAAGGACAGTAGCGTAGCAGCATGATGAAGATGGAATTGAAGAGGCAGATGATGATGATGATGATGAAATTGATGATGATACAATTTCTGACTGGAATCTAAGAAAATGTTCTGCTGCCCTAGATGTTCTCGCAAATGTGTATCATGATGAGCTTTTGCCACATATTTTACCCCTTTTGAAAGAGCTACTTTTTCATCATGAATGGGTGATTAAAGAATCAGGCATCTTGGTTTTAGAAGCAGTTGCTGAAGGTTGCATGCAAGGCATGATTCCATACTTGCATGAGCTCATTCCTCACCTCATTCAGTGCCTCTCTGATAAAAAGGCTCTTGTGCATTCTATAACGTGCTGGACTCTTAGCCTCTATGCACACTGGGTAGTCAGCCAGCCACCAGACACATACCTGAAGCCATTAATGACAGAATTGCTAAAGTGTATCCTGGATAACAAGAGAGTACAAGAAGCTGCCTGCAGTGCCTTTGCTACCCTAGAAGAGGAGGCTTGTACAGAACTTGTTCCTTACCTTGCTTATACACTTGATACCCTGTTCCTCACAATTAGTAAATATCAGCATAAGAACCTGCACATTCTTTGTGATGCCATAGGAACATTAGCAGATTCAGTAGGATTCAGTAGGACATCATTTAAACAAACCAGAATATATTCAGATGCTAATGCCTCCACTGATCCAGAAGTGGAACATGTTAAAGGACAAAGATAAAGATCTCTTCCCTTTACTTGAGTGCCTATCTTCAGTTGCCACAGCCCTGCAGTCTGGCTTTCTCCCTTATTGTGAACCTGTATATCAGCATTGTGTAAATCTAGTACAGAAGACTCTTGCACAAGCCATGCTGAATAATGCTCAACCAGTATGAGGCTCCAGATAAAGATTTTGTGATAGTGGCTCTTGATTTACTCAGTGGCCTGGCTGAAGGACTTGGAGGTGACATTGAACAGCTAGTAGCACGAAGTAAACATTCTAACACTAATGTACCAATGCATGCAGGATAAAATGCCAGAAATTCGACAGAGTTCCTTTGCCCTGTTAGGTGACCTGATGAAAGCTTGCTTTCAGCATGTTAAGCCTTGTATAGCTGATTTCATGCCAATATTGGGAACCAACCTAAATCCAGTGTTCATTTCAGTTTGTAACAGTGCCACATGGGCAATTGGAGAAATTTCCATTCAAATGGGCATAGAGATGCAGCCTTATATTCCTATGGTGTTGCACCAGCTTGTAGAAATCATTAACAGACCCAACACATCAAAGACGTTGTTAGAGAATACAGCAATAACAATTGGTCGTCCTGGTTACGTTTGTCCTCAAGAGGTGGCCCCCATGCTACAGAAGTTTGTAAGACCCTGGTGCACCTCTCTGAGAAACATAAGGGACAATGAGGAAAAGGATTCTGCATTCCGTGGGATTTGTACCACAATTCAGTGTGAATCCCAGTGGAGTAATCCAAGATTTTATATTTTTTTGTGATGCTGTTGCATCATGGATTAACCCAAAAGATGATCTCAGAGACATGTTCTGTAAGATCCTTCATGGACTTAAAAATCAAGTTGGGGATGAAAATTGGAGGCATTTCTCTGATCAGTTTCCTCTTCCCTTAAAAGAGTGTCTTGCAGCTTTTTATGGTGTTTAAACTCATGCACTTAGGCTGCAGTCCCATAGTTAGGGGTCCTTCAGTCTTGGAGACTATGAAGGAGCTTCTGCACCCAGGGAAAATGTTACCCCTTACAGGGGGAAGGGTAAACCAGTAGGAAATACAGTACAATCCCAACCCTACTGTGAGGGGCGGGAGGGAGGTGTTGCTGTCACTGTATTAAGTTGATGTTGGAAAACGTTTTAACATCTGGAGTCTTTGTGGGTGGAAATCTGTCTCCGATTACACCTCTGCACTGGATGTGAAGAAGCAAAAAAAGTCTATTCAGTCTACTCACAAAACAGCACATTCTGAAATATTATGGGGAATTGTACCAAAACAAGAACCATATAAATGATGCATAGGGGTAAGAAAGAGGAAAAAATTCTATAGTGCACAATAAAGAAAACCTAAGAATGGGGTTACAAACAGTAAAGAAGCTTTTTTTTTATTTAAAAATTTTTATATAGGTTTTCCCACATGATGGGGCCTTGTTTTGCATGCTGATGAAGAATTACATAAATGAAGCTACTGTAGTTAAAACCAACTTGCCTACCCATAGTAGAAGTAGGTTCTTGGAAGTTACAATTTAAGGTACCCCAAAAGAAGTTGGAAATAAAATGAAACAAATTTAAACAAAGAACCACCCTGTGAAATGCCAAATTAGTCACTCCTTTTACCTTTGTGGGATGGGCAGGGAGGGAACAATAAATGGGTTCGGGCATATCAAACTAAAGTTTGACACCTTAATTTTGCATTAGAACATTAATGTAGTGGGCATAATTTGATGGCTGTATTTCATTAAATTTAGTTTCTATGCCAAAATATTATTTTTAATGTGCAGTTTAAGTTTCAGGCATGCATTCTGGCTCATAGTGATTGAAAGTAATTTAAATTAGTGGGAGAGTAGCATGCTTGCATCACATAGACTGAGACTGGTATTCATTTACCTATGTTGCACCAGTTTGTGTTGCAGTTTACCAATTCAATATAGCCTTGCATTTAAAATTCCTTTTTAAGATTTGTGGATATCATTTTTAAGAATATAGATATAAATTATTGTAATTTACAGCTAAGCCTTGAAATATCTTTTTAGGATCTGTTAGGAATAAGATTGATATTGTATTTTGTGTAACCTGCACCATGTGGAAAGCTGATATACCCGTGCAAAATCTTTGCCTCTGTGCTGTCAGTGTGATGTGCTTTCTGCATGGTTATATACTAGTGATTTTATCAAAACTTCTAAAACTTAAATTACATGGTAAAAGATCTGTAAAAGGCTGCATAAATGTTAGTCAGCACATAAAGACAATTGTAGAAGTTGAAGACATGACTGCTATATTTTGATGTTTATTCCCACTCAACATATTGCCTTCTAAGCTTTCTTTTTTTTTGTTCAAAGCATGATCTTAAAGATATATTTAAGTTAATGGATGTAATGCAGGGTTCCTACACTGTATTGGCACATGTTGGTGGCCATCTGTGTCCTAGATATATGCACAAAGGGTACAAGTTTAAAGCTACAGAGTGAACATTGGTTAGGTTGTGCAGGGGGTCTTGAAGCATTACATGAATGGTTAAATACAAACCTCATCCTCAGCCTCATCTTATTTCTTCTAACTTATCTTTCTTTATCTACAATTTCACCACTTCTTAAAAAAAATTTTGATCAAGCCCGTATCTTTGTAGGCTACCTCGATGTTTTGTGAAATGCAGCCTGGTATAAATAAATTCATAAATACATAAACAAATAAACCTATTTCATGACAATGATATGTGGCATTGTACCTAGGCCTTAAAAGCTTTGTGTTTTCATTATTTATACTAGGAGAGATTTGGTAGAGAAGGTTTGCCTTCAAGGAGACTGAAGCATTAAACATAAGCCACAAATTCCTTGCATTGACAGTTTTCAGGTTATTATTTTGTGAGTGGGCATTTTTTTACTATCAGTTACAGTTGTGTAACAGTGGATATGCAAGTTAATAATTATGCTACCTAACATTGGTTAACTTGGAGTTTGTGAAACATTTTCACGTCATTTTCATTATCTCCAGCTCACAAATGAGCAAAGTTTTAAATGCTTTGCCCAAATCACACAGCTGCAGGTGAGTACCTACAGGTAAGTACTATCAGCATATCCATCTTCGTGTGTCTAACTTAAAAAACATTAGATACTCTGAGGAAGAAAGTGCCACCCTGCAAGATTGGAACACCATCATCTACTAGAGATCCTCTCTCATTGAAAGCACCTCTTACAGTCTAGAGGCTATGAAAGAGGAGGGTAAGCCCTCTTCCTAAACTGCCTGCTCTCAAAAATTCCAAAACCATCAAGAAGGTTTAAATCCTGTGGGTTAAAGGGGATCCTTTGTGTTAATGCAAACATTCTGCAAGGGGTTATACATTTAGCCATTACCAGCCATTAATTCCCCTATGGAAAAAGTGGCAGAGGATTTTCTAAAAGAGAGAAAATAGACAATTCAAGGAAGATTTGAATGTGAGGAGAGGGAATTTAAACTAGATTTTGAGTACCAGTATTGGGCTAGGCACTTTCACATTTGTTATCTCTTGCAATCCTTGCATTAATTCTGATAGCCAAGTGAAACAAAGAGGGAAAGTGAGTCTCAGAGTAGTTAAGTCTCTTGCCCAAGATCACAGTTAGGGGCAAAGCTAGAATTTAAATCCTCATTTTTGTCACTACGGAAGCTGACATGAGACAGCCATGAATATTGGCAACCTGCACTCCTCCTGCTCAAGATTGCTAGTGCTAGAGGGAACAATATGGACTGCATTCTCAAATAATTATGGTTGTGTGTTTCAACAAATCTGGCAGCTCCATGAGGGATCATCACAAGGGCTTGCCTTTGTTTCTCTTGAAACTTGAAGCATTCCCGTATATGAAATGGATTCCCAGGATGCATTTGCCAAAAACATTTGAAGGCAAAAGTATTGGCTGCAGCAGCCTGGAGCAAAGGACAACAGTCAAGACAAGCTAGACAAGACAAGACAGACCAAAAAGCTTGGGAAGGAAGAGGTTGGAAAAGAGATGTGTAGGGAAATAAAGGCTTTCAAAAGCTTTCACATGTATCAGACTATTGAGAAGGCCATGCATGCATATGCCCAGGGCTGGAAGCATGCTCAGAAAATGCCTGAGAAGACCCTAACCTTTCACCTCTGCCTGACTTCAGTCTCTGTGCAAGCAGGAAGAGAAGGCTATGGGAATGAGTTGTAAACAGGCTGGATGGCTAAGCACTGAAGGAATGCTCCAACATAGAGACAATCTGAAAAATACTGGGAGAGTATTTCATTCTTTCACTTGCTGTCTTTTATTGGGTCCAAGCATTTAAAGAAATCTCTATAAAAACACTACTTGAGAGTCGCACAGCAGCTGCTGTGTCTGCATGTCCTCCCTGGCCACTCCCCGCGGGCATCAGAGGGAGGCTGGCGCCCCGTGCGGTGACGGGGATGCCTGCGGCCGTGGGAACACTTGACTCGCCGCTGCCAGGGCCTGGGGACCTCTTGGCTGCCCCTCCTCAGAATATCAGATGCCTTTGGTGAAGATCAATGAGAAAGCCAAAGAGGGCCTCTTCCGCTGCCCCTCCTGCACTACGGACAGCAGCAGCCGCCTGGACCAGCTGGAGCTCAGGGTTGAAGCTTTGAGAGAAGCAGCAACTGCTGTTGATAAAGGAAGAAAGAATGTTTGAAAAAATGGCTTAAAACATTACAAATTTGATGAAAGACATGAATCTATATATCCAAGGAGTACAGTGAACTTGAAGCAGAATAAAATCATAGATCTACACCAAGACATATTATAGTCAAATTTTTGAAAGACGATACTAAAAAGAATCTTGAAAGCAGCAAGAGAAAAGCAACACATCACTATAAGGGATGCTCAATAATGTTAACAACTGATTTCTCTTCAGAAATCATGGAGACCAGAATGCAGTGGGATGACATATTCAAAGTGCTGGAAAAAAAAACAACAACTGTCAACCAAGATTTCTAGATCTGACAAAATTATCCATTAAAAATGAAGGAGAGACAGATTGGAGAGGGGAAGATGGCAGATTAGGAGAGTCAGGGCAAAAAACACTAGATAAAAGAAAGTGCTCCAGAATACCAGCTCCAGTGCTGCACTGACTGGACAACTTCTGCTAAATCCACAGGGATAGTGAACTTTGTGAAACTGAGAGTCTGCATTCAGAATCAAGTAAGTGAGGCTGCTAGGGAGCCAGCAGCCATGCCACAGTTGGGAGAAACCAGGGGTAGGCATTTGGAGAGGGATTAATTTTAAAAATCCCAAAAGCAGCTGTGGATCCAGCAGTGACAGCCAAGCATTTGAGTGAGGGGAGACTGCTATCCCCATCCTGGGCACCCACCTCAGTATCTGGTGTGGACAATAACCTTTTTTTTGTTTTGTTTTGTTTTGTTTTGTTTTGTTTATTATAAGCTTTATTTGAGTTAAAGGTAGAAAACTTAAAACAATTTAATGTGCAAGTTGCTATAGCAATCTAAAATAGTTGACAATAATTCCTTTTATACATCATCATAAACTTCATGTCATTCTTTTAGACATTTTTTATATATAAGGAATAAAGCTAACCATTTACAAAGTTTAGCAATCTTTTTTTTTCCCAAAAGAATTTCCTGAAGTATGTTGCTAAGTATAAAGCTCATAAATGCCAACATACTTCTATTAAGGGCATGAACCTAAGTTATTAAACAAAAATAAGAGCACATTTTTTAAAAAGTGCTACAGAAGAAGGTACATACAAAACATATACATACTTTTCAAAAGGACATAAAGTGTACTTTTAGGCATTGTCATCTCTTCCAATTTCCTTTACCAACAATATAGCAAGACTTTGTTTTTTTTACTTCTTTTTTTTTATTAAATTCAGTTTTATTGAAATACATTCACACACCATACAATCATCCATGGTATACAATCCACTGTCCACAGTATGATAACATAGTTATGCGTTCATCACCACAATCTATCTCTGAACATTTTCCTTACATCAGAAAGAACCAGAACAAGAATAAAAAATAAAAGTGAAAAAAGAACACCCAAATCATCCCCCCCATCCCACCCCATTTGTCCTTTAGTTTTTATCCCCATTTTTCTACTCATCCATACACTAGATAAAGGGCGTGTGATCCACAAGGTCTTCACAATCACACTGTCACCCCTTGTAATCTACATTATTATATAATTGTCTTCAGGAGTCCAAACTGCTGGGTTGGAGTTTGGTAGTTTCAGGTATTTACTTCTAGCTATTCCAATACATTAAAACCTAAGACGTGTTATCTATATAGTGCATAGGAAAGTCCACCAGAGTGACCTCTCGACTCCATTTGAAATCTCTCAGCCACTGAAACTATTTCGTCTCATTTTGCATCCCCCTTTTGGTCAAGATGATACTCTCAGTCCCACAATGCCGGGTCCACATTCATCCCTGGGAGTCATATTCTGCATTGCCAGGGAGATTTACACCCCTGGGAGTCGGGTCCCACGTAGGAGGGAGGGCAGCGAGTTCACCTGTCGAGATGTCTCAGTTAGAGAGAGAGAGGGCCACATCTGAGTAACAAAGAGGTACTCAGGGGGAGACTCTTAGGCACAATTATATGCAAGTTTAGCCTCTCCTTTGCAGTAACGAGCTTCATAAGGGCAAGTCCCATGATCGAGGGTTCAGCACATCAAACCGCCAGTCCCAATGTTTGTGACAACATCAACACCAGTCCAGGTGAGGATGTCCAACACATCCGCACCTTCCCCCAGATCCTCGGGGCTGGGGAGGGGGAGGCTGTAAATATACTTTTTATTATATGCCCAAATTACTCTGGGATGTGTCACTATTTCACTCCAGCCTATACTAACCTACCATATCTCACTTCCTATTCAAAGTTCCATGCAATTGTGGTGTTTGAACAAATCGACTGTAGAGTTGTACCGTTTAGAAAATTTAGAACCTGTACCAAATAGATATCTCTTCCCTTGGTCTCATATGGAAGTTGAAGTTTTAAAACACAGTCAGTTTCAACCTTTACCCTTTGGCCTGGCTTGCCCTGGTCTTAACCAGACCTGCTTCATTCATATCACTAATTGAAGTCTGGGCTCTTTTTCACCTTTTTTTTTTTTTAACAGTGGCTGCATGCACTAATACTGACATTCATATCTGCCGAGCTCTAGCTCTGAGTTTCAGGTGTCTCAGAGATATGCATTGTTCCAGAGACCAACCAGGTTATACGCTAGGGGATCAGCATCTCAAAGTTTAGAGATAGGCATTACAATTCAGGGATAAAGTTAACTGCTGTAAGAGCTTACAATCTAGGGACTATTACAATTATTATATCCATGTTAGGCTATGTTTTAAGATTCCATTCTGAGTTTACACATTGTAGTTAGTCCATATTGGTGAGGCATTAAAGTGTTTGCCTTTATTTCTGGTGTACTTCACTCAAATACTGTGTATAGGATCCATTCAGCTCGTTATGTGTCTCACAGCTTCACTCTTTCTTGTAGTTGCTCAATGTTCCACTGTATGCATACACCACAGTACACCATTCCATTCTTCAGTCAATGTACCCTTAGGTCATCTGCACCCTTTGCAAATCATGATTACTGCCTCCATGAACACCAGTTTGCAAATGTTCATTCATGTCTCTGCTCTCAGATCTTCAAATGACATACCCCATAATGAGGTTGCAGGTCCTTTTGGTCCCCACATACTTAACTTTTTGTGGAACAACCACACTGACCTTCAGAAAGGCTGCACCATTCTACCTGCTCCTCAACAGGTAGATAGGTACATCCCTCTCACCATGTTTTCTCCAACACTTTTACTCCTGTATATATATATTTTCCTACAATTTTATAGAGTTATAGTCACATACCATACATTTATCCACAGTGTACAATCAATTGTTCATGGTGTCATCATAAAGTTGTACATTTATCACCACAATCAGCACTTGAACATATTGATTACTACAAGAAAAATTGGTTTTTTTTAGCATTAATAAAAAAATGATAAAAAGAAAAATAACATGTCATACAATACAATATACTAGTAAGGACAGCAAAGAACACCACTACCAAGAATCCCATATTCCTCCCCTATATCCCCCTCTCATATACATTTAGCATTGGAATATTGCCTTTGTTACATTTAATGGAGGTATATTACAATGTTACTGTTGACCATAGACTCCAGTTTGCTTTGATTATGTTATTTCCTGAATACCATCCCTTTTTCAACTCTCTACATGGTTGACATTCATTTGCTTTCCTATATGCAAAAACATTTTTATATTTGTATATTTAGTAACAGTCATTGGCCACTCCAGTTTTTGCCACGTTATACAGTCCCAGTATTTATCATCTATCTTTACCTCTGGTGTCATACATTCTCCTATCCCACCTCCTTCAGCTTTACTCACAGACATCTTTGTTCAGTGTACTTACAATACTGTGCTACCATCACACAGTATTATGCTATCTATTTCTGGATCTATGCAATCAATCCTAAACATTCTGTAGTCCTTCAGCATCAAATGGCTGGTCTCTGCCCTCTTTCTATCTCCTGGTTGCCTGTGTTGTCAGCTTTTAACTCCCAAAGTTTTTCATTAATGTCTGTTCATATTAGTGAGACCATACAGAATCTGTCCTTTTGTTTCTGGCTAACTTCACTCAACATAATGTCCTCAAGGTTCATCCACATTATTACATGATCCATGTCTTTGTTCTGTCTTACAGCTGCATAATATTCCATCATGTGTATATACCACAGTTTGTTTATCCACTTGTCCTTTGATGGACATTTGGGCTGTTTCCATCTATTGGCAATTGTGAATAATGCTGCAATAAACATCGGTTTACAAATGTCTGTTTATGTCTTAAGTTTCAGTTCCTCTGAGTATATACCTAGCAATGGAATAGCTGGGTCATATGGCAAATCTATATTTAGCTTCCTGAGGAACCTCCACACTGTCTTCCAGAGTGGTTGCACCATTCTACATTCCCACCAACAATGAATAAGTGTGCCTCTTTCTCCACATCCTCTCCAGCACTTGTCATTTTCTGTTTTTTGGATAATGGCCAATCTGGTAGGTGTGAGATGATATCTCATTGTGGTTTTGATTTGCATTTCCTTAATAGCCAGTGAAGTTGAGCATTTTTTCATATGTTTTTGAGCCATTTGTATTTCCTCTTCAGAAAAGTGTCTGTTTATGTCTTTTGCCCATTTTTTAATTGGATTGTTTGTCTTTCTGTTATTGAGATGCAGAATTCCATTATATATTCAGGATATTAAACCCTTATCTGATATGTGGTTTCCAAATATCATCTCCCATTGTGTAGGTTGCCTTTTTACTTTTCTGACAAAGTCCTTTGATGTACAAAAGTGTTTAATTTTGTGGAGATCCCATTTGTCTATTTGTTCTTTGGTTGCTCGCGCCTTGGGTATGAGGTCTAAGAAACCACCTCCTATCACAAGATCTTTAAGATATTGCCCTACATTTTCTTCTAAGAGTTTTATGGCCTTGGTGCTAATGTTTAGGTCTTTGATCCACTTTGAGTTAATTTTTGTATATGGTGTGAGATGGACATTCTCTTTCATTCTTTTGGAAATGGATATCCAGTTCTCCAAACACCATTTATTGAACAGGCTGCTCTTTCCCAGTTGCTTTGGCTTCACTGCCTTATCAAAGATCAGTTGTCTGTAGATGCGAGGGTCTACTTCTGAACACTCAATTTGATTCCATTGATCAGTATATCTGTCCTTATGCCAGTACCATGCTGTTTTGAGCACTGTAACTTTGTAATATGCTTCAAAGTCAGGTACTGTGAGACCTCCCACTTCATTCCTCTTTCTCAAGATATTTTTGGCTATTCGGGGCACCTTACCCTTCCAAATAAATTTAGTTATTGGTTTTTCTATTTCTGTAAAGTAAGTTGTTGGGATTTGAATTAGTATTGCATTGAATCTGTAAATCAGTTTAGGTAAAATTGCCATCTTAACTATATTTAGTCTTCCAATCCATGAACATGGTATGTTCTTCCATTTTTTCAGATCTTGTTCAATTTCTTTTAGCAGTTTCTTACAGTTTTCTATGTAAAGGTCTTTTGTGTCCTTGGTTAAGTTTATTCCTAAATACTTAATTCTTTTGGTTGCTATTTTAAATGGGATTTTTTTCTTGATTTCCTCCTCTTGTTGCACATTACTTGTGTATAAGAACACTACAGATTTTTGCGTGTTGATCTTGTAGCCTGCTACTTTGCTGTATTCATTGACTAGTTCTAGTAGCTTTGCTGTAGATTTTTCTGGATTTCCTACATATAGAATCATGTCATCTGCAAATAGTGAAAGTTTTACTTCTTCCTCTCCAATTTGGAAGCCTTTTATTTCTTTTTCTTCCCTAATTGCTCTAGCTGGAACTTCCAGCACAATGTTGAATAACAATGGTGATAGTGGGCATCCCTGTCTTGTTCCTGATCTTAGAGGAAAAGCTTTCAGTCTCTCCCCATTGAGTGTGATGTTAGCTGTGGGTTTTTCATATATTGCCTTTATCATATTGAAAAAGTTCCCTTCTATTCCTATCCTTTGAAATGTTTTCATCAGGAAAGGATGTTGAATTTTGTCAAATGCCTTTTCTGCATCAATCGAGATAACCATGTGGTTCTTCTGCTTTGATTTATTGATGTGGTGTATTACATTAATTGATTCTCTTGTGTTGAACCAGCCTTGCATACCTGGAATAAATCCCACCTGGTCGTGATGTATAATTCTTTTAATGTGCTGCTGGATTTGATTTGTGAGTATTTTGTTGAGGATTTTTGCATCTATATTCATTAAGGAAATTGGTCTATAATTTTCTTTTTTTGTAGTATCTTTGTCTGGTTTTGGTATTAGGGTGATGTTGGCTTCATAGAAAGGGTTAGGTAGCTTTCCCTCTTCTTCAATTTTTTTGAAGAGACTGAGCAGGATTGGTACTAATTCGTTCTTGAATGCTTGGTAGAATTCACATGTGAAACCACCTGGTCCTGGGCTTTTCCTTTTTGGGCACTTTTTGATGACTGACTCAATCTCTTTACTTGTGATTGGTTTGTTGAGGTCATCTATTTCTTCTTGAGTTAATGTTGGTTGTTTATGCTTTTCTAGGAAGTTGTCCATTTCATCTAAGTTATCTAGTTTATTAGCATACAGTTGCTCATAGTATCTTCTCATTATCTCCTTAATTTCTGCAGGGTCAGTAGTTATATTTCCTTTCCCATTTCTGATTGCATTTATTTGCATCTGCTCTCTCTTTTTTTTTTGTTAGCCTAGCCAGCGGTCCATCGATTGTATTGATTTCCTCAAAGAACCAACTTCTGTTTTTGTTGATTCTCTCTATTGTTTTCCTGTTCTCAATTGCATTTATCTCTCCTCTAATCTTTGTTATTTCTTCCCTTCCACTTGCTTTGGGGTTAATTTGCTATTCTTTCTCTAATTCCTCCAAGTGAGCAGTTAACTCTTCAAATTTGCTCTCTCTTCTCTTTTAATATAGGCATTTAGGGCAATAAATTTCCCTCTCAGCACTGCCTGTGCTGCATCCCATAAGTTTTGATAAGTTGTGTTTTCATTGTCATTTGCCTCGAGGTATTTACTAATTTCTCTTGTAATTTCTTCCTTTACCCACTGGTTTTCTAAGAGGGTGTTGTTTAGCCTCCATATGTTGTGAATTTTATGACCTTCTGCCTTTTATTTATTTCCAACTTCATTCCATTGTGGTCTGAGAAAGTGTTTTGTATAATATCAATATTTTTAAATTTGTTGAGACTTGCTTTGTGACCCAACATGTGGTCTATCCTAGAGAATGTTCCATGAGCACTTGAGAAAAAAGTGTATCCTGCTGTTGTTGGATGTAGTGTTCTTTAAATATCTGTCAAGTCTAGTTCATTTATCATACAATTCAACATCTCTGTTTCTTTAGTGATCCTCTGTCTAGATGTTCTATCCATTGATGAGAGTGGTGTATTGAAGTCTCCAACTATTATTGTAGAGGTATCTATTTCTCCTTTCAGTGATCGCAGTGTTTGCCTCATGAATTTTGGGGCATTCTGGCTTGGTGCATAAATATTTATGACTGTTTTGTTTTCTTGATGAATTGACCCTTTTATTAATATATAGTGTCCTTCTTTGTCTCTTTTAATTGTTTCAGTTTTGAAGTCTAACTGGTCTGATATTAATATAGCTACTCCTGCTTTTTTCTGGTTGTTGTTTGCATGAAATATCTTTTTCCAACCTTTCACTTTCAGTCTATGTTTGTCCTTGGGTCTAAAGTGAGTTTCTTGTAGACAGCATATAGATGGGTCCTGTTTTTTAATCCATTCTGCCAGTCTGTGTCTTTTTATTGGGGAGTTTAATCCATTTACATTTAATGTTATTGCTGTAAGGGCAGTACTTTCTACTACCATTTTGTTTTTTGGAATTTATATGTAATATCTTATTTTTTCTTCTCCTTTTACCTTTCCTGATAATGTTCATTTCTGCACTCTTCTCCAACTCTCTCTCTCTCCTGTCTTTTCCTATCAGCCTGTAGCACTCCCTTTAGTATTTCTTGTAGTGCCAGTCTCTTATTCACAAACTCTCTCATTGTCTGTTTGTCTGAAAATGTTTTAATCTCTCCCTCATTTTTGAAGGAAAATTTTGCTGGATATAGAATTCTTGGTTGGCAGTTTTTCTCTTTCAGTATCTTAAATATATGATGCCACTGGTGTTCTTGCCTCCATGGCTTCTGGGGAGAAATCTGTACATAGTCTTATTGACCTTTCCTTGCATGTGATGGATCACTTTTCTCTTGCTGCTTTCGGAATCCTCTCTTTGTCTTTGACATTGGACAATCTGACCAGTAAGTGTCTTAGAGTAGGTCTATTGGGATCTATTCTATTTGGGGTATGTTGTACTTCTTGAATCTCTAATTTTCTGTCTTTTATAAGAGTTGGGAAATTTTCAGTGAATATGTCTTCTATTACTCTTTCTGCCCCTTTTCCCCTCTCTTCTTCTTCTGGGATACCCATAACATGTATATTTGTGCATTTCATGTTGTCACTCAGCTCCCTAAGACCCTGCTCATATTTTTATTTTTTTCACCATCTGTTCTTTTGTGTGTATGAATTCGAATGACCTGTCTTCCAGTTCACTGATCCTTTCTTCTGCCGGTTCAAACCTACTGTTGTGTCCCTCCATTGTGTTTTTCATCTCCTCCATTGTGGCCTTCATTCCCTTGAGTTCTGCCGTTTGTTTTTTTAAGTTTATTAATTCTTCTTTATGGTCATCCAGTGTCTTCTTTATATCCTTTAGCTCTTTTGCTATATCTTCCTTCATTTCATCGTATTTATTTAGCATTAGTTGCCTCATCTCCTGTATCTCAGCTGAGCTATTAGTTTGTTCCTTTGGCTGATCCATGTTTTTGTGTTTCCTGGTATGGCTTGTTATCTTAAGTTGTCTAGGCATCCGATTTTCTAGATTAGTTTATTTTGGAGCTTGTTTTCTATCTTTTACCTAGTGGTTTCCTTGCTGGTTGGCTTTGTTCTCTGGCCTCTGTTATTCAGTTCAACTTATTCTAGACCTCTAACTTAGGTTCTATTTAGTTGATCAGAATTTTTCCCCTCTTGTTTTTTTCTGTTTCTTGCTCTGCCTCTATGTAACCTTTTTGTGAGTGGGTCTCCTCAGATATGGTCGACCCTAGTCAGATTTTCCCAGTCTAGTGAGGCCCAGGTCTCATTGGGAGGGTATGGAGTTTTCCTGAGAATGAGACCTTCCTATGAGGCCTTTAGAATTGGTGCTTTTCCTCTCCTGTCCAGCAGGTGGCGCTCGCCAGCCCGCAGCTCCCCCACCAGTGTAAGGAGGTATGTAGACTTTAGTTCTCCTGCTGACTCTAATCCTGTCGGGGGCATGGCTGACTGAAGCTGGAATCTGAATTCCAGCCCCTGGGGTCTGAGTTCCCAAAAGCAGGACTGCCAGTTGAGCTGGACCTCCCTCCACTCTCCCAATCCTCAGAACTCCAGTTGTCTCTCAGGGGCACTATTCCCTTCTCCCGTCTCCTCTTTGGGGCCTCTCCAGGTAGATTCCCTGGTCAGCCTGAGTTGCCAATTAAAGATGGGGGTGGAGACCTTCAGTAGTGAATATGGAACTCAAAGATGCTATGGGTACTCTGTCTCCCCCCAAGCCCATCCTAGTCCCTCAACCTGGGCTTTCCAATAGAAAATAACCACATATATTACTTTTAGATTAAAAAAAAAAATAGAAAAGAAAAACAAGAAAAAGAAAAAAGGAAAAAAATAAAGAGTCCCTTTTAAAAGTCTTTCCCCAGCCTGGAAGTTTTGTCCGTGTCAGAATAGAGCATTTAAAGATATGCTTTGGGCTATTGTCTAATAATTGCTCTCCAACAGCTTCAGTTCCACCCCTGCCAAGGGCTATTGAAATGTAAAAAGATAAGGAATTAGTGAGAAGCCAGAAGGGACAAAATGTAGGGGAAAAATGGCTTTTTTGGAGTCTGGGAATGGGTGCCTGCTTTTACGTGCCCCCGCTTCTCGGAGCCCAGCCCTTCTTTAGCACTCCAGCTCCCAAAATTAGTTAATTAATTTGTTAATTAATTCTGCAGTTGAGGCTGGGTTGAGCCCCCCTTCTTGCCCTCAGCAGATTGCTGTTATTTGTTTTTTTTTTTTTCCCCTTTCAGGGAGCCGGCAGCAAGACAGTCTGTGAGGTCTGGGTGGGGAGGGGCACCAGACCCCTGGTCCGGGGAACTTACAATGTTCTCTGCGATCTCAGCTTTTCCTCCAATTCCAAACTTGCATCCGATGTGTGACTGCTTATTGGAGACCCCAAAAACACTGTTTCATATAGTTCTTGGGTAATTGCCAGCTGCTTCAGCTTGGCTGCCTCACTCCGCTCCGTGCGCCACAGTGCCGGCTCCAGCTTTGCCTCCAGCTAGGGTTCCCTATAGCAAGACTTGTGATGCCCAGATCCTACTGCAGGAAGACTAACTAAGGCAACTATGTGCAGAGGACAATAGCCTTTTGCACACCTGCAGCTAATTGTCCCAGATCTGGGAAGGTAGAGGTACACAAAAAGGGGGAAATTGCCAGGCCCCATACAGCCATCTTTTCAGTGGGCTGGGAATGTGCCTATGTGGCACTATGGCACAGAGCTATGCCGCACAGCCCAGCATGGTGGGAAGCACCATCCAAACTCCAGGCACCCACCACAGTATCTGGCATGGATAATAGCCTTTTGCACATGCACAGCTAATTGTCCCAGAGCTGGGAAGGTGGCGGTCTGCTGAAGGGGGAATTTACCATGCCCCATACAGCCATCCTCTCAGTGCACTGGGAATGCCCCTGCAAGGCACAGCTGCCCAGAGCTTCCCTTGGAGACTGCACTCACCTGTGACATTGTGCTGTCTTACCCCCAGGGAGGCCCTTGGAGGTGGGACCCAAATGGAAGTCCCAGAGACCCTACATCAATATCAGGGATTGTGGGTCTGCAGCAGAGACAGACTGTGAGGAGCCTGAGCCAAAGGTTTGGACTCCTGCAACAGCTTTAAGTTGCCAGGAATTCCTGGGAGACATGATTCTTAAAGCTGCCCTCCCACCCTAACCACTACACACACCCCACATTCAGGGCTGGCAGCACCAACTACACACAGAAATTTGAGGCACTGATTGGACCCCCACAAGATTCAGACCCCCACTCACCACATAGACAAAGTTGGGGAGAACTGGCTTGAGAGTAATAGGTGGCTCGTGGGCATCATCTGCTGGTAACAGAGAAAGTGCACACCACCAAGCTGTAGCTCTCACAAATTAAGAGGTAATTGTTTAAATAAACCCACATATCCTAAAAGAACCCTATCAAGATAAGCAAATGCCAAGAGGCCAAAAACAACAGAAAATTTTAAAGCACATGAAGAAACCAGAAGATATGGATAACCCAAACCCAATCACCCAAATCAAAAGATCAGAGGAGACACAGTACTTGGAGCAATTAATCAAAGAACTAATGACAAACAATGAGATCATGGCACAGGATATAAAGGACATGACCCTAGAAGAACATAAAGATGAATTTGCAAGAGTAAATAAGAAAATAGAGAGCTTATGGAAATAAAAGAAACATTTAAAAGATTCTGGATACACACAGTACTAGACTAGAAGAAGGTAAGGAGAGAATCAGCAAGCTGGAAGAGGCAAGAATGGACAGTGAAAGTACAAAAGAAAGAATGGGGAAAAAATAAAAAAAATCATAATGGATCTCAGGGATATGATGGACAACATAAAGGGCACAAATATAAGAATCATTCGTGTCCAGAAGGGGAAGAGAAGAGGAAAGAGCTGGGGAGAGTGTTTGAAGAAATTATTGGGGAAATCTTCCCAACCCTTCTAAACAACATAAAGACACAAATCATAGGTACACAACAAACTCCAAACAGAATAAATCCAAATAAACCCACTCTGAGATATACTCTGATCAGATTGTCAAATGCTGAAGGAGAAGGAGCAAGTTCTGAAAGCAGCAAGAGAGAAGCAATTCACCACATACAAGGGAAACAGCATAAGGCTAAGCAGTGACTATTCAGCAGCCACCATGGAGGTGAGAAGGCAGTGGCATGACATATTTAAAACTCTGAGAGAGAAAAATTGCCAACAAAGAATTATTTATCCAGCAAAGCTCTCCTTCAAATTTGAGGGAGAGCTTAAATTTTTCACAGACAAACAAATGCTGAGGGAACTTGCTAACAAGAGACCTGCCCTACTTGAGATACTAAAGGGAGCCCTACTGACAGAGAAACAAAGAAAGGAGAGAGAGACATGGAGAAAGGTTCAGTACTAAAGAGATTCAGTATGGATACATTAAAGGACATTAAGAGAGAGAGGGACAAAATATATCTGACAAACATAAAACAAAGGATAAGGTGGATGATTCAAGAAATGCCTTCACAGTAATAATGTCAAAGGTAAGTGGATTAAACTCCCTGTTCTAGTTTGCTGATGCTGCCAGAATGCAAAACACCAGAGATGGATTGACTTTTATAAAAGGGGGTTTATTTGGTTACACAGTTACAGTCTTAAGGCCATAAGGTGCCCAAGATAAGGCATCAACAATTGGGTACCTTCACTGGAGGATGCCTAATGGTGTCCGGAAAACCTCTATTAGCTGGGAAGGCACGTGGCTGGCATCTGCTCTGGAATTCTGGTTTCAAAATGGCATTCTCCCAGGACGTTCCTCTCTAGGATTCAGCTTCTCTCCAAATGTCACTCTCAGTTGCTCTTGGGGTGTTTGTCCTCTCTTAGCTTCTCCAGAGCAAAAGTCTGCTTTCAAAGGCCATCTCCAAAATGTCTCTATAAACTGCAGTTCCTCTCTCAGCTCCCGTGCATTCTTCAAAGTGTCCCTCTTGGCAGTAGCAAGCTCACTTCTTCTGTCTGAGCTTCTATAGTGCTTTAGTAAACTAATCATGGCCCATGCTGAATGCACAGGGCCACACCTCTGTGGAAACTATCCAATCAGAGTCATCACCCACAGTTGGGTGGGTCACATTTCCATGGAAACACTCAAAGAATTATAATCTAATCAACACTAATACATCTTCCCACACAAGATTACATCAAAGATAATGGCATTTTAGGGGACATAATACATTCAAACTGGCACACTCCCCAATTAAAAGATATAGACTAGTAGAATGGATCAAAAAATATGAACCATCGATATGCTGCATACAAGAGACTCATTTTAGGCACAGGGACACAAAGAAATTGAAAGTGAAAGGATGGAAAAAAATATTTCATGCAAGCTACAGCCAAAAGAAAGGAGGAGTAGCAATATTAATCTCAGCCAAAATAGACTTTAAATGCAAGGATGTTATGAGAGACAAAGAAGGCCACTACATATTAATAAAAGGGGCAATTCAACAAGAAGAAATAACAATCATAAATGTTTATGCACCCAATCAAGTTGCCACAAAATACATGAGACAAACACTGGAAAAACTAAAGGAAGCAATTGATGTTTCCACAATAATTGTGGGAGACTTCAACACATCACTCTCTCCTGTAGATAGATCAACCAGACAGAAGACCAATAAGGAAATTGAAAACCTAAACAATTTGATAAATGAAATTGAATTAACAGATACATATAGAACATTACATTCCTAATCACAAGGATGCACATTCTTCTCTATTTCTCATGAAACTTTCTCCAGAATAGATATGTTGAGCCATAAAACAAGCCTCAATAAATTTAAAAAGATTGAAATTATTCAAAGCACATTATCTGATCACAATGGAATACAATTAGAAGTCAATAACTGACAGAGACTTAGAAAATTCACAAATATCTGGAGGTTAAACAACACACTCCTAAACAATCAGTGGGTTAAAGAAGAAATAGCAAGAGAAATTGCTAAATATATAGAAATTAATGAAAATGAGAACACAACATATGAAAACTTATGGGATGCAACAAAAGCAGTACTGAGGGGGAAATTTATATCTTTAAATGCATATATTAAAAAGGAAGAAAGAGTTAAACAAAAGAACTAATGGAGCAACTGAAGAAGCTAGAAATTGAATGGCAAACTAATCCTAAACCAAGTAGAAGAGAAATAATAAGGATTAAAGCAGAAATAAATGACATAGACAGCAAAAAAACAATTGAGAGAATAAATTCCACAAAGGTTGGTTCTTTGAGGAGATCAACAAGATTGACAAGCCCCTAGCTAGACTGACAAAATCAAAAAGGGAAAAGACCCAAATAAACAAAATGATGAATGAGAGAGGTGACATTACTGTGGATCCTGAAGAAATTTATATATATATATATATGAGGATACTATGGAAAACTGTATGCCAACAAACTAGATACTTAAGAAGAAATGGACAATTTCATGGAAACACATGAACAACCTAGACTGACCAGAGAAGAAATAGAAGACCTCAACCAACCAATCACAAGCAAAGAAATCCAATCAGTCATCAAAAATCTTCCCACAAATACATGCCCAGGGTGAAATGGCTTCACAAGGGAATTCTAAAAAACATTCCAAAAAGCACTGACACCAATCTTGCTCAAACTATTTCACAAAACTGGAGAAAATGGAACACTACCTAACACATTTTATGAAGCTAATATCACTCTAATACCAAAACCAGGTAAAGATGCTACAAGAAAGGAAAACTACAAGTCAATCTCCCTAATGAATATAGACACAAAAATTCTCAACAATATACTTGCAAGTCAAACCCAAAGGCACATTAAAAAAATCATACACCATGACCAAGTGGGGTTCATTCCAGGCATGCAAGGATGGTTCAACATAAGAAAATCAATGTATTACAACACATTAACAAATCAAAAGGGAAAAATCAAATATCATCTCAATAGATGCTGAAAAAGCATTCGACAAAATCCAACATTCCTTTTTGATAAAAGCACTTCAAAAGGTAGGAATTGAAGGAAACTTCCTCAACATGATAAAGGGCATATATGAAAAACCCACAGGCAGCCTAGTACTCAATGGCGAGAGACTGAAAGCCTTCCCACTAAGATCAGGAATGAGACAAGGATGCCTGCTGTTGCCACTGTTACTCGACATTGTGCTAGAAGTGCTAGCCAGAGCAATCTGGCAAGACAAATAAATAAAAGGCATCCAGATTGGAAAGGAAGAAATAAAACTGTCATTATTCACAGATGATTTGCTCTTATGTCTGAAAAACCCTTAGAAATCCATGACACAGCTACTTGAGCTAATAAACAAATTTAGCAAAGTAGCAGGATACAAGATTAATGCACAAAAGTCAGTAATGGTCCTATACACTAGAAATGACTGAACTGAAGTGACACTCAAGAAAAAGATACGATTCTCAATAGCAACTAAAAAAATTAAGTATCTAGGAATAAACTTATCCAAAGATATAAGAGACCTATACATAGAAAACAATATAACTTTACTAAAAGAAATAGAAAGGGACTTTAAAAGATGGAAAAATATTCCTTGTACATGGATAAGAAAGCTAAATGTCATTAAGATGTCAATTCTACCCAAACTCATCTACAGATTCAAAGCAATCCCAATCAAAATTCCACCAACCTACTTTGCAGACTGGGAAAAGCTAGTTATCAAATTTATCTGGAAGGGGACGATGCCTCAAATTGCTAAAAACATTCTAAAAAAGAAAAACGAAGTGGGGGACATACACTCCCTGACTTTGAAGCTTATTATAAAGCCACAGTAGTCAAAACAGCATGGTACTGGCACAAAGATAAACATATTGATCAATGGAATCAAATTGAGAATTCAGAGATAGACCCCCAGATCTACAGTTAACTGATCTTTGATAAGGCCCCCAAAACCAGTGAACTGGGACATAACAGTCTTTTCAACAAATGGGGCTGGGAGAGCTGGATATCCATATCCAAAAGAATGAAAGAGGACCCCTACCTCACACCCTACACAAAAATTAACTCAAAATGGATTAAAGACAGCAACATAAATGGCAGCACCGTAATACTCCTGGAAGATAATGTAAAGAAACATCTTCAGCACCTTATATTAGGAGGTCACTTCCTAGGCCTTACACCCAAAGCACAAGAAGCAAAAGAAAAAAATAGATAAATGGGAAGTCCTCAAACTTAAAAGCTTCTGTACCTCAAAGGAATTTGTCAAAAAGGTGAAGAGGCAGCTAACTCAATGGGAAAATTTTTTGGAAACCATGTATCTGACAAAAGACTGATATCTTGCATATATAAAGAAATCCTATAACTCAATGACAATAGTACAGACAGCTCAATTATAAAATGGGCAAAAGGTATGAAAAGACAGTTCTCTGAAGAGGAAATATAAATGGCCAAAAATACATGAAAAAATGTTCAGCTTCACTAGCTATTAAGGAAATGCAAATTAAGACCACAATGAGATATCATCTCACACCAATTAGATTGGCTACTATTAAACAAACAGGAAACTACAAAGGAGAGAATGTGGAGAAATTGGAACTCTTATTCATTGTTGGTGGAATTGTATAATGATACAGCCACTCTGGAAGACAGTCTGGCAGTTCCTTAGGAAACTAGATATAGAGTTACCCTTCTATCCAGCAATTGCACTTCTCGCTATATACCTGGAAGATCTGAAAGCAGTGATGCGAACAGATATCTGCATGCCAATGTTCATAGCAGCATTATTCACAATTGCCAAGAGATGGAAACAACCCAAATGTCCTTCAACAGATGAGTGGATTAACAAAATGTGGCATATACACACAATGGAATACACTGTGGCAGTAAGAATGAACAAGGTCTTGAAACATATGACAACATGGATGAACCTTGAAGTCATAATGCTGAGGGAAATAAGCCAGGCACAAAAGGAGAACTATTGTATGTTACCACTAATGTGAACACTGAAAAATGTAAAATAAATGGTTTATAATGTACAGTGTGGGGAACTAGCAATAGACAGCAAATAGTGAAGGGGGAATGGTAATCTAATAAGAACAGATAAGTTATTGTGGGTAAACTTAACATTCTGCGAATGCTCAGGAATGACTATGGTTTCTTAATTTCTGGGGGGAATAGTAGGAAGAAGTTCACAGAAATGTAGTTATTTTAGATTACTTGTTTTTCTTATTCCTTTGCTGGGTTATGATCTAAATATTCTCTTGGGGTAGAGTAGGAACATATTGGAAGTAATATAGTTATTATAGGTTATTAGACTTTTCTTATTTCTTTACTTTGCTTTTGTTTGAAAAGTTTTTTATTATCTGTTCTTTTTTAATTTTCTGATAACGCTAATTAAAAAAAATACAATGAAAAAATATATATGCAGAGCCCCCCTGAGGAGCTGGGGGGAAATCTAGAGGTGTTGGGCTTCCTCACCTGGATGGCTGCTAATGTTCTCACAAACATTGAGGACTGGTGGGATGATGGGCCAAGTCCTCCATCACAAGGCTTGCCCTTACAAACCTTGTTACTGCAAAAGAGAGGCTAAACCCGGTAATAATTGTACCTAAGAATCTCCCCCTGAATGCCTCTTTGTTGCTCCGATGTGGCCCTTTCTCTCTAGCTAAGACAACTTGGCAGGTGAAATCACTGCCCTCACGTGGGACCTGACACCCAGGAGTGTAAATCTCCCTGGCAACATGGGATATGGCTCCCAGGGATGGATCTGGACCCTACATCATGGGATTGAGAACATCTTGACCAAAAGGGGGATGCAAAATGAAACAAAATAAAGTTTCAGAGGCTGAGAGATTCCAAATGGAGTTGAGAGGTCACTCTGGTGGGCACTCTTACACACTAATAACCTTTTTTAGGTTTTAATGTATTGAGAGAATTAGAAGTAAATACCTGAAACCAGCAAACTGCAACCCAGTAGCCTTGACTCTTGAAGACATATGTATAACAATGTAGCTTACAAGGGGTGAAAATGTGAATGGGAAAACCTTGTGGATCACACTCCCCTTTATCCAGTGTATGGATGGTTGAATAGAAAAAATGGGGACAAAAAAGCTAAAGGAAAAACAGGGTGGGGGGGACGACATGGGTGTTCTTTTTTTACTCTTATTTTTTCTTATTTTTATCTTCACTTTTTTGGGTACAAGGAAAATGTTCAAAAAATAGATGGGGTGGTGAATGAACAGCTACATGATGGTAATGTGAACAATTGATTGTACACTTTGGGTGATTGTATGGTATGTGAATATATCTCAATAAAATTGAATATAAAAAAAGAAGGGGAAATTAAGACATTTACAGGTAAACAAAAGCTGAGGGATTCCATCACTAACAGATCCACCCAAAAGAAATGCTAAAGAGAGTTCTTCGGTCTGAAATAAAGGACACTAGGCAGTAACTCAAAGTCATACAAAGAAATAAAGAACACTGATAAAGGTAAAAACATTGTTTACTATAAAAGCCAGTAGTATTGCATTTTTGTTCTGTAACTTCTTTTTCTCCTATCTCATTTAAGAGGTAAATTCATAAAACAATAATCAAAAATCTACTTTAATAGACACAAAAAATTTAAAGATGTAATTTATGATGATAATAAGATTAAGGGTGAATGGAGCTGTAAAGGAGCAGAGATTTTTTATACTATTGAAATTAAGTTGGTATTAACTCAAACTTGAAGCTACAAAGTTAAGATATTAATTATAATCCCCAAGGAAACCAATAAGGAAAAAGACAAAAAAAATACAGAAAAGAAATGAGAAGAGAATCAATATGGTGCATTAGAAAAATAAATTAATCACAAATATATGTATACTTGAGTAATGAAAAATGGCACTGAAGAACTGTGGAGAAAGGGTGTTCTTTTCAATAAATTTTGCTGAGTAAACTGGATATATGTATACCTATATCTATATTGATGTCTCTCTCTATATATATATATCCCAAAGAGGAGTCATCTCATATCATAAAATCCAAAGCGAATCATACAACTAAATATGAAAAGCAAAACAGCAAGTCATTTAGAAGTAAATATAGGAGAAAATAGTCCTGAACAACCAAAGATTTGTAAAAATGCATGAACAGGCTATGCATACAAATTGGTAGTTCACACTGAACCTAAATCTGTAAAGTTAGAGCAAAAGCTCTCATTTGGAAATTTCCGGAAGATCCTAGGGTTCTTCAATAAGCTGGGAAAGGTGGAAAGTAAGTTATTTCACTAGGCAGAAATGTTTGAAACCTGGCAACGACTGGAATATCTCAAACAATGGTGGGTGAAAATAGAATAATTCTTCAAAAACCCATGATTGCCAAGTAAGCTTTTTCAAGAAAAAATTCAGTCCCATTAAGTAAAACCCAGGGAAGATTCCAAAATCCTCTCCTCACACAGGAGAACTAGTGTATAATGTGTAAATGATAAAGACAGACACCAGAAGAAGAAAAGGCAAATGGTGGAGGGAGGATGAGAGGCAGAGAAAGAAGAGAAAGAGGGATGCTATGTAGTATATTTTGTAATGAGAGAGTTTTGGTTAGCTTGAAATTTCCTTTTTATCTTTTAAAATGTGTTTGATTTATACTAATAAAAATGTCAGCAGAAAATTTTTAAATACCGCTAAGTTTAGAAAAAAGTTTAAAAGAACTCATAATGCCAATAATTTTATACTTCCACAAATAAAAACATAACTTATAATATTTAAGTATAGGGTTCTCTAACTCACATTTATCACTTCATATATTATTGTCACTCTGTCAATAAATATACATTTACTTCATAAATGGCTGCACAATATTGTATTATATGAAAATAGTATGATTTATTTACCTGATCCACTATTACTAACTGATCCATTATTACTAGATATTTATGACCCTGATCATTTATAAGGCAAATAATACAATGAAGGATAATAATCCAGTTGAAACAACCTTTCTCTCCATCTTCCTCATGAGAGAATTCCCTATGATTGAAATTATGGGAAATTCCAAGACATGCATCTTTTTCCAAAACAAAACTGAGGATTATTTTAGAAAACAAAAATCTAGAGGATTATCACCAAAGACAAAGGTAATGAAGAAATATGCACCCAGAGATGAGGGAGATCACATGGACTTTGTCAAGAGCTGAGCTGAGGTGAACTGAGCTGCCAGGTTTAAGGTATTAGTTAATACAAGATCAAAATGAAAGTAATAATTAATCCTTTAGTCACTTACTGCAATAGCATAAGCAAGAGTCAAAACAGGATTGTGGCTTTCTCTCTTCTGTCTGAATTTCATTCTCTTATAAAGGACTCCAGTAATAGGATTAAGACCCATCCTGATTGAGGTGGGTCACATCTTAACTGAAATAACCTCATCAAAAGGTCTTACTTACAATGGGTTCACAAACACAGGAATGGATTGAGTTTAATAATTTGTTTTTCTGGGTACATACAGTTTCAAACCACCACAGGCTGGAAACAATAAAAATACATGACCCCAGGAAAATACTTGAACTCTACAATAATGTCTACTCAAAGGAGACAAAAAAGCTTCTAAACGTCTTGTTTCCCAGACCTCCCTCTGCAATAAAATAACTCTGCCATAAAGTTGTTTTATTGTAAAATAAAACCTATAAAATCTTACAATCACATGTCCTAGGAGTCAATTGGACAGGTGACAAATGCAAACACCAGCAGAGAAGAAAGCACAAGGAGGAGGGAGGAGGAGAGGCAGAGGAGGAGCAACTAGAACAAAAGATGAAAACAGAACACCAGGGGGGTGGAGATGCCCACCATGAGAAAAACAGCGTTAGGAGGAGAGAACTAAAAGTGGATACAGTCAATGCACAGAAGTCAAAACAGATAAAGGAAAATGAACAAGACTGCCATAAAAGAGGACAAAAATCACTATAAAGGGGAAAAGGAATGTATCAAAGAAAAGACACAGGAGAAGGATCTGTTGGATGAAGCTCCTTTTGTCTTTTGGTGAGGGTTAAACTTGGACATCAATCTTAATTTGCTTCAATTCAGTAGGAAAGGATAGAATACCAAATGAATGCCACTGAAGCAATTAAAAACTATCCAATTGGAAGAATCATGTTATCTCTACCCACATTCTATTTAGAAATGGATTCCACATGGTTTACAGACTTAAAAAGTTTAAAATAAAACTAGAAAACTATAGAAGAAAATGTTGGCAAATATTATAATCTTAGAATGTGTATGGGAAACATTAAACATTAGTGATAATAATAATTGCAATGGATTGATACACATAATGAGTATTTCTAACCCCTAGAATCCTGAATTCCCTAGAAATGTCTCAGGCCAATGCATGTTCAAGTGTAAACTGAATAGGTTAGATTTGGGGGTCTTCAAATCCACTTTACCAGAGTATTTCAGACTATGTCAGTTTTTTTCAGGTAATATTTGGTTGATAAAAAAATTTCACTGTGAAAAATCTTGAAGACTACCACTATAGAAAATGAGAAGGTCTATTTCTGAACTCTTGATTCAATTCTATTGAGCAGTATGTCTATCTTTGTGCCAGTACCATGCTGTTTTGACCACTGTGGCTTTATAGTAGGCTTTAAAGTCAGTAAGTATAAGCCCTCCCTCTTCAACCTTCATTTTTAGAACATTTTTGGCAAGTCAAGGCCAATTTCCATTCCAAATAAATTTTATAACTAGCTTTTACAAGTCTGCAAAGTAGGTTGTTGGAATTTTGATTGGAATTGCATTGAATCTGTAGATCAGTTAGGGTAGAATTGACATCTTAAAGATGTTTAGCTTTCCTGCCCATGTACACGGAATATCTTACCACCTATTTAGGTCCTCTTTGATTTCTTTTAGTAAAGTTTTGTAACTTTCTGTGTAGAGGACTTTTATGTCCTTGGTTAAGTTTATTCCTAGGTACTTGATTTTCTTAGTTGCTATTGTGAAAGGATGTTTTTTCTTGAGTGTGTCTTCAGTTAAGTTACTTCTAGAGTAGAGGAACATTACTGACTTTTGTGCATTAATCTTGTATCCCACCACTTTGTTGAATTTGTTTAATAGCTCAAGTATTTCTATTGTCTATTTCTCAGGATTTTCCAAATAAATGATCATATCATCTGCAAATGACAGTTTTACTTCTTCCTTTCCAATCTGGATGCCTTCTATTTCTTTGTCTTCCCATATTGCTCTGGCTAGCACTTCTAGCACAATGTTGAATAATAGTGGTGACACTGGGCATCCTTGTCTCATTCCTGATCTTACAGGGAAGGCTTTCCATCTCTCACCATTGAGTACTATGCTGGCTGTGGGTTTTTCATATATGCTCTTTATCATATTGAGGAAGTTTCCTTCAATTCCTACCTTTTGAAGTGTTTTTATCAAAACAAGATGCTGGATTTTATTGAATGCTTTTTCAGCATCTATTGAGATGATCATTTGATTTTTCCCTTTTGATTTGTTAATGTGTTGTAATACATTGATTGATTTTCTTATGTTGAACCACCTTTGCATGCCTGGGATGAACCCCACTTGGTCATGGTGTATGATTTTTTTAATGTGCATTTGGATTCAATTTGCAAGTATTTTGCTGGGAATTTTTGTGTCTATACTCATTAGGGAGATTGGCCTGTAGTTTTCCTTTCTTGTAGCAACTTTATCTGGTTTTGGTATTACAGTGATGTTAGCTTCATAAAATGTGTTAGGTAGTGTTCCCTTTTCTTCAATTTTTTGAAAGAATTTGAGCAGTTCCTTTTGGAAAGTTTTGTAAAATTCCCCCGTGAAGCCATCCAGCCCTGGGCTTTTATTTGTAGGAAGTTTTTTTGATGACTGATTAGATCTCTTTACTTGTGATTAGTTTTTGAGGTCTTCCATTTATTCTTGGGTCAGTCTAGGCTGTTCATGTGTTTCCAGAAAATTAGCCACTTCCTTTATATTTTCTAGTTTGTTGACATACAGTTGTTCATAGTATCCTCATGATTTTTTAAATTTCTTTGGGGATCCACAGTAACGTCCCTCCTCTCATTTCTAGTTTTGTTTATTTGGGTCTTTTCTCTTTTTTTACTTTACCTGTCTATCTAAAGATTTGTCAAACTTGCTGATATTCTCAAAGAACCAACTTTTGGTTTTATTTATTCTTTCTATTGCTTTATTGTTCTCCATATCTATTTCTGCTTTAATCCTTGTTATTTCTTTTCTTCTACTTAGATTAAGGTTAGTTTGCTGATCATTCTCTAGCCTCTTCAGTTGTTCAGTTAGGTCTTTGGTTTTAACTCTTTCTTCCTTTTTAATGTATGCATTTAGAGCTTTACATTTCATCCTCAGCACCACCTTCACTGCATCCCATTGGTTTTGATATGTTGTGTTCTCATTTTCATTCATCTCTAGATATTTACTGATTTCTCTTGCAATTTCTTCTTTGACCCACTGATTGTTTAGAGTGTGTTTTTTAACCTCCACGTATTTGTGAATGTTCTGGTTCTTTGGTGGTTATTGATTTCTAGTTGCATTCAATTGTGGTCAGAAAATGAGCTTTGAACACTATCAATGTTTTTAAATTTATTGAGGCTTGTTTTGTGCCTCAGCATATGATCTATCCTGGAGAACATTCCATGGGCACCAGAGAAGAATGTATATCTTGATAATTTGGGATGTAATGCTGCATATATGTCTGTTAAGTCTAATTCATTTATCATATTGTTTAGGTTCTCAATTTCCTTATTGGTCCTCTGTCCAGTTGTTCTATCTATAGAAGAGAGTGGTGTATTGAAGTCTCCCACTATTATTGTAGACATGTCTATTGCCCCCTTCAGTTTTGTCAATATTTGTATCATGTACTTTGGAACACCTTGATTGGGTGCATAAACATATATGATTGTTATTTCTTCTTGGTGAATTGTCCCTTTTATTAATATATAGTGTCCTTCTTTGTCTCTATGTCTTCTTTGCATTTAAAGTCTATTTTGTCTGATATTAGTATTGCTGCTGCTGCTTTCTTTTGGCTGCAGCTTGAGTGGAATTTTTTTTCCATTCTTTCACTTTCAATCTCTTTGTGTTGCTGGATCTATGATGAGTCTCTTGTAAACAGCATATTGATGTATCGTGCCTTTTTATCCCTTCTGCCAATCAGTACATTTTAATTGGGGAGTTTAATCCATTGACATTCAAAGTTATTACTGTGTTGTTCTTGAACCAACCATCTTACCCTTCGGTTTTCCTTTGTCAGATCTATATTCCACCCCCCTCTCTTTTTTTTTTCTTTAAGTTACCCTTAATAATACTCTTCAGTTCTGTGTTATTCTCCAGAGCTCTCTCTCCTTTCTTTTTTTCTCAGCCAGTAGAACTCCAATTAGTATTTCTTGCAAGGCAGGCCTCTTGTTAACAAATTCTCTCAGCATTTGTTTGTGAAAATTTTAAACTCTTCCTCAATTTTGAAGGAGAGGTTTCCTGGATAAAATATTCTTGGCTGGCAATTTTTCTCCTTCAAAATGTTAAATATGTCATACTACTGCCTTCTTGCTTCTGTGGTGTTCACTGAGTAGTCAGTACTTACTCTTATGTGGTTTCCTATCTATGTGGTGAATCACCTCTCTTGGTGCTTTCAGGACTTTCTCCTCTTCAGCACTTGACAATCTGATTAGTATGTGTCTTGGAGTGGGTCTATTTGGATTTATTCTATTTGGAGTTTGTTGGCACATTTGATTTGCATATTTACTTCATTTAGAAGGGTTGGGATGTTTTCCTCAACTATGTCTTTGAATACTCTTCCTAGCCCTTATTCTTCTCTTTCTGGGACACCAATGATTCTTATATTTGTGTGCTTCATGTTGTCAATCATTTCCCTGTGATCCATTTCAATTTTTTTTTTATTTTTTTCACCATCTTTTCTTTTGTGCATTCGCATTCAATTCATCTGTCCTCTAGTTCACTTATTCTTTCTTCTGCCTCTTCAAACTACTGTTGTGTGTCTCTAGTATATTTTTAATTTGATCATCAGTATCTTTTATTTCCATAGGATCTGCTATTTCTTAATTTACTTTTTCAAATTCTCCTTTATGTTCTTCTGGACTCTACTTGATGTCCTTTATGTCTTTAGCCAACCCACTGAAGTTGTTTTGGAAATTTGTACTTCTTTGATTAATTGCTCCAAGTTCTATGTCTCATCTGGCTTTTTAATTTGGTTATTTGGCTTGTACATGTCTTCTTGTTTCTTCATGTGTGTTATGATTTTCTTTTGGTTTCAGGGCATTTGCTTATCTTGATAAGGTTATTTTGTTAAATTCAGGATTATTTGAACATTTATATATATATATTTTTTTAGTGAGCCACAGCTTGCTGGAGTGCACCTTCCCTGTCTTCCTAGCAGATGGCACTCAAGCCACCTCTCATCCTCAAGCCAGTTTCCCCCCAAATTTGTCTGTGTGCTGGGTGGGATCCAAACCAGGTGGAAATCCATTCAGCACACCTTTTCTCCATGTGCATTGGGGACTGCCAGCCATCAGGGTGTGGTGTGGGCCCTGTGCAGTTTGTCAGGGAGTCTGTTAAAGGGACTGTGGGCCTGGTTTTTCCTGGGCTTCTGAGGGGATCACTCTCAGGCTGTGGGAATGTGCATCTTACCCTCCAGCTCAAACAAGCCCCATTCCCTGCCTGTAATGTGCCCACAAGCCTCTGGTGTGTGGGAGGTGCTTGGCACCCTTGCCTATCCCTGCCTCTTGCCCATGCACACAGTGGACATCCATGTATAAATGTCAGCAATTATTCACTGTCTTCTGGGTTCCATCATGGGAGCTCCTGGTCATGTGGCTTTGGAGGATTATCTCAGCTAATTGCTGAGATGGGTGCACAGGATGGGGAAATGCTCACTCCTCTGCTTGGCTGCTATCTTGCTACTGCCAGCCCCCAGCAGTGGTCCCAGCTGAATAAACTCACCCCATCCTTTGAGACACAGTTTCTCCATGTTTTCATCCAAGTCCCCAACACATTTTGTAGAATTCCCTCTCTGGCAGCTTGCACCCTGAAACTGCTGCTGTGGGCATCCTCCAGCCCTTCTATAGTTTCTTTCATGGAGGAAAAGTTTGCTCTGCCTCATCTATTCCACCATCTGCCTGGAAGTCCAAGTGTTGAATTTTGAGTGTTAATATGGTGGTTTGCATTGATTGATTTTTGAATATTGAACCATGTTTACATCTCTAGAATAAACTCCACTTGGTCATGGTATATAATTCTTTTTACATATTTCTGAATTCTATTTGGTATTATTTTGTTAAGAATTTTTGCATATATGTTCATGAAAGATATGTAGATTTTTCTCTCTCTCTTTTCTTTATTTTCTGTAGTTTTATTCTTTTTGTATTGTCTTCATCTAGTTTTGGTATCAGGGTAATAACAGCTTCATGAATTAAATTGGGAAGACTCCCCTTCTCTATTTTCTATTTTCTGGAAGAAATTGCATAAATTGGTGTTAATTATTCTTTACACGCTTGGCAGAATTTTCCAGTGATACCATCTGTTCCCAATGATCTGTTTTGGGTATTGCTAAATTATAATTTTAATTGCCTTATTAATTAGATGGTTATTTAAATTATGTATGTCATATTGGGTAAGTTGTGGTAGTTTGTGTTTTTCAAGGTATTAGTACCTTTTGTCTAAGCAGTCAAACTGATATGTGCAGAGTTGCTCATAGTATTCTTTGATTATCACTTTTATGCCTAAAGTGTCTGTAGTAACATCCCCTTTTTCATTCCTGATATTGGTAATTTATGTCTTCTCTCTCTCTGTTTCTTTAGCAGTCTTGCTAGGAGTTTTTCAGTTGTATTGCTCTATTCAAAGAACCAAGTGTTTGTTTCATTGCTTTTCTCTATTGTTTTTCTCGTTTTCAATTTCATTGAGTTTTTCTCTTTTCAAAATTATTTTCTTCTTTTTCTTGCTTTGAGTTTACTTTGCTCTTCTTTTTCTAGTCTCTTGAAGTGGGAGCTTGGATTATTGATTTGAGACTTTTCCTTTTTCTAATGTAGGCATTTAATGTCATAAATTTCCCAGTCAGCACAGCTTCAGCTGAGTCTCACAAATTTCAAATGCTTCATTTTCATTTTCATTCAGCTTACTGTATTTTTATTTTTTATTCCCTTTGACAGTCTTCTTCTTTGACCTATGGGTTATTTAAGAGTGTGTTTCTTTGTCTCCAAATGTTATCTTTCTATTATTGATTTCTAGTTTGATTCCATTATGGTCTGAGAACATACTTGGTATGATTTCAATTCTTTTAAATTTGTTGAGATTTGCTTTATGGCCAGGATATTTTCCATGAACAATGCAAAAGAATATGTATTCTGCTTTTGTTGGGTGGAGGGTTCTATAAATGTCAATTAGATCCTGATATTTGTTGTTGTGGAGTTCTTCTATATCCCTGCTGATTTTCTGCATAGTTGTTCTATCAATTATTGAGAAAGAGGTGGTGAAGTCTCCAACTACAACCATAGATTGTGTATTTCTCCCTTCAATTTTATCAGCTTTTGTCACATATTTTGCAAGCCTGTTGTTTGGAGTATCCATATTTAGGATTGCTATGTCCTTTGATGGATCGAGCCTTTTATCATTATATAATATGTGTCTTGGAAATGTCTATAAAGTTGTCTTTACCTAATATTAATATAGATACTCCTATTATCCATTAATTAATGTTTACATGATATATCTTTTTCCATCCTTTACTTTCAACTTACCTATATCATATTTGAAGTGAATTTCTTATAGGCGGCATATAAGTGTGTCATGTTTTTTAATCCACTCTGCCAATCTTTGTCTTTTGTGTCTTTAGTCCATTTACATTTATCTTAAGATTATATTTAATGGAATTAATGCCATGCTAGGGCCTAAGTCTGACATTTTATTATTTGTTTTCTGTTTGTTCTCTATGGTTTTTGTTTTTCTGTTTTATTTTTCCTGCCATTCTGTGGATAGTTTGAACATATTTTAGAACTCAATTTATATTTTTCTATAGTGTTTTTAGTGTATCTCTTTGTTTAGATTTTTTACAGTTGCTATATGAAGTGTAATATATACAAAACTTATCACACTCTACTGGAGTCATCATTTTATCAGTTCAAGTGAAGTATACAAATCTTACTTCCTTTTATGTCCCTTTGCCCTTATAATATAATTGTCTTAAATACTTTATATACATACATTCAGAATGACATCAGACATTACTAAAATTCTTGTTTCAATCATCAAACATAATTTAGAAAGAAAAGCAAAGTTGCTGTGCTTACCCATATGTTGGTTACCATTCTCTATCTTCCAGATGTCCCAAGATTCTTTCTTTTATGGTTTCCTTTATATTTAGAGAACTTCCTTTAGCCATTCTTTTAGGATAGGTCTGCTGGTGACAAATACTTTTTATTTTCTTTCATCAGAGAATGTCTTGATTTCCCCCTCATTCTGGATAGGACAGGATTCTGGGATGAAAATTCTTTTCTTTCAGCACTTGAAGAATAATGTGCCACTTCCTTCTGGCCTCTATGATGATTTATAAAAATCTGCTGTCATAAGAATTAATATTACCCTTTAAGTAACCACTTTCAAGATTTGTCTTTAGTTTGCAGAAGTTAAATCATGATGTATTTTGGCATGAATTTGTTTGGGTTTATCCTATTTGGAGTTCATTCAGCTTCTTGAATCTGTAGGTTTCTATCTCTTGCCAAATTTTGGAAAATTTCAGCAATTATGTCTTCAAGTCTTTTTTCAGCTCTTCCTTCATTCTCTTCTCCTTCCTAACTCTGATGACATGAATGTTAGACCTTTTGCTATCATCACATTGGTCCCAGAAAATGTTAATTTTTCAATCTATTTTCTCTCTTTTTTCAGTTTGGGTAATTTCTACTGTTCTATCTTCCAGCTCACTGATATTTTTCTATCCCTAATCCATTATGCTGTCGGGCCATCCACTGAGCCTTTTAATTCTGTTAATGTATTTTTCAGTTCTAAAATGTCCATTTGGTTCTTCATCATATCTTCTATTTCTTGCTGAAATTCTCTATTTCTTTGTTGAGCTGCTCTATTACTGTGTTTGTTTTAAGCATGCTCATAATTGCTTGATAAAGAATTTATATGATGTGTTTTTTCTGCTTGTTTGCTTTCTTTAAATTCAATTATATTGAGATATATTCACATACCATAAAATCACCCAAAGTGTACAGTCCGTTCTTCACAGTGCCATCATATAGTTCTGCATTCATCACCACAACCTATTTTTTGAACATTTTCCTTGTACCAGAAAAAGTAAAAATAAGAATCAAAAATAAAAGTAAAAAAGAATACCCAAATCATCCCCTCACCCTATTTTGTCCCCATTTTTCTACCATTTTTCTACACTGGATAAAAGGACTATGCTATGATCCACAAGGCTTTCACAATTACACTGTCACCCCTTGTAAGCTGCATTGCTATGCAATCATCTTAAAGAGTCAAGGCTACTGGGTTGGATTTGATAGTTTCAGGTATTTATTTCTAGCTATTCCAATACATTAAAACCTAAAAAGGGTTATCTATATAGTGCATAAGAATGCCCACCATCTCTTTGAAATGTTCTTTTATTGTATGTTTTTTTTTAATTTTTTAATTTTTATTTTTCATACAGTTGACTTAAAAAAAAAAGTTAAAAATAAAGGAAAAAATATGCAGAGCCCCCTTGAGGAGCTGGTGGAGAATGCAGGGGTATTGGCCTGCCCCACTGCAATGGTTGCTAACATGCCCACAGACATAGGGGACTGGTGGTTTGATGGGTTGAGCCCTCTACCGCAGGATTTGCCCTTGGGAAGACTGTTGCTGCAAAGGAGAGGCTAGGACTGCCTATAATTGTGCCTAAGAGCCTCCTCCTGAATGCCTCTTTGTTGCTCAGATGTGGCCCTCTCTCTTTAGCTAAGCCAACTTGGCAGGTGAAATCACTGCCCTCCCCACTACGTGGGATCAGACACCCAGGGGAGTGAATCTCCCTGACAACGTGGAATATGACTCCTGGGGAGGAATGTAGACCCAGCATCGTGGGATGGAGAACATCTTCTTGACCAAAAGGGGGATGTGAATGGAAACGAAATAAACTTCAGTGGCAGAGAGATTCCAAAAGGAGCCGAGAGGTCACTCTGGTGGGCACTCTTACGCACAATTTAGACAACCCTTTTTAGGTTCTAATGAATTGGGGTAGCTGGTGGTGGATACCTGAAACTATCAAACTACAACCCAGAACCCATGAATCTCGAAGACAATTGTATAAAAATGTAGCTTATGAGGGGTGACAATGGGATTGGGAAAGCCATAAGGACCACACTCCCCTTTGTCTTGTCTATGGATGGATGAGTAGAAAAATAGGGGAAGGAAACAAACAAACAAACAGACAAAGGCACCCAGTGTTCTTTTTTACTTTAATTGCTCTTTTTCACTTTAATTATTATTCTCGTTATTTTTGTGTGTGCTAATGAAGGTGTCAGGGATTGATTTTGGTGATGAATGTACAACTATGTAATGGTACTGTGAACAATCGAATGTACGATTTGTTTTGTATGACTGCATGGTATGTGAATATCTCAATAAAATGAATATAAAAAAAAAAAAGGATGCCCACCAGAGTGACCTCTTGACTCCATTTGAAATCTCTCAGCCACTGAAACTTTGTTTCATTTCATTTTGCGTCACCTTTTTGGTCAAGAAGATGTTCACAATCCCATGGTGTTGGGTCCAGATTCATCCCCAGGAGTCATATCCCATGTTGCCACGGAGATTTATATCCCTGGGAGTAAGATCCCACACAGGGGGGAGGGTAGTGAGTTCACCCACTGAGTTGGCTTAACTAGAGAAAGAGGGTCACACCTGAGCAACAAAGAGGTACTCAGGGGAAGACTCTTGGGTACAATTATAAGCAGGTTTAGCCTCTCCTTTGCAGTAATGAGCCTCATAATAGCAAGTCCCATGATAGAGGGCTCAGCACATCAAACCGTCAGTCCTCAATGTTTGTGAGAACATCAACAACAATCCAGGTGAGGAAGCCCAACACCTCTGCATTTTCACCCAGCTCCTCAGGGAGCCCCTGCATATATATTTTTATTCTCTGCCCAAATTACTTTGGGATGTGTCACTGTTTCACACTAACCTATGCAAACCTACCAGGTCTCACTTCCTATTAAATGTTCCATGCAATTATGGTATTTGAACAAACTGTATGAGTTAAATTGTTTAGGAAATGTAGATCTTGCACCAACTAAACATCTCTTCCCTTGGTCTCCCATGGAATTTGAGGTATTAAAATGCAGTCGATATTGTCCTTTACCTTTTGGCCTGATTTGCCCTAGTCCTAACCACATCTGCTCCATTCATATCTCTAATTGAAGTCTGGACTCTTTTTTGGCTTTTTTTTTTAACAGTTGCTATATGTTCTAATACTGACACTCATATCTGCTGAGTTCTAGCTCTGCGTTTCCCAAAGTTCCAGGAATCAATCATATTATACAAAAAAGGGATCAGCATCTTGGAATCTGGATATAGCTATTACAATTCAGGAATAGATGTGACTGCTGTAAGAGCTTACAATCTAGAGACCATTACAATAAGCATTCCTCTGATAAGCTGTGCTCTAAGATTCAATTCTGAGTTTACACATTGTAGTTAGTCCACATTGGTGAAGCATTGTAGTGTTTACCTTTGTTTCTGGCGTAGCTCACTCAAAATGCTGTCTACAGGTTCCATTCACCTTGTTGCCTGTCTCCCAGCTTCATTCCTCACAGTTGGTCAGTAGTCTATTATATACATATTCCACAGTTCACCATTCTGTTCCTCATTGGATGTACCCTTAGGCCACCTCTACCCATTGAAAATCATGCATACTCTCTCCATAAACACCAGTGTGCAAATGTCCATTCATGTCCCTGCTCTCAGATCCTCCCTAATGAAGTTGCAGGCCCTTATGGCCCCCACATACTTAGCTTCTTGTGGAACCACCCCACTGTCCTCCAGAAAGGCTATATCATTCTTCCGTTCTACCTCCTAACTGACAGTAAATACATACATCATTCTTTTCATGTTTTCTCCAGCACTTTTATCCATCTTTATATTTTTCCATAGAATTTTATACAGCTTTATTCACAAACCATATAATTATCCACAGTGTGCAATCAGTTGTTCATGTTATCATCATACAGCTGTGCATTTATCACCACAGTCAGCACTTGAACATATTGATTACCATGACAAAAAATTTTTTTAATGAATAATAAAAAGAAAATTAAATATCATACAATGCAATATAATAGTAGGGTCAGGCAACAACACCACTACCAAGAATCCCATAACCCTCCCTTATATCCCCCTCTCATACTCATTTAGCTTTGGTATATTGCCTTTGCTAATTTAATGGAAGAATATTACAATGTTATTGTTAACAATAGACTCCAGTTTGCTTTGATTATATTTTACCCAGTACCATACCCTTTACAAAACTCTGCATGGTTGACATTCATTTGTTCTCCTACATGCAAGAACAGTTTTATATTTGTACATTTAGTCACAATCGTTGACCACTCCAGTTTTTGCTAAGTTAAGCAGTCCCAGTCTTTATCTTCTATCTTTACCTCAGGAGTCATTCATGCCCCTAGCCCATATGAAGGGTTGTTTTAAAATCTTTGTCAGATAATTCTATAATCTCTCATTTTGGCATTGGCATATATTAATTGTTCTTTTTCACTTAATTTGTGGGGTCGTTGATGTTATGAATGATTTTCCATTGTAATATGGAAAATATGACCTGTTCATATTATGTTTTGAGACTATGGATCTTATTTAAACTTTCTCTTGTAGCTGGATTTTTTATACCAGTCTGCTATGGGAAGGGGGAAGATACCTCATTACTGTCAGGTGGTGGTAGAAGACCAGGTTTCATGCTTGGCATCCATTGGCATTGGTAGGGAGCTTCTTCATTACTGCTGAGCATGGTTAGGAGTTCCAGTCTCCCATATAGTCTCCACTGACACTGTGGTGGAGATAGCCTTGTTACCACTGGCAATAGTGAAAATCTTGATGCTTCTCTAGGCCTCCTTTGATATCACTTCATTATGGAGGGGGAGGGTCATTGTCAGGTGGTTGCAGATGTGGCCTCACTGACAATGGAGAGAGGGCAAACCTAGTTACTGGCTAGTGGGGATGAAAGTCCAAGCTCCATACTTGTCCTTCTCTGATACCACTCTAGCAGGGCTGTTTAGGCACCTAGTTACAGCCTCACAAGTGTAGAATCTAGGTTTTTCATTCACCCTTTGATGGTATTGGTGTGGGTGTGGCCAGATTTTTTTGTGGTGTTTCACTGGCGTAGATAGAATATTATCTGCAAGTTTTCTGTCTTTCTATGCTTCCTCTTTTCTAATCATTTGGCTAGAAAAAGCAGGCTTTTAGTGGAGCTTTTTTTTTTTTTTTTGGTCTGTTCCATTCGGCATTTCTGGGTTGTAAGCATCTTCAGCTCTAAGTCTGGTATACATAAGACAAAAAGAAAACCCAAGGACCGCCCCCCCACACAATGTTGTTTCTTTGGTTCAAAGGGCCCTAGCTGGTCTTGCTTCTTTCCATCCTTCAGAATCTTCTTATATTTGTTTTATATGTAATGTCCAGAATTTTTAACCATACTTAGGGGGAGGAAAAGAAAAAAAAGCCTTCTACTGCTTCTTTGTGGAAGTAGAAATATTCACACATCATTCAACTGCTGAAAGATAAAGACTGTGTAGTAGATTGAGTTACATACCACAGGAAAAAAAAAGACATGTTCTTAATATTAATCCATTCCTGTGGGTGTGAACACTTTGTAAATAGGACCTTTTGAATTTGTTATTTTTGTTTAAGGTGTGGCCAACTGAATCAGGATGGGTCTTAATCCTATTGATGGAGGCCTCTTAGAGAAAACCACAGGAGAAATCCACTAGGAAGGAGTAGAAACTGTGAGTCAATGGACCCTGAAAGAGAAAATTGTCACAGTCATTGAGGCAAAAGCGTCACCTCATTGACACCTTGATTTTGCACTTCTCCTAACTTCAAAACCAGGAATCAATAAATTCCCATTGTTTAAGCCAACCAACTCCCATATGGTATTTGTTTTAGAAGCTGGGAAACTAAGGCAGTTTTGGTACCAGAAAGTGCAATGCTGCTGTGACAAATACCTAACAATGTGGAGATGGCTTTGGAATTAGGCAATGTTTAGAGGCTGGAAGAATTGTGAGGTGCTTGATCAGAAAAGCCAAGATTTATTTGAAGAGACTGTCAGTAGAAATATGGACATTAAAGTTACCTTCAATGAAGCCTTAGAGGGAAATAATGAATGTGTTATTGGAGACTGGAAGAAAGTCAATATTAGTTAGAAAGTAGCAGAGAACTTGGTAAAATTGTGTTCTGGTGTCAGATTGAAATTGGAACTTGTAAGTGATAAACTTGGATATTTAGCTTAGGAGATGCCCATGCTAAGTGTAGAAGGTGCAGCCTGGTTCCTCCTTGGAACTTATAGTAAAATGCGAGAGGAAAGGGATAAGCTGAGAATTAAACTCTTAAGCACATTGTAACCGTAAGATGATTTTGAAAATTCTCAGCCTATCTACAGAGTGTACTCTTAGACTAGGTCCAGAAGCAGCCATATCAGGGAACTGGGGTCAGCAGTGAGGGAATGTGGCAGTGCTGTCCTCAGGACATTCTCAACACTGTGGAAAGTCAAACAGTAGATCCAAGGAGCAGTCTAACCCCGTGGGTAAGAACATAGACTCTGGATATGGAATACTTTTTTCTCTTCCTGGCCCCCAAATCCACTAGCTGTGTGAACTTGGTTAAATTATATAATCTGTTTATGACTCGGGTTCTTCCTCTGAAAATGGAGATTAGAGTATCCACTTCTTTGGGGAGCTGTGAAGGGTAAAGGCAAGTGAAAAACCATCTCCAGGTTGGAGGTAAACTGAAAAATCTAGCGAAGTTGATAGACAATCTCTCTGTACATAGGTTTTGTGAGAGGGGCAAAAGGTACCAACCAAGAAATCTGGGAGGCAGGCAGAGTAGGAGTATGGAAAAATTCTTGTTGCTGAGAGGAAGTGGGAGTTGTATCAATGTTGGGAGTGTGGGGTTGTCTGTCAGAGGGGCCGTTTTTCTTCCAGCCTATCCATCATGAATGAGGATCTGTCATTGAGGAACACCAGCCCCAGAGACTCAGAGTACCTTCTCCATCCCAATACTTACCCTTTCCCAGGAACAGCAATCAATGACTCAGTCTTTTTTCATTTAGTCAGGGATGAACCTTCAGCACTGGAGTAAGTGCTGGATGTGGGCAGGGATGGGGGTGTGTTGGGAGGATTAGGGTAGCGAATATTTAAACACAGCAGCCAGAGTGATCCTGTTAAAATATGTGCAGTCATGTCACTCATTTGCTCAAAAAATCTCCCACTATTTCCCATTTAACTCAGAGAATAAGTCAAAGTCTTCAATAATAGCCCACCAGAACCTACAATCTACATCTACACCCTGCCATGAGATGCCCACCGCTGCATCTATTTCCATCTTCTCTGACCTCATAGCACACTCTTCTATAATCTCTTTACTCTTATGTCACCCTCTAAGTGAGTTCTTCTCTTGAAATCTTTATCCATGCTTTCTATTCCCCTTTCCAGATTTATGTTCTCCTTAGCATGCGTTGCTACACAAAATCATCTTTTATATATTTGTATTGATTTTCTCTCACCCCCACAATTTAAATATAAGCTTATGAAGATAGTCATATTTATCTGTTTTTATTGATTGTTATATTCCTAGTGCTTAGACCATTTCCTGGCATGTAGTAGGCACTCAGTATTTGTTTAATGAATAGATGACTCACTGACTGAATGAATAAGGGGTGATGCTTTTTTACCAGGAGGAAAGTTGCCAGAAGGAAATTGGTTCCTCAGATATTTTCCTCATATAAATTTATTGCCAACCTCAATGCTGTCACTCAACTTCCCGTGTCTTCCCTTCCTTCCCCATACCATCCACATCCCATAGCTCATGGCTTCAACCACTCTCCAACCAACTCCAACCCATGTATTTCTGGCCATCCTACCCAGCAAAACACCAACTTTTCAATGCACATTAGGTACACTTATCTTTGTTTCAAGACTGGATCTTGCATGTCCTTGGGGTTTAGAGACCCTGTGCTTATCCAGCCCCTCTTATCTTCTCTCTATATATTTGCCTTTGTCAACTCCTCTGCTGTACCCCACTCTATACAGAAAGAGTTGAGGTCAGAAAAGATTAAGTAGCTAAAGATAATGCAGACTCAAGGCATGATGTGTGTCAACACAGATTCACCTCTTCTTCCCCACTGATTGCCTCCTCCACCACTTCAGTCTCAGATCTTCTGATCCTAATCTCTACCTTTGCAACTGACCATGAAAACACCATATGATACCTACCAGCAAGCTCTTGATCTCCAGAGAATCCACTCAGACTCAGGTATGACTGACAGCCTTAATTTTAGGACAGGGTGGGGCAAAGGTATCTGCCAAGGAGGGACACTCAGGGAGGGTTCTTTTTTTTTCCTTAAGCCTATGGAGATTTAATTGTATCTCCATACCATACAATTCACCCATTTAAAATACACGGTGTCATTTAAAAATATAGTAACAGAGTTGTGCAACAATCACCACAATCTAATGTGTGTATTACCCCTTTTGTTTTGTAAGGTTTCTCTGTATTGTTAATATGATTCCTTTGCCTGTAAAATATATTGAGCAGATTTTTCCCATTCTCTCATTTGTCTTTTTATTTTATGTATGGTTTCATCTCATAAACAAACTTTTAGTTTGAATGTATATACTCACTCCTTTATTCAGTCTTAACCACAACCTTATGAGATTGCTAATACTGCAATTTTCAGATGAGGAAACAAAGGCTCAGAGATGTGAAGTGATTAGCCCTAAGATTCTAACCTGGTATGCTATCCCAGGTGTTAAGAACAATACCAATGTGTGTGTGTGGCTGAGAGAGGGTTGCTGTTCCCATGGGCTACAGACAGAGGAGAGTCTTAGAGAGTGAGAATATATTAAATAAAACTCCAGCATTGCCTTGGGGAGAGGATTTCTCTGGACTATGATTTTTGGGATGGCAAATATCAGTCTTTTTCTTGATAACCACACTCACCAGCTAAACCACTGCCTAGTTCAGTATAAGGAGGTGCTCAGTGAATATTTGTTGAAATTATCTTCCTGATGACAAACTTCCTAGATGGAATTTCTGCTTCCAAATATGCCCCTGGAGACTCACCCAGCTTCTCAGATATAAGGAATGGGAGCCCTAGAGACTGACCTCATACTTGAATCAGAAAAGCTCAGTCCCACATTATAATTGGTGAAGGGTAAATGAACCAAACTCTTGTAGGAGTACTTTCTCAAGCATCTGCTAACCCATTTTCAGACTGACAGAAGGAAACCACTCATGCTGCAAAGCTGAGACACCCACTGTGGGAACTCCAGTGAGGTATAGCCCCTCCCACCTATGAAGTAAGAATACACTCATGATAATGGGGATCCCCATGCAGTACCCACATCCATCCATTTGTGTCTTAACTATGCACTATTAGACTCACTCCTTTGGTTCTGACCAGTGGTTTTCAAATTATACTAACTAGAGCTCCTGAGGCTGTAAAAGTGCCTGAGGGGAAGAGGGAAGATGTTAAAGCAGTTGACCTAAACGGGTTAGTTCTAGGTCTTCCAACTCTAATGGGATTTATTGTGATTTCATTTGAAGAAGCTATTCCATTGCAAGGGTTTAGTGTGATACAAAGGATGGAAGAAACTTCTCCAGTTACTCCCATCCCCCTTAATTTCTTATCTTTATTGAGTGTAGGACTGGAAGATCCATCATCTTCACTAGGAAAATTAGCTACAAGATACGGGATCTCACAGTTCCCTGGTTGAGGGCACTGACTCTAAGGTGTGCTACTGTGGTGAAAAGTGGGAACCTTTTCCCTTAATGGATCTGGGTATGAAGCCTAGATCTGTCCCTTAGCAGCAGGGTGACCTCACAATGAAGATGATAACATCTGCATCTTTGGGATGTTAGGAGATTCAAATGAGAGCATGTGAAATTCCTATAACCCAGGGGTAGTCAAATATTTGACAGAGCTGATGCAAATGATACCAGCTTCCTAAAACGGCTCAGAACTTGTGAGAACCTATCACCAGAGAAAATGGAACAGAGCTCTTGAGGGAAAGGCATTGCTTGCATTTATCCTCTGCATAGAATGGCTCGTGGTTGGTTTTCTTGGAATGCAGGAACAACCAACATGGGCTTTCTTCATCCCTTACCATTTCCTGATGTATTGCATATTCTATGTACCTATTTGAGCCACCCCACAGGCATGGATAAAGGGGCCTGCTGGGGATGAATGATGAAGAATAGAATACTTACACAAACCTGATGATTTTTCAGTTGCAGATAACCTCTTCTTACAAGTGTTTTCTCTTTGGGTTTGTTCTGGTTTGCTGATGTCGCCATTTTGCAAAATACCAGAAATGGATTGGCTTTTATAAAGTGGGTTTATTTGGTTACAGAGTTATAGTCTTAAGGCCATAAAGTGTCCAAGGTAAGGCATCAAAAATAGGGTACCTTCACTGGAGAAAGGCCATTGCCATCTGGAAAACCCCTGCTAGCTGGGAAAGCACATGGATGGTGTCTGCTTGCTCCCAGGTTGCATTTCAAAATGGCGTTCTCCAAAATGTCAGCATCAGCTTTCAATGGCCATCTTCAAAATGTCTCTCTAAGCTGCTCCTGCAAGATTGTATTTAAAAAAATGGTGTTTTGGGGGACATACATCTAAACTGGCACAGACTTCTGACAGTTTAGAGATCAAGGGGTATGGGCTCACCTCTGGAGAAGCACAGATAATGTTCAGAAATGTTAAAGACTCACACAACTAGGAAAACATGACTTAATGATAACCCAGACGAACACCAATTGGGAAACCCAGATCACAGTCTGTTCCTTGCCTTTACTCACCAGAGTCTGTCTGTGGGCCTGATGGGTACTTGTGCCCACTCCAGGAAGGTTGGGGACATGACTGGATATGTAACTGAGATAGACTCTCCCAGATCTACCCACTGCTTAATTAAGTCCTGCAAAGGTAACCATAAACATGAAAGACTGGATTCTTCACCCCTTTTTGCTTTTAGTAATAGTCTCCATAAATATATATTACAATATTATTAGTACACAAATGAAAAAAACAGAATGAGTATGTTTCAAATTTTGATCAACATGAATAGCAAATTTTATTGGGGATGTATTCCTATCCTTGACAATCTGAACAATTTTATTATTAGGATTTATCTTTAAGCATTTTGATACTCTGCTCTTCACAATTATTTTATATTCAAATTTCAGTTGGAAAGCTTATTTTACATTTAAGCCCAGAAATCAATAATTTACAATTTATAAAATGAGTTACATGTTAGTAGATATTTCATAATAAATGTGAAATGAGCAAAATAGAAGCAAATAACTAAGGATTAATATAAAAACTAGAGAAATTGTTTTTTATCAGAAATATGGCTTGTCATGATTTTGATGTGTTCATGGGTTTACTGATTTTTTTGAGAGGAAAAATGTCCTTCTTAATTTCTTCTCATTCAAAATAAAGTATGTCAGAGGAGGCAGGGCAAGATGGCAGATTGGTGAGGTACAGGTTTTAGTTACTCCTTCAGGGCAGTTGGTAGAAAACCAGGAACTGCATGGACCAGACACTGCAGAGCAATTTGACTTTGGGCATACTTCATACAACACTCACGAATGCATGGAGCAGCTGAGATCAGTGAAATCTGTAAGTTCTCACAGCCAGGGGACCTGTGCCCCTCCCTGCCAGGCTCAGTCCCATGGGAGGAGGGGCCATCGGTACTGGGAACCAGGAGGGAGAACTACAGTTGCAGCTCTGATTGAAAACTCAGACTGCTGATCAAAAACTCCAAACATAGATAGACTGAGACCAGAGACCAGACACCGAAGAATCTGGGAGCAGTCAGCCCAGCAGAGAGGAGATAGGGCTAGCAAAAACAGCAAAAAAAAAAAAAAAAAAAACCCAAAAATAAAAACAGAGACTTTTTGGAGTTCTGGTGAACATAACATGGAGAAGGGCAGGGCTCAAACACAATCAGGAGCATATGCAAATCCAGAGGGCAAGGACCCTTGTCTGAAGAGCTGGTTTCTGTGCTTTCTTGATTGTTCCTTAATGGCCCTCAAATCCTTGTCTCTTAGTATTTCAATAGCCCATTAGCTCTGCAAGGACTGTAAATAGTGCATACTAGGCCCTTCTTTTGCTTTCTCTTTTTTTCTTCTTTTTTTTTTAACCTTTTTCTCTTTTTCTAAAGCAATTATTCTAAGAAGCTCATTACAGAAAGCCTCAAAGACTTGCAATTTGGGCCCAGACAAGAGCAGAGCTAAGATAGCTCTGAGAGACAAAGCAATAAGCCTAATGGCAGAGAAAATTCGCTAAATACCATAAATTCCCAAGAAAAGGGGGGCGTGGCCAAGCTCCAGTGACAGCCCTTCTTCTGGGAACTCAGACTCCAGGGGCTGGAATTCAGAAACCAGCTTCAGTCAGCCACACCCATGACAGGGTCAGGGTCACCAGGAGAACTAAAGGCTCCACACCTCCTTACATTGGTGGGTAACTGCAGGCTGGCAAGCACCACTTGCTGGACAACATAGGAGATGCATAGACTCTAAAGGCATCACAGGAGGGTCTCATTCTCAAGGAAACTCCATACTCTCCTCCTGAGACCTGGGCGTCTCTGGACAGGGAAAATCTGATTGGAGTTGCCCATATCTGAAAAGACCCTCACACAAAAAGCCCACATAGAGGCAGGGCAAGAAACAGAAAAGCAAGAGGTGAAAAACCCCAATCAACTAAATAGAACCAAGTTAGAGGTCTAGAATAAGTTGAACTAAACACCAGTGGTTAGAGAACAAAGCCAATCAACAAGAAAACCCTAGGTAAAGGGGTGAAAAAAACAAGCTCCAGAATAAACTAATCAAGAAAGTCAGATGCCTAGACAGCTTAAGATAATAAGCCATACCAGGAAACATGAAAATATGGGTGAGCCAAAGGAAGAAACTAATAGTTCAAATGAGACACAGGAGTTGAAGCAGTTATTGCTAAATCAATTCAATGAACTGAAGGAAGAACTAATTTGGAGATATACAAACAAAACTAAATCAATTCAAAAATCAAATCAATGAACTGAGGGAAGACATAGCAGAAGAGATGAAGGATATAAGGAGGACACTGGATGACTATAAGGAAGATTTCATAAACTTGAAAAAGCAAATGGCAGAATTCATGGGAATGAAGGGCATAATGGAGGAGATGAAAAAGACAATGGAGGGATACAACAGTAGATTTGAACAGGCAGAAGAAAGGATAAGTGACTTGGAAGACCAGACATCTGAATTCATACACACAAAAGAAGAGATGGTGAAAAGAATGGAAAAATATGAGCAGGGTCTTAGGAAGCTAAGTGACATGAAATGCACAAATATACATGTTATGGGTGTCCCAGAGGGAGAAGAGAGGGAAAAAGCAGCAGAAAGAATAATAGAAGAAATAACCACTGAAAATTTCCCAACTCTTATGAAAGGCAGAAAATTAGAGATTCGAGAAGTACAGTGCACCCCAAACAGAATAGACCCCAATAGACCTACTCTAAGTCATTTACTGATCAGATTGTCCCATGTCAAAGACAAAGAGAGAATTCTGAAAGCAGCAAGAGAAAAGCAATCCATCACATACAAGGGAAGCTTGATAAGACTATGTACAGATTTCTCCACAGAAACCATGGAGGTAAGAAGACAGTGGTATTTAACATACTGGAAGAGAAGAACTGCCAACCAAGAATTCTATATCCGGCAAAACTGCTCTTCAAAACTGAAGCAGAGATTAAAATACTTCCAGACAAACAGACACTGAGAGAGTTTGTGAATAAGAGACTGGCGCTAGAAGAAATACTAAAGGGAGTGCTACAGGCTGATAGGAAAAGACAGGAGAAAGAGGTTCGGAGAAGAGTGTAAAAATGAAGATTATCAGGAAGGGTAAAAAGAGAGAGAGGAAAAAAGACATGACATATAAAATCCAAAAGACAAAATGATAGAAGAAAGTACTGCCCTTACAGTAATATCACTAAATGTTAATGGATTAAACTCCCCAATAAAAAGACACAGACTGGCAGAATGGATTAAAAAACAGGACCCATCTATATGCTGTCTACAAGAAACTCACTTTAGACACAAGGACAAAAATAGACTGAAAGTGAAAGGTTGGAAAAAAGATATTTTATGCAAACAACAACCAGAAAAAAGCAGGAGTAGCTATATTAATATCAGACAAGTTAGACTTCAAAAGTGAAACAATTAAAAGAGACAAAGAAGGACACTATATATTAATAAAAGGGTCAATTCATCAAGAAAGCATAACAATCATAAATATTTATGCACCAAGCCAGAATGCCCCAAAATTCATGAGGCAAACACTGTGATACCTCTACAATAATAGTTGGAGACTTCAATACACCACTCTCATCAATGGATAGAACATCTAGACAGAGGATCACTAAAGAAACAGAGATGTTGAATTGTATGATAAATGAACTAGACTTGACAGACATTTATTGAACACTACACCCCACAACAGCAAGATACACATTTTCTCAAGTGCTCATGGAACATTCTCTAAGCTAGACAACACTGGGTTCACAAAGCAAGTCTCAACAAATTTAAAAATATTGATATTATAAAAAACACTATCTCGGACCATGATGGAATGAAGATGGAAATAAATAATGGACAGAAGATTGTAAAATTCGCAAATATATGGAGACTAAACAACACATTCTTAGAAAGCCAGTAAGTAAAGGAAGAAATTACAAGAGAAATTAGTAAATACCTCGAGGCAAATGATAATGAAAACACAACATATCAAAACTTATGGGATGCAACAAAGGCGGTGCTGAGAGGGAAATTTATGCCCTAAATGCCTATATTAAAATGCAAGAGAGAGCAAAAATTGAGGAATTAACTGTCCACCTAGAGGAACTAGAGAAAGAACAGCAAATAAACCACAAAGCAAAGAGAAGGAAAGAAATAACAAAGATTAGAGCAGAAATAAATGAAACTGAGAACAGGAAAACAATACAGAGAATAAACAAAACCACAAGCTGGTTCTTCGAGAAAATCAACAAAATTGCTGGACCCCTAGCTAGGCTAACAAAAAAAAAAAAAAAAAAAAAAAAAAGAGAGAGAGAGAGAGAGCAGATGCAAATAAATACAATCAGAAACAGGAAAGGAAACATAACTACTGACCCTGCAGAAATAAAGGAGATAATGAGAAAATACCATGCACAAATATATGCTAATAAACTGGACAACTTACACCAAATGGACAACTTCCTAGAAAAGCATAAACAACCAATATTGACCCGAGAAGAAATAGATGACCTCAACAAACCAATCACAAGCAAAGAGGTTGAGTCAGTCATCAAAAAGCTCCCAAAAAAAAAAGCCCAGGACCAGATGTTTTCACATGTGAATTCTACCAAGCATTCAAGAAAGAATTAATACCAATCCTGCTCAAACTCTTCAAAAAAATTGAAGAGGAGGGAAAGCTACTCAATTTATTCTATGAAGCCAACATCACCCTAAAACCAAAATCAAAGATAATACAAAAAAAGAAAATTATAGACCAATCCATTTAATGAATATAGATACAAAAGTCCTCAACAAAATACTCACAAATAGAATCCAGCAGCATATTAAAAGAATTATACACCACAACCATGTGGGGTTTATTCCAGGTATACAAGGCTGGTTCAACACAATAAAATCAATTAATGTAATACACTATATCAATCAATCAAAGCAAAAGAACCACATGATCATCTCAATCGATGCAGAAAGTCATTTGACAAAATTCAAAATACTTTCTTGATGAAAACACTTCAAAGGTAGGAATAGAAGGGAACTTATGCAATATGATAAAGGCAATATATGGAAAACCCACAGCTCACATCATACTCAATGGGGAGAGACTGAAAGCTTTTCCTCTAAGATCAGGAACAAGACAGGGATGCCCACTGTCACCATTGTTATTCAACATTGCGCTGGAAGTTCTAGCTAGAGCATAGGCAAGAAAAAGGAATAAAAGGCATCCAAATTGGAGAGGAAGAAGTAAAACTTTCACTGTTTGCAGATGACATGATTCTATATGTATAAAATCCAGAAAATAATAATAGCAAAGCTATTAGAGCTAATCAATGAACAGAGCAAAGTGGCAGGCCACAGATCAACATGCAACAATCTGTAGTGTTCTTATACACAAGTAATGTGCAACAAGAGGAAGAAATAAAAAAAATTCATTTACAATTGCAACCAAAAGAATCAGGTATTTAGGAATAAACTTAACGAAGGCCACAAATGACCTATACAAAGAAAACTACAAGAAACAGCTAAAAGAAATTGAACAGGACCTAAAAAATAGAACGTACCATGTTCATGGATTAGAAGAGTAAATATAATTAAGATGTCAACTCTACCTCAACTGATTTATAGATTCAATGCAATACTAATTAAAATCCCAACAACTTACTTTGCAGAAATAGAGAAACCAATAACCAAATTTATTTGGAAGTGTAAGGTGCCCAAATAGCCAAAAATATCTTGAGAAAGAGGAACAAAGTGGGAGGTCTCACAGTACCTGACTTTGAAGCATATTACAAAGCTATAGTTCTCAAAACAGCATGGTACTGGCATAAGGACAGAGATAGCAACCAATGAAATCAAATTAAGTGTTCAGAAATAGACTCGCATCTATGGACAGTTGATCTTTGAAAACGCAGTCAAGCCAAAGCAACTGGGACAAAGCAGCCTCTTCAATAAATGGTGTTTGGAGAACTGGGTATCCATTTCCAAGAGAATGAAAGAGGACTCCTGCCTCACACCTTCTGTAAAACTTAACTCCAAGTGGATCAAAGGCCTAAACATAAGCACTAAGACCATAAGAGTTTTCGAAGAAAACATAGGGCAGTATCTTAAAGATCTTCTGATAGGAGGTGGTTTCCTAGACCTTACGCCCAAAGCACGAGCAACCAAAGAACAAATAGACAAATGGGAAATGGGATCTCCTCAAAATCAAACACCTTTGTACATCAAAGGACTTTGTTAAAAAAGTAAAAAGGCAGCTTACACAATGGGAGACAATATTTGGAAACCACATATCAGATAAGGGTTTAATATCCTGAATATATAAAGCAATCCTACAACTCACCAACAGAAAGACAAACAACCCAATTTAAAAATGGACAAAAGACATGGACAGACACTTCTCTGAAGAGGAAATACAAATGGCTCAGAAACATATGACAAAGTGCTCAACTTCACTAGCTATTAGGGAAATGCAAATCAAAACCACAGTGAGATATCATCTCACACCTACCAGAATGGCCATTAACCAAAAAAAGAGAAAATTACAAGTGCTGGAGAGGATGTGAAGAAAGAGGCACACTTCTTCATTGCTGGTGGGAATGGAGACTGGTGCAAACACTCTGGAAGACAGTGCGGAGGTTCCTCAGGAGGCTAAGTATGGATTTGCCATATGACCCAGCTGTTCCATTGCTAGGTATATACTCAAAGGAACTGAAAGTTAAGACACAAACAGACATTTGTAAACCTATGTTTATTGCGGCATTATTCACAATTGCCAAGAGATGGAAGCAGCCCAAATGTCCATCAATGGACGAGTGGATAAACAAACTGTGGTATATACACATGATGGAATATTATGCAGCTGTAAGACAGAACAAAGGCATGGAACATATAATAACGTGGATGAAACTTGAGGACATTATGTTGAGTGAAGTTAGCCAGAAACAAAAGGACAAATACTGTATGGTCTCTCTAATATGAACTAACACTAGTGAGCAAACTTTGAGAGTTAAAAACTGATAACACAGGGTACCAGGAGATAGAAAGAGGGTAGAGATCAGGCATTTGATGCTGAAAGATGACAGAATGTTCAGCAAGATTGATTGTATACATACAGAAATAGATAGCATAATACTGTGTGATGGTAGCACATTATTGTAAGTACACTGAACAAAAATGTCCGTGAGTAAGGCTGAAAGAGGTGGAATAGGGGAATGTATGACACCAGAGGTAAAGATAGATGATGAAGACTGGGACTGTATAATGGCAAAAACTGGAGTGCCCAATGACTGTTACTAAGTGTACAAATATAAAAATGTTCTCACATGTGGGAGAACAAATGAATGTCAACCACGCAAAGTGTTGACAAAGGGATGGTATTGGGGAAAAAACATAATCAAAGCAAACTGGAGTCTGTGGTTGGCAGTGGCATTGTAGTGTGCTTCCATCGAATGTAGCAAAGGCAATATACCAAAGTTAGATCTGTATGAGAGGGGGATATAGGGGAGGGCTACGGGATTCTAGGTGGTGGTGTTGTTTTCTGTCCTTACTAATATATTGTATTGTATGACACTTTATTTTTTTTTATTTTTATCTTTTTTATTATTCACCAAAAAAAACCACTTTTTCCTAATAATCAATATGTTCAAGTGCTCACTGTGGTGATAAATGTACAACTATGTGATGATGTCATGAACAACTGATTGTACACTGTGGGTAATTGTATATTGTATGAATATATCTCTATAAAATTGTAGGAAAAAATATAAATAGGGGTAAAAGTGCTAGAGAAAACATGGAGAGAAGGATGTACCTATTTACTGTTGATGAGGAGGCAGAATGGTGTAGCCTTTTTGGAGGTCACTGTGGTGGTACCACAAGAAGCGAAGTATGTGGGGGCCATGATGTCCTACAGCCTCATTATGGGGTATGTACTTGGAAGATCCGAGAGCGGAGACATGAATGGACATTTGCACACTGATGTTTATGGAGGCAATATTCATGATTTGCAGTGGGTGGCGGTGTCCTAAGGGTACACTGACTGAGGAACAGAATGGTGAACTGTGATGTATGCATACAATGGAATATTGAGAAACTATGAGAAGGAGTGAAGTTGCGAGACACACAAGGAGATGAATGGATCCTGTAGACAGCATTTCGAATGAAGTATGCCAGAAATAAAGGCAAACTCTATAATGCCTCATCAATATGGACTAACTACAATGTGTAAATTCAGAATTGAATCTTAGAGCACAGCCTAACGGAAATGATTATTGTAATGGTCCCTAGATTGTAAGCTCTTACAGCAGTCAAATCTATTCCTGAATTGTAACAGCTATCTCCAAACTCTGAGATGGTGATCCCTTAGTGTATAACCTGATTGGTCTCTGGAACATTGGGTCTCTCTCTGACACCTGAAACTCAGAGCTAGAGCTCGGCAGCACACAGCAACTGTTAAAAAAAAAAAAAAGCTGAGAAAGAGCCCAGACTTCAATTAGAGATATGAATGAAGCAGATCTGGTTAATACTAGGGCCAATTGGGCTAAAGGGTAAAGATTGAAACTGACTGTGTGTTAAAACTTCAACTTCCATGTGAGACCAAGGGAAGAGATATTTATTTGGTGCAGGATCTATATTTTCTAAACAATATAACTTCTACAGTCAGTTTGTTCAAACACCACAATTACATGGAACTTTGAATAGGAAGTGAGCTCTGGTAGGTCTGCATAAGTTAGAGTGAAATAGCAAGACATCCCAAAGTAATTTGGGTGGAAAATAAAAATACATATTCGGGGCCCCCCTGAGGAGCTGGGGAAGGATGTGGAGGTGTTGGACTTCCTCATCTGGATTGTTGCTGATGTTCTCACAAACACTGGGGACTGATGGCTTGATATGCTGAGCTCTCTGTCTTGGGGCTTGCCCCTATGAAGCTTGTTACTGCAAAGGAGAAGCTAAGACTGTCTGCAATTGTGTCTAAGAGTCTCACCCTGAGTGCCTCTTTGTTGCTCAGATGTGGTCCTCTCTCTCTCTCTCTAACTAAGCCACCTTGGCAGGTGATCTCATTGCCCTCCCCACTATGTGAGACCTGACTCCCAGGGATGTAAATCTCCCTGGCAACACAGGATATGTCTCCCAGGGATGAATCTGGACCTGGCATCGTGGGATTGAGAACATCTTCTTGACCAAAAGGGGGATGTGAAATGAAATGAAATAAAGCTTCAGTGGCTGAGAGATTTCAAATGGAGTCGAGAGGTCGCTCTGGTGAACATCCTTACACAGTATATAGATAACACTTTTTAAGTTTTAATATATTGGAATAGCTAGAAGTAAATACCTGAAACTTCCAAACTCCAACCCAGTATCCTTGATGCTTGAAGACGATTGTATAACAATGTAGATTACAAAGGGTGACAGTATGATTGTGAAAGCCTTGTGGATTGCACTCCCTTTATCCAGTGTATGGATGAATGAGTAGATAAATGGGGACAAAAGCTAAATGAAAAATAGGGTGGGATGGGGGGATGACTTGGGTGTTCTTTTTTATTTTTGTTTTTTATTCTTATTCTGATTCTTTCTGGTAAAGAAAATGTTCAAAAATATATTGGGGTGATGAATGCACAACTACATGATGGTACTGTGAATAGTTGATTGTACACCATGGATGATTGTATGGTATGTGAATATAGCACAATAAAACTGAATTAAAAAAAATAAAGTATGTCAGAGATTAAAAAGAGCCTTTTTATTGTATCTATAGAACAATAAATATTTCTTTGGAAAGAATAAATACGCCAATAAAACAATTATTTTTAGAGAAAAATTGATTAATTTTTTTCTAATTTGAACCCAGTATTTGTCCTTTCCAGTTAAATTTGATTCTTACCGGATTTAAATCTTTAGCATTGAGTGATATTTTCACAGTTGTAAAATTGCTTTTGATCCATTTAAAACCTTCCACGTTCTTGGGTCTGTTTCTGAGCTTTGCATTCAGTTTCACTAATACCTTTTGTCAGTTTTTTTTTCCTACAGTACTAGTCAATATGGTGGATTAAAGATGGCCACAAACTCTTTTGCCAATCCCTTCATTAAGAGATGGAGTCTCTCCCTTCCAATCAGTATTGGCCCTATGATGACAACTAGCACCAACTTCCAGCCATGTTCCCCATTCTCCTTTGTAATCTCTCCCTTGTGTCTATGACCCACTCCCCAGATCCCAAAATCTATCTTGTGAATCAATTATACTATTTCCCTTGATTTGAAAAAATATCTGAACATCTGCCTTTCTGTTTTATATTGCTTGAATACATACATACAGACACATGCATACACACACGTATACACCACACATACACACACTCACATATGCATAGTTGAGACACATACATGCGCATTATTTTTGTGATGAAATTCCCAACCCAGAATTTTCTACAGTGTTATAGAATTTTATCTGCTATTTTTGCTGATTTCAAAATTAATATATTTGCTTCAAAAATAAATGCAGTGCAGAAAAGTGTATTTATTAGATAAAATTTTCTTTCATAATTTTATGTAACTACATGTCCATCCTTAGTAATATAGTTTATATTCTCCAGATATGTTTCTGTGTGTATAGTAAAAGATAGGTACATTCATATGAGCATAAATATGCTTCAAAATTTGGAATAAAATATGTATATACTATTCTTCAATATGTTTTATATACACACATTTATATAATTGATTTTTTATTTCTTTAATTTTTATATGCTTATGATGCCTAGTTCTTTGAATTATTTCATTGTAGACTTTGAACAATGCTATTTTAGGTAATCAGATTTATTTATATAAAAGAATACTAAACATTTACCTATAAAATATGTTAAAAATATTTTTTCCAGTAATCTGTTTCTTTATATGTGGCATTTTTGTTTGAGATAGACAAGATCTTTTGTAACTTCCCTTCAATTTATCTAATAAATTTGTATCATTGTTAAAAACTTCTCCAGGGTCAAACATCTAATTTTAAATTCCCCTGTTGTCTATGCCATGTCCACATAGTAAACAACCACACCTTTTGGGGTTGAAGATGTTGGTAGAGATGAAATCTCATCCATAGACCTAGAGTTCTGGATATAGGGTCATAGGGATTGGCCTGTCCTGGAGGTGGTGTTTAGGGCCCAGGAGGAAGCACAGGAAAGGTGGCTCTGCAGAGGAAGTTAAGTGAACACTTACAGAGTTACTTTAAAAGAGGCACTTTACATGGTATCTTCTTGATGCCAAACATGTATTCAATTATTATCCCCATTAATCACAAATGTAAAATTAGGTCTAACATTTTTCCATTGTGTCTTGAAGCCTTCAAGTCTTTGAATGTTAGAATCTGAAGTAGTCTGGTATTCAATGCAACACTAGGCATTGTTAAACTTTTTCTGTCATGAGTTGAATTATTTTTAAATAAAAAATCAATGAAAAAACACAATTTCTTGACTAACAAAGGAAAAAAATTAAAAGTGTGAAAAGCTTTAATAAATATTTGTAAACAATATTAGCTTTATGGTAACATGTGTGACCATCAAGAACTTTTCCTAATTGGTAGAGTGGGACATGAGCTATGAACCAATAAGTTACCTAAAAAGCAAAATATTTCTTCAACAAACATCTGAAGAGATGCTGAAGCACATTAGCTGAAGAAACAAAAATCCAGAGACATAATAAGTGAAAATGCCAATGTGCAGAAAACTATTCAGGAGACTGAAAATTTTTGAAAGAATATACATACTATCAAAGAAAAAAAAACCTCCATTGGACAATGTTAAACAAGCAAGGATGACTTTATTCAAGGGATGCTATAACAGGAGAGAGAGTAGAACTTAACTCTGTCAAAACAAAGGACAACAAGCTTTTTAAGGGCTGCTAATGGGTTGGAAGAAAAGCACAGCAGGGCAGTAAAGGGGGTTGATCACTGGGGTGGGTGAGTAACTTACTGAGGTTGCAATTAGAAAGACTTGGTTCCACTGAGATGGGTGACAGGGTTTACTGAGGTTGTTAATGGGACCGGTTGGTTCTGTAGGTTTTCCTTTGCGATAATTAGGGCACCTGTAGTCTGTAAGGGTTGGGAGAGAGGAGGGAGATAAGGAACCACGTAATTGGGTGCCGGAGTAGCATAAAGGCCAAGGTGAGAGGGAGAGGGGAGGGGGAGGTAGGGGGCAAGAATGCTATTTAGAATAGTTAAGGCCTGAAGTTGTCTTTTTTCTGAACAATCCCAATAAAAATTAAAAAGAAAAAAAAAAAAGCCCTTGCCAGGAAATGCCAAGGTGGGACAAGATTTGGGTTGCTACTTGAATCTATGCTCCCAGAATTGCAATTCTAAGACCCCAAATAAATGCCTTTATTGCCTTGCAGCTTAATTTGTTATTTCTCAGTTGATAGTCAAGAGAAAGAAAAACAGTGTTAATCAATGCACAAAAAATACAAATATTTTAAGGTAGGTAAATACATTAAGTAAAGAGAAACACACCTGGAAAACATGTACCAATCTATATATATTAGATACCTGTAAGGAGAGGCAGAATGATTTCATTTTCTAAGTATATATTTTTAGTGTTTAATGTTTTGCAGTTAGGCAAATTTATTGAGAAAATCACTTGAAATATCTATTAACCAATTGAAAAATGTTCACACCATACTGTTTAATTTTAAAAAGAGTACAACTCTTGACTTGAAAGTTTACCTGTATATGTTTACCTGTATATGTACATGTATATGTATATGTATATGTATATTTTACACTCCCCTCACCCCAAATGATCACACACTTTCATGTGGAGTTTTCTCTTCAGTTCACTTATGAGCTGAACTTCCTTTCTCAGTGCACAGACATCCAGGAAGGGATTGCTGCCAAAAGTTGGAAAATTCCAGAATGTTCTGGCAGATGCACTGGAGCTCAGGCCCCTCCCTCACCCCTTCCCTTCAAAGCTACAATTTTGACTCTAACCACCAGGGGGGCATCTATCTACACTGATTACAGGTGTGTTTATAGTTTTGTTTGTTTTTAAAGAAAAGGCATGGCTTTTTTTCCTACTCTCATTCCAATGACCCACCAAACTCTGTTTGCTATTTCCTTCATACTTTAGGTGATGAATCTCTGAGCTGGTGTTGTTTCCTGACAGATGACTATTTTCAGATTGTTCTGTTACCTTTGCCTTTAAGAACACCCCATACATTGCAACTTTAGTTTATGAAAGCCATGCATGGCAAGATCATGTCCATTTGACAGAACTCAGTTCCAGTCCCTGTATTTCCATGTAGCATTTGAATTACCCAAGACAAACTCCTATATTACACTAAACCTCAGCAACCTCAGAGAGGGCAAAGACTGTTGATTCTGAAGATCAGAGTTCCTTTGTGAGGAATTCATGAAGAGATACAACGTAACACGGTAGAGCCTGGCCCAGAACAGTTCCCTGGGTTTGTAGCTACAAGACCTGGGACCCACTTCTGCAGGGTTGGCTCCTTTGGAAACAGCTCCCTGGATGTTAGGCTGGTAGCAAACTTAGGGGGCAGTAAGAACAGGAAGTTCAGTCTCCTCTTCCCCCTGGGCTCCCCTCTCTACACCCTTGGGGTAGGCACTTTCTGTGAGGACTCCATCTTGTTCCTGTGGCCCTGACAGGGCTGTCTGGAGTCTGCTCTAACAGCCTCCTTTCAGCCTCTCTCGACCTGCCTTAACCCCCTGGCTCCAGATCCTGTAGATTCCCCCACAAACACTCTGTGAGGACGGTGGTGACAGGTTTCTGCCCGCAGGCCACACCACGGGTGAGTTGGTCAGTGCCCCAGGGCCTCAGACTCAGGCTTCCACATGGCAGGGGTTCTGGGCCCCTCACGGGACACCCAGGGGACCCCCTTTTAGTTGGGGGGTGGCAGTGAGGGCCCAGCCTGGCTTTTCCACTCTCCTGAGGTTGTGGGCCGAGGGTCCCTGACACCCCTGTCATGGTTGCACCTGGAAAACCTCCCTTCCTGTGGCTGTGGTCATGGCTGAGGTAAAATTGTCCCCCTGGTTGAGGGGAAAGGCCTGATTCTCTCACGTGATTCTCTCAGGCCCAGGGTTGGGTGATGTGGAGGGCCACTTGGGGTGGAGGGTGTTGGAAACTAAGGTTTTGAGGATTCATACTGGAGGTGGGGGAGGGCCAGGAAACCCACCATTGCCCCTGAAGCCTCGCTCCAACCATTCAGGGTAGGGTGAAATGCCAACCATTCAGGTAGAAAGAAACGTAGCGAGGCTTGCTTTGTGGCCAATGTATGATCTATTCTGGAATGTTCCACGTGTACTTGTGTGCATCGTTCTATGTCAGTTAAGTAAATTTTATTTACTTAAATCATCTCTATTTAACTGCTTTTTTGTCTGGCTGTTCATCTGTCATTCAGTGAAGTATGCTAAAATATCCCACTGTGACTGTAGATTTGTCCATTTCTCCACTTACTTCTGTCGATTTTTGCTGTGTATATTTCTGCTCTGTTAAGAGGTTTATACAAATTTCAAATTGTTTTATTAATACCTTCTTTTTGAATTGAACCTTTTATCATTATTAAATCTCTTTTCTCTAGTAATGCTTTTCCTAAAAGTATATTTTTTTGTCTTATGAATATAGTTATACCAGCTTGATTTCTTTCATCACTTTTGGAAACTTTTCAACCATGATCTCTTCAAATACTGCTTCTCTGCTGTTCTCTCCCCTTCCTTCCAGGGTTCTAATTAAACATATATCTGTTAAATTTTCCCTCCCCTCTCTTTCATGATCCTCATCATTTTCTCTTGCAGGCTTCATTTTGGATGTTTTCTTCAGACCTATCTTTCAATTCTCCAGTTCTCAGTTCAGCTGGGGAACTTACCTCTTACCCTTGAAACACAACACAAAACTTTTAAAGGTTAGATTTTATGATTCCACCAGAGCTGAGGAAGGAGGTGAGGGTTAGACACACAAAGTATCTTGTCTCAAGTTACTCAAATTGAGAAGGCAGAGCAGGGACTAACATCCCAGAATGGACCCTCTGCCCAAGCTCCTCCCACTGTGCTTGCTCTCTCATAAGCTGTGAATGCTCCCCACCTTTCCCTCTCATCTCTCAGGAAATGAAACCACAGTGGAGACTTCCACCCTTTTTGGTGCTGGGCTATATTTCTTTTTAGATCATAAAACTCAGTGATAGTTCTTAATTAGTCATAATATTATCCCAGGACATTGTTTTTTTTTGTATCATATCATTGAAATATATTCTACCTTGTTTTTGTTTGTTTGCTTTTTTGTTGCTGTTGTTTTCAATTTTAGAGCACAATGATCAAGTTAGTGCCTTTCAAAAAAGAGCAAGATATCAGAATATTCACCTAGGGAGACTTGGTGAGATAGCTGAACAAGGCAGTGCTGGCATTCATCCTTCATCCCACCAGGGGCAACATGGAGACACAGCAATGAGTGATGTCCACCTAGGCCCACAAGTAAAACAGTAAGTGACCTGTCAGCATGGCATTACCAGCCGGTGGAATATGTTACCCCATAGATAACTGTATCATTTTTTTCCTTCTCTACAACCTGGCAGAATGAGGAACACTAGGACCAGATCAAGGGTTCATCAAACTTTATTGTAAACCTGGTATCAGTAGGGCAAGGATGTGTAGACTTTCTTAGCATTCATGGACTGCTTCCTTCTTTTCACTTCTTACAGCTCTCCCTATGCCATTCGACCTTACCGTAGGAGAGGCAAGTGGCATTATAGAGACCATATCCATGCTAATATGGACATGAGGAGAGAGAAAATTCCTCCAAGGAGAGAAATGGAGCAGGATAGAACCCAGGGGGGCTGGTTCAAGATCACAGTGAGTGTCTTGGCAAAATGTACGGAATGTGTGTGGCGGGGGCAGATCAGACGGAATCGTGTTCTCATTCTAGGTACTTTGTTGTGGGCAGGAGGAGTTGGCAATCTGTCTTTATTACTAGGAGTTTACATCCTCAATCATCTAAGGGAAGGTTCAGAGAAGCAATAAAAGGGAACAATCCAACTGCAGGAGGGCTGGGCAGAGGTTTTCTAAAGGCAAAGTTGGAAAGTGCTGCCAAGGAGTTGGATCAACTCCACATCTGATGCTTCAGTTTGGCTCAAGTTGAGTGAGTGTGGTGGGGGAGGGGGAGAATAAGGGGCAGGCAGCGTTTGCAATAGGTAAGATTACCTGGAACCTTATAAAAAGAAAATCACCTTGAACATTTTCAGTTTATTATTTGGGGAAAATGATTTGAAAGGAAAGAAAAGGAAATTACAGAATCCATGTAAGATGCAGAAAAGAGAAATCATATCTATGGTCCCTTCTTTAGAAAGTCATTTAAAGTTGGATTTTGAAAAAAGTCTGAAAGAAACACTTGGTTTGTTATATTTTCTAGAATTCATTTCACATTATCACTCTCCTCTTATATCTTTCACTCTTAGATTCCGGTCGGCATAAAATATGACAAGACATGGCTGCTAAATTTGATCCAGAATGAATGCAGTGTCCCCTTCACCCCGGTTGATGTAAGAGAGGACAGGGAGGATGAGGTGACACAGGACAGGTAGAGGGAGTCATAGAGCAGGGACTGTTTCCTCATAGTCTATTTCTCTTGTCTCCTCTCCCTGTAGTTTCACTATGAAAACATGCAGGCCCAGTTCTTTGTTGCGAATGCCAGTGCTGCCTCTGCACTGAAGAATAGCAACTTCAAAATCTGGGACCAGCAGAATGAAAAGGTATATTTCAAGGCATCAGGCCTGGCTGGTAAAGAAATGAGCAGGTCACAGGTAAAGTCTTAGGCATTAGGGTTGCTGCTGCTTACCCAGTCTGTTTTGCTTCCCTGCAGATATCTATCTTCGTGATCCCTTCTGCTATACCTGACTCTGTGCAGAAGAAACTGAAGTCAGAAAAGAAAGAGCAACTAAAGGTAATGCAGACTCAAGAAACAGTGTGTGCCTACACTCAGACTGAACTTTTCTTCCCCACTGATTGGCCCCTCAACCTCAGAGCCTCTGACCCCCATCTCTACCTCTGCAGCAGACCATGAACAAACAACATGATGTTTCCCAGAAAGCCCTTGAATGCCAGAGACTCCACTCAGACCCAGGTATAACTGACAACAGTAATGCTAGGACAGGCAAGGGCAAAGGAGGCTTCCTGAAGGAAGGGTTACAAGGAATTTAGGGAGGAGTTGGTGCTGGGGCTAGTTCGGCTGAGCCCTTCTCAGCCCTCTGATTGTCTCTTTTTGGCTTCCTAAAGACTTGATGACCCATGATATGGAAATAGCAATGAACCCTAGAAAAGACATGGCTGCCTCCCTGCAGGTTCATGAAGAGAACATGCCCAAGGTAAGGCCTTAGGCCAAATGCTGGGATTGAAAGCAAGGGTGGGACAGAAGGGGTGGAGGGCAGCTGTGTCTCAGGTTCTTTCATCATCTTAGCTTTTGACATTGAACTCCAGTAACAATAAACCACAAAAACCAGAAAGCCTGTCTGACACTATGCAAAGGGCCCACAACATCAAGAACATGAACTTCTCAACAAGTGAGGTGAGAAGCAGGAGACAGATCATGTTTGAAGGGAGGGTGCTAGGGCTCAGCAGGCTGATGGCAAGAGGCAGGTAAGGAGATTTGTGGGAAAAGGTGGTTATGGGTACAGGGCTCTCCAGACATTCTTTCCCTTGTCTATATTTTTCTCCCCATAATTACATTTGCAGTCTGCAAGACAGGTGGACAAAGTAAAAGAGCTGGAGTCAGAAAGGATGTGTGCAGACAGAAAGACCTTGTGCACCATCTTCCCAGATAAGTCGACCAACTTAAGGTCAGTTGTACCCTCTGTCACTTCCTGGGAGCCTGAGCTACCTGACAGTGTGCATCTGCAGGAGGGGGCAGCCCTTATCCTCTGGGAGGACCATGTGTTGTGCCCACTCCTCTCTCTGTGTCCCTCAGCTGTGCTTTGATCTTCTTGCCTTCCTGTTGCCTGCTCACCTGGCCCCACTGGGGCTGGAGTCTGTTTCCCACCTCTCCACACCCGGCCTTCTCTAGCAAGCACTCCCATGAGTGTGCTAGAGGAGGTGGGGCTCCCCCTTCCATGCGAGGGCCAGGGGTGTTCATCCTCGAGCCAGATCCTGGTGCCCTGGATGGAGAAGTGTCTTCTGGCCCGTGGGCTCCCGCTGAGAAAGGCCTTCCTGCCTCTGTGCTGAGATGGGGCTTCCCTCCCCTGGCCTGTGATGGGCCCTCTTTCCCTGGCTTCAAGGGAGTCCCCCACCTGTCCCAGGCTGAGATGGGGTCTGTCCTGCACTGTGGTGATGGTTGAGGCCCCAGGACGACTGCTGTAATGACATCTCCTCCAATGTCCTCTGGCCCAATGCCAGGAGCTGGGGCTTCCTGGAGAGGAACCTGGGTTCCCTGAGTCCCTGAGAGGTGGGCCACTGCCAGCAAGCAGAGGGCAGCCCAAGGCAGGTGCCAAGTGAGGAAGGCAGAGGGGCAGAGGTGGAGGAGGAGACAGGAGGACAGCCCTCTGAGGGGCACTGCCCCTTCCCCACTCCCCACATCACAGGTTCCTGCTCATCCTTCAGGGGAACACTGGGGAGCCCGAGGCAGGTGGGAATCCTCGGGCATGGGACCAACTAAGACAAGCACAGTGGCACAGGGGCCATCAGGAGATAATGTGGTGATCATAGGAGGTGGCCAGACACCCTCAACCCCATGCTGTGCGGGGGCCTGGCCCTTTACTTCTTCTGGGGAAGGGCTCCTGCCCCCAGGGCTGCTCCTTTCCCATGCCCGGCTCACACAGGGAAAGATCACACGGGTGGCAAAGCCTCAAATGCTGGGCCCAGCCCAACAAGGGCATGTTTTCCATTCCTTCCTCAGGCCCCAGGGCCAGCCAGGGGCAGAGGAAAGGGATGCATCAGGGGAGCCATTTCCCCTTTCTTCTCTCTTTTCTTCCCTCTCTACCACCACTGTGGTAGAGCGCCTTTCCTTTTCCTTTCCTTTGCTTTCCCTTCCTTCTTTGCTGTCACCTCTCCTATATCTCTCCCAGCTCTGCCTCCCTTACCATCACTTCCTTTGCTGCCCTCATCCCCCGCCTGTGTCATTCCCTCTCTGCCTCCTGAGCCCTGCCCCACACTCCTCCCTGCCCCAGCATCCTGGGCCATCATCCCTGGGGTCTCTGCCAGGGCCAGGCATGGCCGAATACTGGACACCTGGTGAAGTCACCAAGCCCTTGGTCTTACTGCATTCCCTCCTCCCTCCAGAGCCTTCCCTGGGAACTTGAGGAAAGGAAGGGAGCTAGGGAGTGGAAGGAACCCCTGGAGACTGGACTCCAAATGCTGCTTCCTGTGGCCCTGGAGATGGGAATCAGGGCAGACCATGCTGGTGCTGCCCAGGAGGAAGGAGAGGGAGGGAGACAATGAGAGACAGGGAGAGAGAGGAGAGAGAGAGAGAAATATTGAGAGAGAGAGAGAGAGATTGAGAGAGAGAAGGAATGAGGGTGAGAGGAGTGTTGATAGAGGTAGACAGAGTCTGTCTTTAAGATTCAGCAGAGAGTATGGACCCATAATCCAAGGCCTTAGAGGCTGGCTGGGGTGAGGAGTGTCATGGGATTACTAGATGGCCATAACTCGCTATTTATGGTGTTAGTGTTAGCTCAAAGAGGCAGCACAATGCTGAACTGTCAATCACTTCTTTCTATTTTTTGTTTTGAACAGTGCTATCCGGGATTGTTTCCCTAAATTGTTACACCTAGTAAGTGCATACTTCCATCATTGTCTCTCTTACTATCATTTACTTCACTCCTGTCCTCAAGCACTTTGGGACTATCCTAGGTTACACTTTTGCCTCTGACCTTTAGCTATTTTAGGAAACATGTGCTCCCAACAAAGACATGGCTATTCCCTCTGAAAAAATATCCATTGTCACTCACATACACACACACACACACACACACACACACGTGTTGCATAAAATAATAAGGGCTTCTGGGACACCCTGCGGAAGAACCTGACTGTAGTCTTGTTCAGAGAATTTCCATGTCCATTTCACACTTGACCCTGGACTCTAACTCTCTCTCCCAGTCCTGTTCATCTCACTGCTTATCCAGTGCCACCTCCCTGGTCTGCACTGCTGACTCCTTTATTTCCCCAGGATGGCAAGGAGTTACCATCACCAATACTTATTGACACTGAAGTCCCTGAGATCATACAACCCTGCAAGGTAAGGAGAAAGGACAAAGCAATTGTTGATATGTTACAAGGGAGGCTTTGTCAGCTGCAGAATCCTAGGGTATCTTTTGGTTCCAGGAAAGCTATAAAGGATCTGAGACCCTAAAGAGTTTGGTCCTGCAATTCCTACTTCAGTAAGTACTCCTGGGACACAGAGGCAGGGGAAGGCTTAGATGGGACAAGCCATTCCAAGCACAAACCTGCTCATGGAGAGGAGTGGCTTTTAACAGTCCTGAGGGGCTGAGACCACAGAGATAGCTTGTCCTCCTTGTTTCCTTATAGGTATTACTTGATCTATGACTATGGAGACCGACAGGGCCTCCTTGGTGTGTACCACAAAGAGGCTTGCTTCTCCCTGACCACTCCCTTCATGTCCCAGGACACAGCCCCGTGAGTATCACAGCACAGATTCTGGATGTGGGCCATGTGGCTCCCCAGAAGACACAGGCCAGCTCCTGGCAGTGTCCAGCATGGCTGGACCACAACCTTCCATTCCTCTTTTTCTCTTAGAAGCAGCTTGAGTGAGTACCTCGAGGTCAGCAGAAATTTGAAGCTCAAGGACTCTGGTGAGCATGTGATGGGGGAAGATGGGGATGGAAAAGGGGGTGTGAAGGGTCAGTCATGGGAGCCAGGGAGGGTGTGGCAGCCCCTCACCTTTGCTTCTTCTCCCCCACAGACCTGCGTGTTCGGCTGCTGAAGCACACAAAACATGACATTGTCGCCTCCCTCAGTGTGTTGCCCAAAACTCAGCATGACCTTGGCTCCTTCGTAGTGGACATGTGCATCCAGACGGTGAGCACCTACTTCCTCTCTCACTGTGGCCAAGAAAGCCTGAAATGGATAGGGAGGTTCAGTTGAATCCTAAGAACCTGAATTCTTCCTTTTCAGAAAACAATGCTCTGCTTTTCTGTGAATGGTGTGTTCAAGGAAGGTGGGTTTGTGTAAAGCCATTTCCCCAGATCCCCCAGTGCTCACTCCTCCTGGCTGATCTCCCTCTCAGAATTCTCCCAGCATCACTGATCCTACACCTTCTTTTCCACTTCCCTCTGTGTTCTCCCGCCCCCACTCTTCCTCTAAACCATCCTTGTTCACATACGACCATGCCTGTCTGCCCTTACACACCGCAGGAGTTAGGGGCACAGGCTGTGGAGTTTGATGGCTCCCGTCCTATGTCTTTGCTCTGCAACCTGGACTGGTTACTTAACCTCTCAGGTTCTTCTGCAAATGGGATTAATAATACCCATCTCCTGGGCTGCTGTGAAAAATGAATCAATTGAATTGTGAAGTGTTTGCACAAGACCGATTACATGTAGAGGCCCTATCATTGGTTGCTGATTGTTCCTCTTGTTGGCCTCTCCATCCCCAATACCCCTTCTGGCTCCCAGTGGTCAACTGTCCCCATCTGGCTTCATTCAGGGTTCCACATGAGTATCAAGTAAGACTCTGACTGGGGAACACCGCCTGTGAGCATGTAAACCATGCTCAACTCTAAGAGGGTATTGTTTATTGTCTTTGAAGTGGAAGGAAAGTCTCAGGGTTCTGTTCGTGCCTTCACCCAGACCTTCATCTTGACTTCTGGCAGCAATTCTGGGTAAGTGCTGTTTTGTGGGTGCCATGTGGAAACACCCATTCCATCCTGGGGCTATTGGTGTAGGAATGTGATTGTTCTGTCCTCAGGGTTTTCTCAAAATTGTGGAAAGTCAAATTGCAGACCCAAGGATCAATCTAACCCAGTAGTTAAGAGCATGGGCTCTGGATTTGAAAGACCAGGTTCTCTTCCCGACCCCAGCACCCACTAGCTTTGTGATCCTGGTCAAGTTACATGACCTGTGTGTGACTTGGGATTTTCCTTTGAAAATGGAGATTAGTGTACCCACTTTCTTGAGCTGTTGTGAAGGGTAAATATGGGTGTAAAACTGTCCCTGGCTTGTGGGTAAACCTGCAAATCTAGTGAAACTGATAGACAATCTCTGCAAACATAGGTTTTGTGAGAGGGGCAAAGGATATCTGTCAAGGAATATGGGAGGTAAGCAGAGTAGGGGTATGGAAAGAATCTGGTTGCTGAGTGGCAGTGGGAGCAGGATCATTGTTGGAAGACGTAGGATTGTCCATCTATCCAGTTTTCTTTGGGGCCATTTTTCTTCAGTTTATGCATCATGAATAATGAGATGATTGTGAGAAATGCCAGCACCAAAGAGACCCAAAGAGCTTTCTCCATCACAGTGCCCACACCCTCCTCCAGTTGCCTGCCCACCCTCTCCCAGGAGCAGCAGGAAATGGTGCAGGCTTTATCCATCCAATCTGGGAAGAACCACGAGTATTCTCAGAAGTAAGTGCTGGGAGTCTGTTCTGATAAGGGTGAGTTGGGAGGAATGGGGGTTTGAATAATGGAGACTCACAGGTAATTCTAAAAAATAACTATTTTGATTTTTGCTCCCAAAAGAATGCACCCATGAAAAACACATATTGATTTTATACTGATATATGTAAATATTTTTAAACAATATAAGGTTCAGATGACATGATCTTGTATATAGAGAATCCTAAGGAATCCAATTTTAGAAACTAGTAGAATTAATAAACAAGTTTAGCAAAGTTTCAGGATACAAAATTGATATGCAAAAATCAAGTGTATGGGAGAAATATTTGGAAACCATATATCTAATATAGGTTTAATATCAGAATACATAAATAACTCCTACAACTCAACAACAAAAAGATAAACAGCCCATTATAAAAATGGGCAGAGGACTTGAATAGATATTTCTCTAAAGAAGAGACAGAAATGGTCAATAAGCACATATAAAGGTGCTCAACATCATCAGTCTTTAGGGAAATACAACTCAAAACCACATAAAGATACCAACCACTTCACAAACGAGTGGATGTATTATTAAAAAAAAAAAAAACAGAAAATGACAAGTATAGGTGAGGATGCAGAGAAATTAGAATCCTTGTACATTGTCAATGGAAATGTAAAATGATGGTTTCAGAGTGGAAAACAGTTTTGCAGTTTCTCAGAAAGTTAAGTATAGAATAACCATATGACCCATCAATTCCTTGTCTAGGAATATAACCAAAAGAATTGAAAGCAGGTACTAAGACAGATTTTTGTACCTCAGTGTTCCTAGCAGCATTATTCACAATAGCAAAAATTTCAAAACAACCCAAGTCTATCAAGAGATAACTAGATAAACAAAATGTGGTATATGCCTACAATTGAATATTATTCAACCATATAAAGGAGGGAAGTTCTGATACATGGATGAATCTTGAACACACCGTGTTGAATGAAATAAGCCAGGCACAAAAGGACAAATATTCTATGATTGTACCTATACGAAATACCTAGAATACGCAAATCCATAGCGACAAAAAGTAGATTACATGTTACCAGGGGCCACGGATCGGGGGATGAGGAGCTATTGCTTAACGAATACAGAGCTTTTGTTCAGTATGTTGAAAAAGTTTGGGTAATGAATGATGATGACTGTAGCATAACATCGTGAATGTAATTAATACCACTGAATTATATACTTGAAAGTTGTTAAAATTGGAAATTTTATGTTGTATATACGTTATCACTGTAATTTTTTATTTTTTATTTTATTTTTTAAAGCAGTTTTATTGAGATATATTTGCATACCATACAATTCATCCCAAGATTGTAATCAATGACTTTTAGTGTAATCACAGAGTTGTGCATTCATCACCACAATCAATTTTAGAACATTTTCATTACTCCAAAAAAGAAAAATCATACCACTTAGTAGTCACCTCACAATCCCTCTATCTTCCCCCAACCCTGGATAACCACTAATCTAAATGTCTTTATAACTTTATTTATATTTCCATTTTATATAAATGGAATCATATAATATATAGTACTTTGTGTCTAGTTTTTTTCACTTAGTATAATGTTTTTTTAAAAAAATTTTTTTTTAATTAGAGAGGTTGTAGGTTTACAGAAAAGTCATGTAAAAAATAGAACATTCCATTATACCCCACTATTGTTGACACTTTCTATTAGTATAGTTCCTTTGTTACAATTGATGAAAGAATATTAAAATATTACTGTTAACTGTAATCCATAGTTTACATTAGGTGTATTTTTCCCATATACCACCCTATTATTAACACCGTGTATTAGTATCATACATTTGTTAGGATTCATGAAAGAACATTATTATATTTGCATTATTAACCCCAGTCTGTTGTCCACAATAAGGTTCACTGTGTTATACAGTCCTGTTTTATCTTCTAATTTTCCTTCTAGTAACACACATGACCCAAAATGTCCCCTTTCAACCACATTCACCAACGTAATTCAGCATTGTTAATTACACTCTCAATAATGTGCTACTATCAAAACTATCTATTTCTAAACATTTACTATCAAGCTAAATAGAAATTCTGCACAAATTAAGCATCAGCTCCCCCCTTTCTCTACCCCCACTCTATCCCCTGGTAATCTGTATTCTAGATCTAACTCTATGAGTTTGCCTATTATAATTAATTCATATCAGTGAGATATACAACATTTCTCCTTTTGTCTCTGGCTTATTTCACTCAACATAATGTCTCCAAGATTCACCCATGTTGTCACATGCATCAGGACTTCATTCCTTCTTATAGCTGAATAATATTCCATCATACACATATACCACATTTTGTTTATCCATTCATTGGTTAGTGGACATTTGGGTTGCTTCCATCTTTTGGCAATTGTCAATGATGCCACTATGAACATTAGTGTGCAAATGTCTTTTTGAGTCCTGGCTCTCAGTTCTTCTGTGTATATACCTAGCAGCAGGATTGCCAGACCAAATGACAATTCTATATTTAGATTCCTGAGGGATCACCAAACTGTCTTCCACGGCAGCGGCACCATTTTACATTCCCATCAGCAGTGAATGAGTGTTCCTATTTCTCCACCTTCTAGTAGGTGTGAAATGATATCTCCTTGTGGTTTTGAATTGAATTTCCTTAATAGCTGGTGATGTTGAACACCTTTTCATGTGCTTTTTAGCTATTTGTATTTCCTCTTTGGAAAAATGTCCCTTCAAGTCTTTTGCCCAATTTTTAATTGGGTTGTTTGTCTTTTTTGTTGAGTTATTTTCTCCCATTGGGTAGGTTGCCTTTTCACTCTCTTGACAAAGTCCTTTGATGTTCAAAAGTTTTTAATTTTGATGAGATCCCATTTAGTTATTTTTTCTTTTTTATTCTTTTTATTTATTTATTTATTATATTATTCATTATATTACATAAATATTGTATAAATAATATATTTATATTTTATTATATATTTTTATTTACTTATTATATTATCTTTTATTATTATTTTTTCTTTTGTTGCTTCTGCTTTGGGTATAAAGTCTAAGAAACCATTGTGTAACACAAGATATTGAAGATGCTTCCCTACATTTTCTTCTAGGACTTTTCTGGCCCTAGTTCTTATACTTAGGTCTTTGATCCATTTTGAGTTAATTTTTTTATAAGGTATGAGATAGGCATCTTTTATCATTCTTTTGCATATGGATATCCAATTCTCCCAGCACCATTGTTGAAGAGACTATTCTGTCCCAGTTGAGTGGACTTGGCAGCCTTGTCAATAACCAATTGTCCACAGATGTGAGGGTCTATTTTTGAACCCTCAATTTAGTTCCATTGGTCAATATATTGATCTTTATGCCAGTGCCATGCTGTTTTGATCACGGTAGTCTTGTAATATGCTTTAAAGTAAGGAAGTGTGAGTTCTCCATCTTCCTTCTTCATTTTCACGATGTTTTTGTCTCTTCAGGGCTCTTTATCCTTCCAGATAAATTTGATAATTAGCTTTTCCTTTTCTACAATGTAGGCTGCTGGAATTCTGATTGGGATTGCTTTGAATCTGTAAATCAATTTGGGTAGAATTTACGTCTGAAAGATATTTAATCTTCCAATCCATGAACACAGAATACCCTTCCATTTATTTAGGTCTTCTTTGATTTCTTTTAGCAATGTTCTGTACTTTTTTGAATACAGGTCCTTTACATCCTTGGTTACATTTATTCCTAGATATTTGATTCTTTTAGTTGTTATTGTAAAGGGAATTTTTTCTTGATTTCCTCCTCAGATGTTCATTACAAATGTATGGGAGAACTGATATTTGCTTGTTGTTCTTGTATCCCACCACTTTGCTGAACTTGTTATTAGCCCTTTTAGCTTTGTTGTAAATTTTTCGGGACTTTCTATGTATAGAATCGTGTCATCTGAAATTAGTGAAAGTTTTCCTTCTTTTCCAATTTGGATGCCTTTTTTTCTTTTACTTGCCTATTTGCTCTAGCTAGGACTTATAGCACAATGTTGAATAACAGTGATGAGAGTGGGCATCCCTGTCTTGTTCCAGATTTAGAGGGAAAGCTTTCAGTCTTTCACCAATACAACACAATTGTATTTCAAGAAATTAACAATTTGAAAATGATTTGTATTAAAAATTCTTTTCACAATAGCATCAAAAAGGATAACATGGACCAACTTTAACAAAAGAGATGCACAACTTATATTTTGAAACCTATAAAATATTGTAATAAGTTAAAGAAGACCAAAATAAATGAAAACACATCCATGTTCATGGATTGGAAGACTTAACATACTTCCAAATTTATCTACACATTCAACACAATCTTTATCAAAATCCCTGCTAGCCTATTTGCATAAATCCATAAGCTGATATTAAAATTCATATGGAAATGCTATGGACTCAAAATAAACAAAACAACCTTGATAAAAAGAATGAAGTTGAGCATTCATAATTCCAATTCCAAAACTTATCACAAAGCTACATAATCATACTGTATGGTACTGGCATATGGATAAATACATAAGTGAATGGAATGGAATAGAAAGCCCACAAATACACCATATATTTGTGGTCATTTGATTTTCCACCAGGGTGCCAAACAAATTCGGTGGGGAAAAATTAATCTTTTCAACAAAATGTTGCTGAACAGTTGAATATCCACATGCAAAAGAATGAATGTTCATCCCTACCTCACACCATGTACAAAAACTGACTCAAAATGAATTGAAGATCTAAAAAAGCCAAAAATAAACAACTCTTAGAAGAAAACATGGGGTAAATCTTTGTGATTTAGAATTAAGCAATAATTTCTTAAATATGACACCAAAACACAAGTAACCAAAGAAAAAGTAGATAAATTGGATTTCATAAAAATTAAAAGCTTTTTTTGCATCAAAAGATACTATCATGAAAGTGACAAGATAATCCACAGAATAGAAGAAAATATTTTCAAATCATAAATCTGATAGCAGTCTGCTATTGAAAATATATGAAGAATTCTTATGACTCAACAATCCAAAGACAAATACAGGCATACCTCAGAGATATTGTGTGCTCAGTTCAAGACAACTGCAATAAAGCAAATATCACAATAAAGCAAGTAACACAAAATTTTTTGGTTTGCCAGTGCACATCAAAGTTATGCATACACTATACTGTAGTCTAGTGTTCAATAACATTATGTCTAAAAAGCAATGTACATCTCTTAATTTAAAATACTTTATTGCAAGGAGTGATGTCATCAATATGGCAATGTAAGACATCCCCTGGAAAAGTCTTCCCTCAGAATCAGCTAATAAAAGGACAAATCCCACTAGCTTAGAACATTGTAGGGCTGTAAAAAGTGGAGAAAGACTCCACAAATGCTGAATAGAAGATAAAGAAAAATAACCTACAAAAGCAGGTAGGAAATTTCAGTCCTGGACCCACTGATCCATATTCCCTCCCACTCAATCAGTCCTGCAAAGCTTGGGATTCATACAGAGGCAGTGGCCAGGGTTGCTCCTCCTGTGCACAAAAACTGTAGAGCCACTCACAGCAGCAAATTAGAACCCCATGCATATCCAGGCACAGAAACCCAACTCCATAGAGATCCAGGGCAGAACACAAATTGCTAAGTCTTGCTGCATACAAAAGGGCCCCCAGGGGGAAGAGAGAGGGAGAGAATGTGACAGAACTGTGGGCAACAGGTGCACTTATTAAATCCAGATTCCACTGGCTGGACTACTCAAACACAAAATGAACTTTTCTGGAGTGATCCTCCTTTTCTGGATTGACTCCACAAGGCTCTCACATGCAGGATACCATAACAGGGAAGAAACCAGAGGCAGACAGCCTAACAGGAAAAACAGGGGAGGTTAAACTGAACTGCAATTAGACAGGAGGGTCCCATATCTGAAAAGTGACAGGGAAAGGGAGTACTGAGTAAGGGGGAAGAATTAAACAAGTCAAAGGATTTGGGGAGAAAATTCTACATAAAAACAAACAAACAGATCAAGAATACCAGAGAAGGAACAGAGAAATGGAAGCATTCTCCTGGAGGTGAAGCAATTGATCAGAAAATGCAATCTTAAAAATTATACCATATATCCAGGCTAAGAATCAGATGAAGAAGAGCTGACAAAATCTGAACAGTTAAACATGGGCTGCTCTAAAGGTCTAGAATAAGTTGGGACCAAGCATCAAAGAAGAGTCTTAACATGAATCCAATTAACAATAAAACCCTAGGAAAGAGGGAAAAACTGACCTTCAGAGTTAACTAATCAAGATAAGCAGAGGCCAAGATATCAAAAAATTATAAATCAAACTAAGATACAGAAAGATATGGCTCAGTCAATGGAACAAATTAAAACTTAAGATGGACAAGCATTTGGAATAACTAATCAAAGAAGGTCAAAAAAATCTAAATTAATTCAAGGAGATGAAGTAATTATGGCTAAGCAATAAAGGGTATTAATAAGACAATGTATGAGCATAAAGAAGAATTTGAAAGTATTAAGAGAAACAGGGCAGAAATTAGGGGGATGAAAGGCACAATAACAGAGATTAAGAACACGTTAGAGACCTACAACAGCAGATTTGAACAGGCAGAAGAAAGAATCAGTGAACTAGAAGACAGGTCAATCAAAATCATACAGGAAGAACAGATATAGAGAAAAGAATTTTAAAAATGAGCATTGTCTTATGAATTTGACTGACAGAACAAAGCATACAAACATGTACATCATGGGCAGGGTCTCAGGTATTTGAATGACAGCACAAAACATACAAATATATACATCCCAGGTATCCCAGAAGAAGAAGAAAAGGTAAAAGGGACAGAAAAAACATTTGCAGAAATAATGATCAAATTTTCCCAACTCTTATGAAAGACTTAAATATAAATGTTCAAGAAGGGCAATGTAGTTCAAACAAAATAATTCATAATAGACTTATTCCAAGACACATACTAGTCAGAATATCAAATTCCAAAGATAAATAGAGAATTCTGAAAGCAGCAAGAGAAAAGCAATGCACCACATACAAGGGATCCTCAATAAGACTAAAATCTGATTTCTCATCAGAAACCATGGAGGTAAGAAGGCAGTGGTATGATATATTTAAGGTACTGAAAGAGAAAAACTGCCAGCCAAGAATTCTTTATCTGGTAAAACTGTCCTTCAAAAATGAGGAGGAGTTTAAAATATTCAAAGATTATCAGAAACTGAGAGAGTTCAACAAGAGACCTGCCATGCAAGAATTACTAAAGGGAGTTCTGCAGGTTGAAAGGAAAAGACAGGAAAGAGTGGCATGGAGTAGTATGAAGAAATGAAGATAATCAGTAAGGGTAACTAAAATGGCAAATGCTAAACCCAACAGTATTGTAACCTCAATGCACAACTCTACTCTTTAATTCCTATAACAGTCAGAATACAACTGAACAAGAAGGCATATTTCTGGATAACAGATGTACAAAATATAAAGGTGCAATGTGGGATAAAAACAACATAAAGAGGGAAAACAGAAGGATATGGGAGCAGAGAATGTGTATGCTATTGAACCTAAGTTGGAATCTTTTCAAATTAATAGGTTATAGATGTAGGTTGTACAATGTAAACCCAAGGGTAAGCGAAAAGGAAGAATTTGTAAAATATGGAGAGCAGAAATGAGAAAGGAATCAGTCATATACATCACAAAAGATCAACTATACAGAAAAAGAGAAACAAAAGAAAGATATGTCATATAAAACCAAAGTACAAAATGGCTGAAATAAGTACTGCCTTTACAGTAATAACAATGAATATTAAATGGATTAAACCCCCCAAACAAAAGACACAGGTTGGCAAAATTGATAAAATAGTGTGATCTAATTTTATGTTGTTTACAAGAGACTCCCCTTAGACCAAAGTCAAAAATAGATTGAGGGGGTCAAAATGGCGGGCCACCCTGCTGTTGCAGCATCAGGCCGGTGGCTGGATGGTATTCGAAAATGGTATTATAATGCTGCAGGGTTCAATAAATTGGGGTTAATGAGAGATGATACAATAGCTGAGAATGAAGATGTAAAAGAGGCCATAAGAAGGCTTCCTGAGAACCTCTATAACAGGGTGTTTCGCATTAAGAGAGCACTCGACCTGAGCATGAGATGGTAGACCCTTGCCTAAACAGCAGTGGAAATAATATGAGGAGGATAAATTGTATCTTGAACCATATCTGAAAGAAGTTATTTGGGAAAGAAAAGCGAGAGAAGAATAGGCAAAAAATAATCATGTGATGGAAATGTGGGTGCAGCTGTCCCCAAAGTATTTTTATGAAGTTGGTAAAACCTAAAATGTACAATTTAAGAACTATCTGGGCTACAAATATATCACTTTAAACAAATACCAATTGTAATCATTGTTGGGAGTTTTTGAATTTAAACTTTATAAAAATCTTAACTACTGATTTCACTTTTTTGTTATAAATCTTTCCAAACCTCTAAGCTAACGTTTAGTTAGTGTTTAATTGCTTCCTGGGGCTGAGAGAGAACAATTTAATCAGTTCTCACTGGTTGGATAACCTCAATTTACTGAAGGATATAATGTTATACCAAGTAGAATAGTCACCTTTATATTGCCTTTGTAGGTTAGTAAGATGCTTGGAAGCCAGCCCCATAAGGGCCTAACTTGCAGGTATGAAATGGAGCAATAAGCAAGTGCCAATACTTGATTTCAACTGAAATAAATAGAGCAGTCCAGCAGACTGGCTTTCTTACTTCATGAGTCTTCAGTAGAATGAAAAGAGAAAGGATTCACTTCCCAGTTTGCTAAGATTGGAAACCAACCCAAGTTCAACCCTCTTCAACCACAGGCCTTCCAAATATTTGATTTTGCATCCTACCAAAAAATAAATCATATACACAGCCCCAATATAAAGTTGTATAAATTGTATGTATGTACTCCTGTGTTAATATGTATATTGGAAAGAAAAAAGTAGACATTAGAAAAATAAATAAAAATATAAAGACAACTTATACTTTCTCCCCTATTTGAGTGACTTGTCCGCTCTCAAAACTATTATTTAAAAAAACAAAACAACTATTGTTATAAAGTATATTGTAAGGACTGAATATGAGTAATAGTTAAAAGTTTTAAGGTTTTAGGTTGAGTACCTTGAATATAAACTAGAACTATTTGATAATATCCTTCCCACTCCTAAATTCTGAAGTGCTTTCTTTGGTGAGAATGAAAAGGATGGAAGCACAGCAAGCAGGGAAGGAATTCTGTGGAACCCACAGTGGTCCACAACAAGTCTTGAGATCTTACCTTAAGGGACAAAACAGACTAAGAAAAACAAGTTTTAGATTATATTTTTAAATCTTAAAGAATCAAAAGTGTATATGTGTATTTAGCAGGTGTGCATATGTATATGTGTAAAACACCCCCCCCAAAAGATGTAATGTGAAGTTCCACATTTGTTATCTTTGAGTTACAACATAATCATAAAGGGAGTCTTTTAAAATTTTTGTGAAAGCATTTGAAAACCTCATTAAATTCTGTAAGGGCAGAAAAAAAAAAAAATAGATTGAAAGTGAAAGGATGGAAAAGGATATTCTATGCAAATAGTAACCAAAAAAGAACTGGGGTAGCTAAGCAAATATCAGATAAAATAGACATTCAGTCAAAAGCTGTTAAAAGAGATGAAGAAGGACACTATGTATTAAGGAAAAGGCAATCCACCAAGAAGAAATAACAATCACAAATATTTATGCATCTGAGCACAGTGCCTCAAAATGCATGAGGCAGATACTGGCAAAACTGAAGGGAGAAATAGACACCTCTACAATAATAGATGGAGACTCTACACCACTCTCATCAATAGATAGAACATCTAGATGGAAGATCAATAAGGAAACAGTGAACTTGAATAATATGATAAAAGAACTAGAACTGACAGACATATACAGAACATAGAAACCCCAAACAGCAGGATACATGTTCCTCTCAAGTGCATATGGATCATTCTACAAGAGAGACCACATGTTGAGTCACAAAATAAGTCTCAATAAATGTAAAAAGATTGTTCCTATATTTAGAATTTCCCAAAAAATCTACAACAAAGCTACTAGAGCTAATAAATGAATTCAGCAAAGTGGAGGGGTACAAGATCAACACACAGAAATCAGTAGTGTTTCTATACACTAGAAATGTGCAAGCTGAAGAGGAAATCAAGAAAAAATTCCATTTACAGTAGTATCAAAAAGGAGCAAATATCTTGGAATAAATTTATCCAAGGCTGCAAAGGTTGTGTACACAGAAAACTACAAAACATTGCCAAAAGAATAAGGATTTTCTCAGGAAAGTAAAATGACAACCTACCCAATGGAAGAGATATTTGGAAGCCACATATCTGATTAAGGGTTTAATATCTGGAATATAAAAAGAAATCCTTCAACTTAACAAAAAGACAAACAACCCAATTGAAAAATGGGCAAAAGCCTTGAATAGACATTTCTCCAAGGAAGATATACAAATGGCCAGAAAGCACATGACAACATGCTCACCATCATTAGCTACTAGGGAAATGCAAATTAAAACCACAAAAAGATAACATTTCATACTCACTAGAATGGCTATTATGAAAAACAAAACAAATTACATGTATTGGAGAGGATGAGGAAAAATAGGAACACTCAGTCATTGTCGGTGGGATTGTATAATGTTGCAGCCACTGTGGAAGATAGTTTGTCAATTCCTCAGAGACTTAAGTATAGAATTACCATATGATCTGGCATTCCCACTTCTAGAAATATACTCAAGAGATTTGAAAGCAGAGACTCAAACAGATATTAGCACACCAGTGTTCATGGTGGCATTATTCACAATTGCCAAAAGATGGAAGCAACCCAAGTGCCCATCAACCGACGAATGGATAAATGAAATGTGGCACACACATACAATGGACTATTATTAAACTGTGAAAAGGAATGGAGTTCTGATACCTGTGACAACATGGCTGAACCTTGAAGACATCATGTTGAGTGACATAAGGCAGGCAGAAAGGGACAAATATTGATTGAGCTCACTGATATGAAATAATTAGAATTAGCAAACTCAAAGTCAGAATCTAGAATATAGGTTACCAGGACTTAGGGTGTGGGAAGGGAATGGTGAGTTAATGCTGAAATTGTACAGAGTTTCTGTTTTGGTTAATTGTAAAGCTTTAATAATGGTTGCAGATGGTGGTAGCACAACATTGTGTTGTGATTAACAGCAATGAATTTCATATTTGAATGTGGTTAAAAGGGGAAGTTCTAGGTTGTATATATGTTACTAGAATCAAAATTTTAAGCAAACAAACAGGACTGTACAACACAAACACTGAACCCTATTGTAGATGATGTGCTATAGTTGATAGCATAATTATTAAAAAGTGTTCTTTCATGAATTGCAACAAATATACCACACTAGAGCAAGGTGTTGATAATAGGGTGGTATTCTAATTTGAGTGGATATTGTTTACCATGACGAATTGTACCTGGCTGTCAAAGCTTTACCTGGGTCAGTTCTGCCATTTTTGGTCATCCTGGCTTTCCATCTGCCCAGGTTTCTCGATTTACTGATGACTGGATTTCCTCCAGAATCATGGGTTTCTTGAGTGACTTCCGCAAACAGCAAAGCAGCTTATAGGGCACAGGCCTGCTCTGGAAGTACTTCTACGGTTAAATGTTTTGGAGAAAAGGTTATTTGTGCATTTAATTTGGCTAGTAAATCTCATCCTAGCAGAGGCACTGGACATTCAGGTGCATATAGAAGACTGTTTTCGGTTTTCACTCCCAATTTGACTTTCTAATGGTTTCAGAAAGGGCCGGTGGACACTCTTCCCTGATACACCGGTTATGGCTACTGTTTCGGTTGAAATTGAGCTTTGCTTTTTATTTGGTACCAAATAAGTTGCACCAGTATCAACGAGAAAGCCAATTAATTGTTTTTCCCCCGGTATGGGAAACTGAGAGGGCAGAACAGTCTCCCAGAAGAGCCCCTGGGTCCCTTCATTCTAAGTCACTGTCGGCGGTGCCCTGTTGTGGCATCTGGAGTTTGGGTATCCCAGCCTCCCCGCCCACCCTGGAAACTGGTCCCAGGGTCACCTGGGACAAACCTTTTCCAGTTCTCTTCCTCTTTGCAATAAGCATGTTGACTAGAACCTAGGTTCCTTGGACTGGCTAGGTTTCTACATGGTTGCTGTGGGCCCCAGAGTCTTACTTTCTCAATTCTTGGTCTATGGTTACTGTATTTGATAACAGCTCCAATTAAGGCAGCTTGCCATTTTAGGTACCTGTTTCCTTAACCTGATCTCAGTTGTTGTAGGCTTTAAAAGCAATCCCAACAAGTTGTGAGGCAGACAGGCTGAGGACCCCATCCAGTTTTTGTAATTTCTTTCTGATGTCTGTTGCACTCTGGCAGATAAAAGTCATGTTTATTAAACTTGCATTATCTAACTGTTCTGGGTCTATGTCTCTGAACTCTCTATATGCTCCAAAAATTCTTTTAAAAAAAGCTGAAGGGCTTTCTTTTAGCTCTTGCTGTAATTCCTGTACTCTTTTTAGGTTTGTAGGCTTTGGCACTGTTTTCTGCAGTCCTATTATCATACACTATTTATAATGGTCTAGCTTGGTCCTGTCACCAAGATCCTTTGGCTTCCAGTGGGGTCAGCGATTGGTGTAGCTTGACTGGCTCCTGAATATACAGGATTATTTGGGTAGTCCACATGCAATCTATCAGTTTCCTGCTTAGCCTTTTCTCATACCATCCTTCTCTCTTCCCCTGTCAAAAGAGTATTAAGCAGGGCATCTATATCAGCCCAAGTTGGATTGGGTGTAGCAAAGACTGAAGCAAACATTCTCCATTGTCTTAAGGTCATCCCTATAGGTAGGATTGTTGTTTTTCTGACATTGAAAATGGTGAATATATGTACACAAATCAGTGAGGATTTCCCTGGTCATCTAGTCTTATGTGGACTTGTCTCAAGGGGGATGGGCTAGTTGATGGGTCTGCAGTTGGTAAGGTAACCTCCTGGCCAAGTAGAGTACCCTGATGGGTATGGGAGTGGAGACCATTCCTTTCTGCATGGTGGGAGCAAGGGCAGTTTCCTCCTGTAAGCTAAGCACAGAGGCCATTTCCTCCTGCATGCTATGCACAAGGGCCATTTAATCCTCTATGGGGGACACAGGGGCCCTTTCCTCTTGTATGCTAGGCACAGGGTCCGTTTCCTCCTATATGGTAGGTTCGGGGGCTGCTTCCTCCTGTATGCCAGACACAGGGGTAGTTTCCTCCTGTGTGATAGGTACAGGAGCCATTTCCTCCTGTATGCAATGCAAAGGGGGACGTTTACTCCTGTATGCTAGGCACAGTTGCGATTTCCTCCTGTATGCTAGGCTCCGAGGCCATTTCCTCCTATATGCAGTGCTCAGGGGCCGTTTCCATTCTTATGCAAGTCACAAGCACATATTACTCCTGTATGCTTGGCAGAGGGCCCTATCCTCCTGTGTGCTAGGCACAGGGGCCATTTAGTCCTGTATTCTAGACACAGGGGCCATTTACATTTCTGTGTGATTCACAGTGTCTGTTTCCATGTGTAAGCTAGGCACAGCGGCCTTTTTCTCATGTATGCTAGTAACAGGGGCCGTTTCCACCTGTATGCTATACACCAGGTTGTTTCCTCCTAAATACAAGACATAGGGGCATTTCATCCTGTATTCTAGGCACAGGGGCTGTTCCTACCTGTATGCTAGGCATAGGGGCCACTTCCACAGTATGTGAAGTACAGGGCCGTTTTCAAGTATGCAAGACACATTTCCTCCTGTAAGATAGGCACCGGGACTGTTTTCTCCTCCATGCTAGGCCCATTGGCCATTTTCTCATATATGGTAGGCACAGGGGTCATTTCCTACTGTATGATAGGCATTGGGCCACTGTCACCTGTATGCTAGGCAATGGGCTGTTTCATGCTGTGTGGTAGGCACAGTGGACATTTCATACTGTATGCTGGATTCAGGAGCCTTTTCCTCATTTATGCTAGGCACTGCAGCTGTTTCCACCTGTAAACAAGGCACAGGGGCCATTTCTTCGTGTATGAAGGCAAGGAGGCTTTTCTTTGTGTATGCTAGGCACAGGGTCCATTTCTTTTTGTATAAAAAGGACAGGGTCCCTTTCCTCCTGTATGCTAGGCACATGGGCCATTTCCTCCTGTATGCAAGGTACAAGAGCCATTTCCTCCTGTTTGATAGGCTCAGGGGCAATTTCCTCCTGTGTGCTAGGCACTGGGACCCATTCCTCCTGTATTCTAGGCTTTGGGACCTTTTCCACCTGTATTCTGGGCACAGGGGCCATTTCCACCAGTATGCTGTAGCAGGAGCCATTGATTTCTGTATGCTAGGCATAGGTGCTGTTTCTTTTGTATGCAAGACATAGGGGCCGTTTCTTACTGTAAAGTAGGCACTGGGGCTGGTTTCCTCCTGTATGCAAGGAACTGGGGCCTTTTCTTCCTGTATGCCAGGCAAATGGGCCATTTACATTTCTATGCAACAAGAAGGGGCCCTTTCCTCCTGTATGCTAGGTACAGTGGCCCATTTCCTCCTGTTTCTAAGGAACAGGGTCTGTTTCTTTTCATATGCTAGGCCTAGGGCTATTTCCTCATATATCAAGTCACTGGAGCCTTTTTTTCTCCTGTATGGTAGGCACAGTGACCATTTCTTTTTGTATGAAAATCATGGGAGCTCTTTCCTCCTGTATGCTAGGCACAGGGACCATTTCCTCCTGTATGCTAGGCACAGGGGCCATTTCATTGTGTATGAAAGGCACAGGGGCCCTTTCCGCCTGTATTCTATGCACATGGGCCCTTTCCTTCTGTAAGCAAGGCATAGGAGGCCTTTCTTTCTGTATGCTAGGCACAGTGGCCATTTCTTTTTGTATGAAAAGCACAGGGGCCCTTTCCTCCTTATTCTAGGCACAGGGGCCTTTTCTGCCTGTGTGCAAGGTCCAAGATCCGTTTCCTACTGTATGATAGGCACAGGGACCATTTCATCCTTTACTGACTGTTTTCACCTGTATGCTAGGCACAGGGACCATTTCGTACTGTATTTAATAACAGGAGCCATTGATTTCTGAATGCTAGGCACAGGGGCCATTTCCTTTTGCATGCAAGGCACAGGAGCTGTTTCCCCCCTTTATGACAGGCTCTGGGGTTGGTTCCTCCTCTTTGGCAGGCTCCGTTTCTACCTCATGCTATGCACAGGGACCGTTTCCTACAGTATGATAGGCCCAGGGGATGTTTCCTCCTGTATGCTATGTACAGGGGCCCTTTCTTCCTGTATTTTAGTCACAAGAGCCATTTCCTCTTGTATGGTAGTTACTGAGTCTTTTCCTCCTGTATACTAGGCACAGCGGCTGTTTCCTCCTGTGTGCTATGCACAGGAGGGTAAATTAGGGCTGGTTGAGATGTTCTAAGCCCCTCTCCTAATAGAGCACCATTAGCATATAGATATGGGGCTGTTGGAAACAGCAGAGGTACATGAAAGATGTCCCCCGGATTAGAGTCTGGAAGACCTTACTTTTTAGTACCATAATCTTACTCATTTTTTGGAAATACTTTTTCTGATTGAGGGCAATGAAAGGTTGTATGTAAGGTACTTCATCCCATTTTTCTTCCATCTTACAGAGCAGTTTTATCTGCACTATGGTATTATAATTAACAGACACATTCTCTGGCCACTTTTCTTCTGACTCTAATTTTTATTGTGACCAGACTGAATTACAAAAGAAAATCATTCTCTTTCTTTTCATCAATTTATTGCTGAACTCTGAACAATTATTCTATATACATCCTAAGGAGCTACAATTAGGTATACTATTAACATTTCCCATGATTATCTAAAATAACAATTAATTTTACAATATTAACAAGTAGTTTTACAAACACTGTAGCGTTACTTTACAGAGATCCAAACAATCCAATAACCAGATCAGACTAGATTAGAACCAGATCAGATGTAGTGGTAGGGGACAGAAGAGGTCTTGGAGGAAGGAGCAGCTTGGGAACTTTTAACCCCAGTCGGGAACTCACACCCCCAGCAACCTTACTGGCCTCAACTCTATCTTCCCCTGTCTCACTGATTAGATTTCTGGAACCTGGAAATGTTTCTTGCCTCAAAATATAATTGCGCCGACATGTTTGCCACCCTGGTGGTGTCAGAGAAAGCCTCAGTCATCAAGCTTCTAGGTGGCCATGCAGGGTCGGTGACTAGACAATCCTGTCACTCCAGGGCCTTGGAAGGACCTGGGGGCTTTTCAGTCCCACCAGAGTCACCAAATTTTTATCAAGCAAATCAGGTCATTTGCCCAATACATACAGAAGTCAATGGAGTGACACCAGGATTTTGAGAAAACAAAGAGTTTTTATTGCAGGGTACCCAATCAAGGAAAGAGGAGAATAAGTGAGAAAGCTCAGATTGGTCTCCCCGTGTGTAAAGAGCTTAGTGTTTTTGGGGGATTTAATATGGAATATTATTGAGCCATAAAAAGGAATGAAGTCCACATACATGCTACAATATGAATAAACCTTGAAGACATTATGCTGAGTGAAATAAGCCAGACACAAAAGGAAAAATATTGTATGATCTCACTGATATGAAATAATTTAAACAAGCAAACCCATAGAGTTAGAATCTAGAATATTGGTTACCAGGGGATGGGTTGGGGGTAGAGAATGGGAATTTAATTTTTAATTTATACTAAATTTCTGTTTAGGTGATTGTAAACTTTGGATATGTATGGTAGTGATGGTAGCACATTATGGTGAGTGTAATTAACAGCACTGAATTATATATGTGAATATAGCTAAAAGAAGAAATTTTGTGTTGTATACGTGTTACTAGAATAAAAATTAGAAGATAAAACATAGGGAAAGATGGCGGACAGGTGAGCTGTATGTTTTAGTTACTCCTCCAGGAAAGTAGGTAGAAAGCCAGGAACTGCGTGGACTGGACACCACAGAGCAATCTGACTTTGGGCATACTTCATACAACACTCATGAAAACGTGGAACTGCTGAGATCAGCGAAATCTGTAAGTTTTTGCGGCCAGGGGACCCGCGCCCCTCCCTGCCAGGCTCAGTCCCGGGGGAGGAGGGGCTGTCACCTCCGGGAAGGAGAAGGGAGAACTGCAGTGGCAGCCCTAATCGGAAACTCATTCTACTGATCCAAACTCCAACCATAGATAGACTGAGACCAGACACCAGAGAATCTGAGAGCAGCCAGCCCAGCAGAGAGGAGACAGGCATAGAAAAAAAACAACACGAAAAACTCCAAAATAAAAGCGGAGGATTTTTGGAGTTCTGGTGAACATAGAAAGGGGAAGGGCAGAGCTCAGGCCCTGAGGTGCATATGCAAATCCCGAAGAAAAGCTGATCTCTCTGCCCTGTGGACCTTTCCTTAATGGCCCTGGTTGCTTTGTCTCTTAGCATTTCAATAACCCATTAGATCTCTGAGGAGGGCCCTTTTTTTTTTTTTTTTTTTTTTAATCCTTTTTTCTTTTTCTAAAACAATTACTCTAAGAAGCCCAATACAGAAAGCTTCAAAGACTTGCAATTTGGGCAGGTCAAGTCAAGACCAGAACTAAGAGAGCTCTGAGACAAAAGGCAATAATCCAGTGGCTGAGAAAATTCACTAAACACCACAACTTCCCAAGAAAAGGGGGGTGTCCGCTCACAGCCATCATCCTGGTGGACAGGAAACACTCCTGCCCATCGCCAGCCCCATAGCCCAGAGCTGCCCCAGACAACCCAGTGTGACGGAAGTGCTTCAAATAACAGGCACACACCACAAAACTGGGCGTGGACATCAGCCTTCCCTGCAACCTCAGCTGATTCTCCCAGAGTTGGGAAGGTGGAGCAGTGTGAATTAACAAAGCCCAATTCAGCCATCATTTCAGCAGACTGGGAGCCCCCCTACACAGCCCAGCAGCCCAGAACCGCCCTGGGGGGACGGAACTCACCTGTGACATAGCACAGTCATCCCTCAACAGAGGACCCGGGGTGCACAGCCTGGAAGAGGGGCCCACTTGCAAGTCTCAGGAGCCATACGCCAATACCAAGGACTTGTGGGTCAGTGGCAGAGACAAACTGTGGCAGGACTGAACTGAAGGATTAGACTATTGCAGCAGCTTTAAAACTCTAGGATCACCAGGGAGATTTGATTGTTAGGGCCACCCCCCCTCCCCGACTGCCCAGAAACACGCCCCATATACAGGGCAGGCAACACCAAATACACACGCAAGCTTGGTACACCAATTAGACCCCACAAGACTCACTCCCCCACTCACCAAAAAGGCTAAGCAGGGGAGAACTGGCTTGTGGAGAACAGGTGGCTTGTGGACGCCACCTGCTGGTTAGTTAGAGAAAGTGTACTCCACGAAGCTGTAGATCTGATAAATTAGAGATAAGGACTTCAATTGGTCTACAAATCCTAAAAGAACCCTATCAAGTTCAGCAAATGCCACGAGGCCAAAAACAACAGAAAATTATAAAGCATATGAAAAAACCAGACGATATGGATAACCCAAGCCCAAGCACCCAAATCAAAAGAACAGAAGAGACACAGCACCTAGAGCAGCTACCCAAAGAACTAAAGATGAACAATGAGACCATAGTATGGGATACAAAGGAAATCAAGAAGACCCTAGAAGAGCATAAAGAAGACATTGCAAGACTAAATAAAAAAAATGGATGATCTTATGGAAATTAAAGAAACTGTTGACCAAATTAAAAAGATTCTGGACACTCATAGTACAAGACTAGAGGAAGTTGAACAACGAATCAGTGACCTGGAAGATGACAGAATGGAAAATGAAAGCATAAGAGAAAGAATGGGGAAAAAAATTGAAAAAATCGAAATGGACCTCAGGGATATGATAGATAATATGAAACGTCCGAATATAAGACTCATTGGTGTCCCAGAAGGGGAAGAAAAGGGTAAAGGTCTAGGAAGAGTATTCAAAGAAATTGTTGGGGAAAACTTCCCAAATCTTCTAAACAACATAAATACACAAATCATAAATGCTCAGCGAACTCCAAATAGAATAAATCCAAATAAACCCACTCCGAGAGATATACTGATCACACTGTCAAACACAGAAGAGAAGGAGCAAGTTCTGAAAGCAGCAAGAGAAAAGCAATTCACCACATACAAAGGAAACAGCATAAGACTAAGTAGTGACTACTCAGCAGCCACCATGGAGGCAAGAAGGCAGTGGCACGATATATTTAAAATTCTGACTGAGAAAAATTTCCAGCCAAGAATACTTTATCCAGCAAAGCTCTCCTTCAAATTTGAGGGAGAGCTTAAATTTTTCACAGACAAACAAATGCTGAGAGAATTTGCTAACAAGAGACCTGCCCTACTGGAGATACTAAAGGGAGCCCTACAGACAGAGAAACAAAGAAAGGACAGAGAGACTTGGAGAAAGGTTCAGTACTAAAGAGATTCGGTATGGGTACAATAAAGGATATTAATAGACAGAGGGGAAAAATATGACAAACATCAACCAAAGGAGAAGATGGCTGATTCAAGAAATGCCTTCACGGTTATAATGTTGAATGTAAATGGATTAAACTCCCCAATTAAAAGATATAGATTCGCAGAATGGATCAAAAAAAATGAACCATCAATAGGTTGCATACAAGAGACTCATCTTAGACACAGGGACACAAAGAAACTGAAAGTGAAAGGATGGAAAAAATATTTCATGCAAGCTACAGCCAAAAGAAAGCAGGTGTAGCAATATTAATCTCAGATAAAATAGACTTCAAATGCAGGGATGTTTTGAGAGACAAAGAAGGCCACTACATACTAATAAAAGGGGCAATTCAACAAGAAGAAATAACAATCATAAATGTCTATGCAACCAATCAAGGTGCCACAAAATACATGAGAGAAACACTGGCAAAACTAAAGGAAGCAATTGATGTTTCCACAATAATTGTGGGAGACGTCAACACATCACTCTCTCCTAGAGATACATCAACCAGACAGAAGACCAATAAGGAAATTGAAAACCTAAACAATCTGATAAATGAATTAGATTTAACAGACATATACAGGACATTACATCCCAAATCACCAGGATACACATACTTTTCTAGTGCTCACGGAACTTTCTCCAGAATAGATCATATGCTGGGACATAAAACAAGCCTCAGTAAATTTAAAAAGATTGAAATTATTCAAAGCACATTCTCTGACCACAATGGAATACAATTAGAAGTCAATAACCATCAGAGACTTAGAAAATTCACAAATACCTGGAGGTTAAACAACACACTCCTAAACAATCAGTGGGTTAAAGAAGAAATAGCAAGAGAAATTGCTAAATATATAGAGACGAATGAAAATGAGAACACAACATACCAAAACCTATGGGATGCAGCAAAAGCAGTGCTGAGGGGGAAATTTATAGCACTAAATGCATATATTAAAAAGGAAGAAAGAGCCAAAATCAAAGAACTAATGGATCAACTGAAGAAGCTAGAAAATGAACAGCAAACCAATCCTAAACCAAGTACAAGAAAAGAAATAACAAGGATTAAAGCAGAAATAAATGACATAGAGAACAAAAAAACAATAGAGGATAAATATCACCAAAAGTTGGTTCTTTGAGAAGATCAACAAGATTGACAGGCCCCTAGCTAGACTGACAAAATCAAAAAGAGAGAAGACCCATATAAACAAAATAATGAATGAAAAAGGTGACATAACTGCAGATCCTGAAGAAATTAAAAAAATTATAAGAGGATATTATGAACAACTGTATGGCAACAAACTGGATAATGCAGAAGAAATGGACAATTTCCTGGAAACATATGAACAACCTAGACTGACCAGAGAAGAAATAGAAGACCTCAACCAACCCATCACAAGCAAAGAGATCCAATCAGTCATCAAAAATCTTCCCACAAATAAATGCCCAGGGCCAGATGGCTTCACAGGGGAATTCTACCAAACTTTCCAGAAAGAACTGACACCAATCTTACTCAAACTCTTTCAAAACATTGAAGAAAAGGGAACACTACCTAACTCATTTTATGAAGCTAACATCAATCTAATACCAAAACCAGGCAAAGATGCTACAAAAAAGGAAAACTACCGGCCAATCTCCCTAATGAATATAGATGCAAAAATCCTCAACAAAATACTTGCAAATTGAATCCAAAGACACATTAAAAAAATCATACACCATGACCAAGTCGGGTTCATTCCAGGCATGCAAGGATGGTTCAACATAAGAAAATCAATCAACGTATTACAACACATTAACAAGTCAAAAGGGAAAAATCAATTGATCATCTCAATAGATGCTGAAAAAGCATTTGACAAAATCCAACATCCGTTTTTGATAAAAACACTTCAAAAGGTAGGAATTGAAGGAAACTTCCTCAACATGATAAAGAGCATATATGAAAAACCCACAGCCAGCATAGTACTCAATGGTGAGAGACTGAAAGCCTTCCCTCTAAGATCAGGAACAAGACAAGGATGCCCGCTGTCACCACTGTTATTCAACATTGTGCTGGAAGTGCTAGCCAGGGCAATCCGGCAAGACAAAGAAATAAAAGGCATCCAAACTGGAAAAGAAGAAGTAAAACTGTCATTGTTTGCAGATGATATGATCTTATATCTAGAAAACCCTGAGAAATGGACGATACAGCTACTAGAGCTAATAAACAAATTTAGCAAAGTAGCGGGATACAAGATTAATGCACATAAGTCAGTAATGTTTCTATATGCTAGAAATGAACAAACTGAAGAGACACTCAAGAAAAAGATACCATTTTCAATAGCAACTAAAAAAATGAAGTACCTAGGAATAAACTTAACCAAAGATGTAAAAGACCTATACAAAGAAAACTACATAACTCTACTAAAAGAAATAGAAGGGGACCTTAAAAGATGGAAAAATATTCCATGTTCATGGATAGGAAGGCTAAATGTCATTAAGATGTCAATTCTACCCAAACTCATCTACAGATTCAATGCAATCCCAATCAAAATTCCAACAACCTACTTTGCAGACTTGGAAAAGCTAGTTATCAAATTTATTTGGAAAGGGAAGATGCCTCGAATTGCTAAAGACACTCTAAAAAGGAAAAACGAAGTGGGAGGACTTACACTCCCTGACTTTGAAGCTTATTATAAAGCCACAGTTGCCAAAACAGCATGGTACTGGCACAAGGATAGACATATAGATCAATGGAATCGAATTGAGAATTCAGAGATAGACCCTCAGATCTATGGCCGACTGATCTTTGATAAGGCCCCCAAAGTCACTGAACTGAGTCATAATGGTCTTTTCAACAAATGGGGCTGGGAGAGTTGGATATCCATATCCAAAAGAATGAAAGAGGACTCCTACCTCACACCCTACACAAAAATTAACTCAAAATGGACCAAAGATCTCAATATAAAAGAAAGTACCATAAAACTCCTAGAAGATAATGTAGGAAAACATCTTCAAGACCTTGTATTAGGCGGCCACTTCCTAGACTTTACACCCAAAGCACAAGCAACAAAAGAGAAAATAGATAAATGGGAACTCCTCAAGCTTAGAAGTTTCTGCACCTCAAAGGAATTTCTCAAAAAGGTAAAGAGGTAGCCAACTCAATGGGAAAAAATTTTTGGAAACCATGTATCTGACAAAAGACTGATATCTTGCATATATAAAGAAATCCTACAACTCAATGACAATAGTACAGACAGCCCAATTATAAAGTGGGCAAAAGATATGAAAAGACAGTTCTCTGAAGAGGAAATACAAATGGCCAAGAAACACATGAAAAAATGTTCAGCTTCACTAGCTATTAGAGAGATGCAAATTAAGACCACAATGAGATACCATCTAACACCTATTAGAGTGGCTGCCATTAAACAAACAGGAAACTACAAATGCTGGAGGGGATGTGGAGAAATTGGAACTCTTATTCATTGTTGGTGGGACTGTATAATGGTTCAGCCACTCTGGAAGTCAGTCTGGCAGTTCCTTAGAAAACTAGACATAGAGTTACCATTCGATCCAGCGATTGCACTTCTCGGTATATACCCGGAAGGTCGGAAAGCAGTGACACGAACAGATATCTGCACGCCAATGTTCATAGCAGCATTATTCACAATTGCCAAGAAATGGAAACAACCCAAATGTCCTTCAACAGATGAGTGGATAAATAAAATGTGGTATATACACACGATGGAATACTACGCGGCAGTAAGAAGGAACGATCTCGTGAAACATATGACAACATGGATGAACCTTGAAGACATAATGCTGAGCGAAATAAGCCAGGCACAAAAAGAGAAATATTATATGCTACCTCTAATGTGAACTTTGAAAAATGTAAAACAAATGGTTTATAATGTAGAATGTAGGGGAACTAGCAATAGAGAGCAATTAAGGAAGGGGGAACAATAATCCAAGAAGAACAGATAAGCTATTTAACGTTCTGGGGATGCCCAGGAATGACTATGGTCTGTTAATTTCTGATGGATATAGTAGGAACAAGTTCACAGAAATGTTGCTATATTATGTAACTTTCTTGGGGTAAAGTAGGAACATGTTGGAAGTTAAGCAGTTATCTTAGGTTAGTTGTCTTTTTCTTCCTCCCTTGTTATGGTCTCTTTGAAATGTTCTTTTATTGTATGTTTGTTTTCTTTTTAACTTTTTTTTCATACAGTTGATTTAGAAAAGAAGGGAAAGTTAAAAAAAAAAAAAAAAAAGAAAAACAAGGAAAAAAAAAAAGATGTAGTGCCCCCTTGAGGAGCCTGTGGAGAATGCAGGGGTATTCGCCTACCCCACCTCGATGGTTGCTAACATGACCACAGACATAGGGGACTGGTGGTTTGATGGGTTGAGCCCTCTACCATAAGTTTTACCCTTGGGAAGACGGTTGCTGCAAAGGAGAGGCTAGGCCTCCCTATGGTTGTGCCTAAGAGCCTCCTCCCGAATGCCTCTTTGTTGCTCAGATGTGGCCCTCTCTCTCTGGCTAAGCCAACTTGAAAGGTGAAATCACTGCCCTCCCCGCTACGTGGGATCAGACACCCAGGGGAGTGAATCTCCCTGGCAACGTGGAATATGACTCCCGGGAAGGAATGTAGACCTGGCATCGTGGGACGGAGAACATCTTCTTGACCAAAAGGGGGATGTGAAAGGAAATGAAATAAGCTTCAGTGGCAGAGAGATTCCAAAAGGAGCCGAGAGGACACTCTGGTGGGCACTCTTACGCACACTTTACACAACCCTTTTTAGGTTCCAAAGAATTGGGGTAGCTGGTGGTGGATACCTGAAACTATCAAACTACAACCCAGAACCCATGAATCTCGAAGACAGTTGTATAAAAATGTAGCTTATGAGGGGTGACAATGGGATTGGGAAAGCCATAAGGACCACACTCCACTTTGTCTAGTTTATGGATGGATGAGTAGAAAAATAGGGGAAGGAAACAAACAGACAAAGGTACCCAGTGTTCTTTTTTACTTCAATTGCTCTTTTTCACTCTAATTATTATTCTTGTTATTTTTGTGTGTGTGCTAATGAAGGTGTCAGGGATTGATTTAGGTGATGAATGTACAACTATGTAATGGTACTGTAAACAATCGAAAGTACGATTTGTTTTGTATGACTGTGTGGTATGTGAATATATCTCAATAAAATGAAGATAAAAAAAATAGGACTGTATAACAGTGAACCCTATTGTAAATGATGAACTATAATTAATTGTACCATTTAAAAAATGTTCTTTCGTGAATTATAACAAATGTACCATGCTAATGCAAAGTATTAATAATAGGATAGTATGTGGTTAAAAAAACACCTAATATAAACTATGGACTGTAGTTAGTATAATTTTTAATATTCCTTCATCAATTTTAACAAAGGTACCAAACTAATCCAAAGTGTCAACAATAGTGGGTATATGGGAATGCTGTTATTTTTACATAATTTTTTTGTAAAGCTTCAACTTCTCTAATTAAAAAAAAATAAAAAAATAAACCACAGAAAGTAGAAAAAACTTTATTACTAAAAATAGCTAGCCATCATCTGTGCCTTCAGCGAGTCATAATCTTTCTGCTGGTGGAGAGTCTTGCCTCTAGGTTGATAGCTACTGCCTGATCAGGATGGTGGTTGCTGAAGGTTGGGGTGGCCATGACAATTTCTTAAAATAAGACAATGAAGTTTGCTGCATTGATTGACTATTCCTTTCACGAAAGATTTCTCTATAGCATGCGATTCTCTTTAATAGCATTTTACCCACAACAGAACTTCTTTCAAAATTGTAGTCAATCCTCTCAAACTCTGCCACTGCCTTATCAATGAAGTTTATGTAATAGTCTAAATCCTTTGTTGTCATTTCAACAATGTTCACATCATCTTTGCCAAGAGTAGATTCTATCTCAAGAAGGCACTTTCTTTGCTCATCCAGAGGGAGTGGGAAGTTAAGGCTTAAAATGTACAGGGTTCCTATTTGGAATGATGGAAATATTTTGGTAATGGATGGTGACGATGGTAGCACAACATTGTGAATGCAATTAACTGCACTTTAATATATATATGAATATGATTTAAAAGGGGGAAATGTTAGATTGTATATATGGTAACAGAGTAATTTTAAAAATCCATGGAACTTCACTACACAGTGAACCCTAAGTCAAATCATGGCCTTTAATTAATAGTACAGTTATAAAAATGTGCTATCATAAATTGGAACAAATGTTCCACACTAATCCAAGGTGTTGGTTGTGGGGTGGTATATGAGAATCCTGTATTTTATGCATACTTGTTCTGTAAACCCACAGTTTATCTAATAAAAGGAAAAGAGAAAAAAGGAACAAAAAGAAGCAACTCCTCATCTGTTCAAGTTTTATCATAAGATTGCAGCAATTCATTCATATCTTCAGGCTCCATTTCTAATTTTAATTCTCTTTATATTTCCACCATATCTGCAGCTCCTTCCACCACTAAAGTCTTGAACCCCTCAAAGTCAACCAGAAGGGCTGGAAACTTCTGTTAATGTTGATATTTTGACCTCTTCCCCATGAATCATGAATGTTCTTCATGCCATCTAGAATGGTGAATCCTTTCCAGAAGGTTTTCAGTTGACTCTGCCCAGATCCATCAGAGGAATCACTATCTAGGCAGCTATAGCCTTATGAAATATATTTCTTAAATAATTAAACTTGAAAGTCAAAATGACTCCTTGATCCATAAGCTGCAGAATGGATGTTGTGTTAGCAGGCATGAAAACAACATGAATCTCATTGTACATCTCTATCAGAGCTCTTGGAAGTCCAGATATATTGTCAATGAACAGTAATATTTTGAAAGTAATCTTTTTTATGAGTAGTAGTTTTGAACAGTGGGCTTAAAATATTCAGTAAACCATGTTGTAAACAGATGTGTTGTCATCCAGGCTTTGTTCTATTTATAGAGCATGGGCAGAGTGGATTTGGTATAATTCTTAAGGGCCCTAGGATTTTCAGAATGGTAAATGAGCATTGGCTTCAACTTAAAGTCACCAGCTGCATTAGCCCATAACAAAAGAGTCAGCCTATCTTTTGAAGCTTCAAAGCCAGGCATTGAATTCTCTCTAGCTATGAAAGTCCTAGATGGCATTTTCTTCCAATAGAAGCTGTTTAACCTATATTGAAATCTGTTGTTGAGTGTAGCCACCTTCATCTATTATCTTTACTAGATATGCTGGATAACCTGCTGCAGCTTCTACAACAGCACTTGCTGCTTCGCCTTGCACTTTTTTGTTATGGAGATGACTTCTTTCCTTAAACCTCATGAACCAACTTCTGCTACATCAAACTTTGTTTTCTGTAGCCTCCTCACCTCTCTCAGCCTTCATAGAATTGAAGAGAGTTATGTTCTTGCTCTGGATTAGGCTTTGGCTTAGGCGAATGTTGAGGCTGGTTTGTTCTTCTGCCCAGACTACTAAAATTTTCTCCATATCAGCAATAAGGCTGTTTCACTTTTTTATTATTCATGTGTTCACTGGAGTAGCAGTTTTAATTTCCTTCAAAAACTTGTCATTTGCATTCACAACTTGGCTAATTGTTTAGTGCGAGAGGCCTACCTTTTGGCTATCTCAGCTTTTGACATGCCTTCCTTACTAAACTTAATCATTTCTAACTTTTGATTTAAAATGAGAGATGTGTAACTCATCCTCTCACTTGAACACTTAGAGGTCATTGTAGGGTTATTTAATTGGACTAATTTCAACACTGTTGTGACTATTGGGAGGGAATAGGGAGGCCTGAGAAGAGGGAGAAAGACGGGAATGGCTAGTCAGTGGAACAGTCAGAGCACATACATTTATCAATTAAGTTTGCCATCTTATACGGGCACAGTTTGTGGCACACCAAAATAATTACAATAGTAACATTAAAGATCACAGATCACCACAAAAGATATAATTACAATGAAAAAGATTGAAATATTGTGATAATTACCAAAATGTAATACAGAGACTTAAAGTGAGCATATGCTGTTAGAAAAAATGGCACCAATAGACTTGCTCTATGCAGGGTTGCCACAAACTTTCAATTTGTAGGAAAAAAAAACAATAAAAAATGCAGTATCTGCAAAGCACAATAAAGTGAAGTGCAATAAAATGAAGTGTGCCTGTAATCCAATTTTTTAAAATGGATAAAGAATTTGAGTAGATATTTCTCCAAAGAAGACTTATAGATGGAAAATAACCACATGGAAATGGGCTCAACATCATTAATCATCAGGGAAATGCACATCAAAACCACAATGAATTACCACTTCACGCTGACTAGGATGGCTTCAATTAATAAAACAGAATATAACAAATGGTGATGAGTATGTAGAGAAATTAGAACTCTCATATATTGCCAATGGGAAAGTAAAGGAAGCATTCACTGTGGAAAACAATTTGGCAGTTCCTCCGTATGTTAAACATATAGTTACCACATGACACAGGAATATCACTCCTAGATAAATACCAAGAGAAATAAGAACATACAATCATACAAAAACTCATACAGGAATGTTCATAGTGGAAATATTTATAATAGCAAAAAAGTGTAAACTAGCCCAAATGTCCATTAAATGATGAATGGATAAAAAATGTGCTACCTTCATAGTGTAATATTAAGCAGCCATAAAGAGGAAGTTCTGATACATGCTACAACATGGATGAATTTTGAAAACACTAGGGTAAGAGAAAGAAGCCTGTCACAAAAGGCCACATATTGTATGATTCCTTTTAAATGAAACTTCCAGAACAGACAAATGCATAGAGTCAGAAAGGAGATTACTGGTTGCCAAGTTCTGGGGGAAAGGCAGGCTGTGGGGGGCAACAGACAGTGACTGCTAAGAGATAAGGAGTTTCTTTCTGTGGTGATGAAAATATTCTGGAATTAGATCATTGTGATGGCTGCCCAGCATTGTGAATATACTAAAAACTCATTGAATTGCACACTAACATGTACAGTTTAAAATGATGCATGTTACAGTATGTGAATTATATCTCAATTAAATAAATGTTTGAAAACTTATATTTTTAAAATTTCCATTTGCTATTTTCTTGGACATCTTTCTTTATCAATATAAATTAAGCTCCCTTCTTCTTTTGAACAGCTGTATTTTATAGCTTTGAATTCGAGGGGGAACAATGCTAATGGGTAGATGTTCTGATTTTCACTAGGTGTCTTCATCATTACACACAGTGCTCATTCTGGTACACATGTCCCAGCATAATAATGACATGGATTTGTCAGTGGCATTGCACGGTCTGTGCGTCTGCCTTGTGGTAGTAATGGAAATCACCTGTTCTTCTCTCACCCCAGGTGCCTGCAGGACAACAAATGGAACTACACCACAGCTGGACAGGTCTTCACCATGCTCAAGGTGAGGTCTGGGATCCCAGTGGGTAGAGGATGGATGTTTCCAGGCCTTCAGGAAGGCCAAGAAGGTGGAGGCTGGGGGGCCTGGGGATGAAACTCGGGGCTCCTGTCTCTTCTGGCATCCCAACCCCTTCCCACCACTTCCCCCAGGCTGAGGGCAAGATTCCAGAGGAAGCCTTCACACAAAGCCCCTAAATGGAGCCCTTGGATGTCGTCTTCATCTTCATCCATATCATCTTCGTTTCTCCTTTCTCCAGCCTGATGCCTCCCCTGTGACTGGGGTTATAGGTCCAGATGACCAAGAAGCCAAAGTTAGTTTGTAGACCAGACCCTTAACCAACCGAAGGGACACTTGTTCTGTGTAGTTTTCTCACTCACGATCTCTGCTTCTTCTCATGATAAAGAATGATGTTGCACATTGTATGTTGTGTGTCCTGGACTGCTCATCCCCTGTCCCAGCCATGAGCCAACGCCTCCCTCTTCAGCCCTGGCTGCCCCTAGCAGGCACTTCAGGTTTGCTTCCACAGATAGTATATCAATAAATCCCAATGAGAAAGGACACATGTTACATCTGGGGATTGGCCTTTGGAGACAGTGTGACTCAGTGTGATCCTGTACCTGAAGGTCAGCAGAAGCGAGAATGTTACCTGGAACAAGGGCTTTGCAAAGGATGTCCACTGGCTGGTGAGGGCAGTGAAAAAGAAGAAAGGTGGGGACTCACATATTTTACTTCTTATTCTTACTCATTTGGAATTTTTTCAAAAACCATGTTGTGAATACTTGCATGGTTTACACGTATGTGAATGGGGACTTTGCCTTTTTGCACCTCTGCCCATGTTTCCATCTGTCTTCCCTCCACCTTGCTGCCACATTCCCCTTTCTGAAGGTGCACTGTGTGAGGTGTCTCACTTTAGCATCTTCAGAGTGAGGGAGAGTCAGACAGCTGGCCCAGTGCATTCCTAGGAGAGCTCCACACCCATGTTCTTTAGGGGGTTCAGCCATTTATTTTCAGTTGCAAACAAAATTAGCACAGACTCTCACATTATGGTCACAGAAAGGTTCTGTGGGAACTTTCTCAATGACTGGCAATTAGCAGTCCAGAATCGCAGGCAAGTGTTGAACAGGATACTTGCACAATTTATTTTCCACACTTCTGTTATGTTTGAACTTTAGAAAACAGGAAGGCATAAATTTTTGAATAAAATAATAGTAGAACAAAATGCTCAGTCACAATTCTATAAATGATAGGTACCACCAGTTACAAACCATGCTTCTATTTTCAGGTTTCCACTTACCACTTTTCAGTTCTTTATGTTCATATACATTAGGGATCAATATATTAGAGTATGAACCAAGCGGAGAATTGCCATTATGTAAAAAACATTGTTCTTCCATGTAGTGCCTTTGTATGTCTTTAAGCCTCAGTCTTCTCACCTAGAGAACAGAGACCCCACTATGAACTTATCACCCACATTATGAGGAACAGAGGCAATGTTAGCACATTAGTAAACAATCCCAGAGTCTGACTCACTCTGTGCTCCCTGGGTTCCCTTGTGGCCAGGGACCATAGAACCCATCCCTTGACCTCTCTACTTTCTATTTCATCAGTCTTCAGCACACTTGACTCCTTCCCTAGCCAGATCAGACACCATGGACATCCAGGCAACTACTGTCCTGCCAAATGCTAACCCTGCAGTCTTGTTCCTCATACTTATGTGTGTACCTAAGGTCACACAGTTTCTAGGCAGCATAGCTTGGACTGAGGACCAGACAGTGGGGCCCCAAAAGCCTGTGTGTAGAACAACTGCACATTTATTTAATCATTAGTCTGTTATTTAATATCCAAAGCAATATGTTGCATGTGTGCTAGTGTTATTGTCATTTTAGACAAGAGAAAAATGAGGTCCAGGAAAGTGAAATAGTTCATTAACTCAGGAAAGTAGTACATCATCACTTCTCTTGTGCTGCCCTCAAGTCTAACACAGTCACAATCTAAATAAAAACCATGGCTAGAGATGAGGTCAGCATAAGGTAAGTGGCTATAGTGGCTTGGAGTTGCGTACCCTAGAAAACCATGTTCTTAATCTTAATCCATTCCTTTGGTGGACCCATTGTAAATAGGACTTTTTGATGAGGTTACTTGAGTTAAGGTATGGCCAGACTGAATCAAGATGGGTCTTAATCCTATTACTGGGGGCCTTATATATAAGGCCACAGGAAAAAAGCCATATGGAGCAGCCAGAATTTTGAAGTCAATAAAACCAAGAAAAGAAAAAAGAGTATGCTGCCATGTGCATTGCCATGTGACAGAAAAGTCAAGGAACCCCAGAGATTGCTGGCCATCCAGAAGGTACTGACCTCAGGAGGAAGCAAGCCTTCTAGCCTCTGAACATTTGAGTCAGTGCATTCCTGTTGTTAAGCCAACATGTGTATGGTATTTGTTTTAGCAGCTGGGAAACTAATACAGTTTTTGTTACTGGACGTGTGGTGTTACTATTGAAAATATATAAAAATGTGGAAATGAAATTGGAATTGGGTAATAGGTAGAAGCTGGAAGAATTGTAAAGTGCTTGATAGAAAAAGCCTAAATTGCTTTGAAGAACATGACTGTAGAAATACGGACAATTCAAGCCCTTGATCTTGGGGCTTGCCCTCATGGAACTTATTCCTGCTAAGCCTTATTCCTGCTAAGCCTACTTATAATTATGCCTAAGTCACTGCCCAGAGAACCTCTTTTGTTGCTCAGATGTGGCCTGTTTCTCTCAGCCAACTCTGCAAATAAACTCACTACCCTCCCCCATATGTGGGTCAGGACTCCCAAGGGTGTAAGTCTCCCTGGCAATGTGGGACATGACTCCCAGGGATGAGCCTGGCCCTGGCTTCATGGAATTGAGAATGCCTTCTTAACCAAAAGGGGGAAAAATGAAACAAAATAAAGTTTCAGTGGCTAAGAGATTCCAAATAGAGTTGAGAGGTCATTCTGGAGGATATTCTTATGCATTATATAGATATTCCTTTTAAGCTTCTAGTGAATTAGAATAGCTAGAAGGAAATACCTGAACCTGTTGAGCTGTAATCCAGTAGACTTGATTCTTGATGATAATTGTAGATAACCTTTCATCTACCAGTAAAATATTTAAGCATTGCCTCAGTAAAGAAAAATAACAACAAAAATTCCTGGAAAATGTATAGACTTTCCCCTTTATATAGCATCTACCTTTGCTCGGTAAAGCTTACTTAGAGCTATGATGTTTTTTCATACATCTGCTTTATTTGTCTTTCAGTATCTTAAATGTATTACCCCACTTCCTTCTTGCCTCCATGGTTTCTATTGAGAGATCTGCACACAGTCTTATCAAGCTTCCTTTGTATGTGATAGATCATTTCTCTCTTGCTGCTTTCAGGATTCTCTCTTTCTCTTTGATGTTTGATAATCTGATTATTAAGTGTCTTGGTGTAGGCCTATTCAGATCTATTCTGTTTGGGGTACACTGCGCTTCTTGGATCAGTAATTTTATGTCTTTCATAAGAGATGGGAAATTTTCATTGATTATTTCCTCTATTATTGCTTCTGCCCCTCTTCCCTTCTCTTCTCCTTCTGGGACACCAAGGACATGTAAATTCTTGCTTTTCATTTTGTCTTTAAGTTCCCAGAGATGTTGCTCATATTTTTCCATTCTTTTCTCTATCTGTTCTTTTGTGTGTAGGCTTTCAGGTGCCTTGTTCTCCAGTTCCTGAGTGTTTTCTTCTGCCTCTTGAGATCTGCTGTTGTATGTTTCCAGTGTGTCTTTCATCTCTTGTGTTGTGCCTTTCATTTCCATAGATTCCACCAGTTGGTTTTTTGAACTTTCAATTTCTACCTTATGTATGTCCTGTGTTTTCATTATACGGTTCATCTCTTTTGTCATATCTTCCCTAAACTTTTTGAATTCACTTATTATTAGTTGTTTCAATTCCTGCATCACAGTTGAAGTGCAAGTTTGTTCCCCTGACTGGGCCATAACCTCATTTTTCTTAGTGTAGGTTGTAGTTTTCTGTTGTCTAAGCATGGTTTCCTTGGTTACCCCAATCAGGCCTCCCCAGACCAGAATGGGCTAAGGTTCCAGAAGGAAGAAATATTCAGTACCCTGTTTCCCTGAGGGTGTGTCTTAGAAAATTGGTACACCCTCTGATGCCTCAGGTCACTGTGCTTTTCTGCCCAGCAGGTGGCACCTGTTAGCCTATAATTCTTGACTGTGTAAGGAGGTGTGGCTCTTTTTCCCCAAGTTCTGAATGAAAGGCAGGTAGTAGAGTTGGGCTCCACCCCTTTTCTCTTAGAGAAGTTAGACCCCCTAGGGGGAGGTCATTAGCATTTTAATGGTCTCTCTCTGCCTGTGCTATACCCTTGTCTGGGTCACAGAACTGGGAACTGAAAATGGCTGAGGCTTTCTCTACTGAGTTGAAAAAGGAACAGAGCTAGTCTGAGGCAACCCTCTGGCTCGCCAAGGTCAGTCATCACCCAAAGCCTCTGTCTACTTGTTGGGGATTCATACCTCGTAGTGAGCAGTTCACACTCGCTAATTAAAACTCCAGTTGGAGCTCAGCTGAGCTATATTCGCTTGCTGGGAGAAAGCTTCTCTCTGGCACCACAAGGCTTTGTAGCTCAGGCTGTGGGGGAGGGGTCTCCTGATTTGGATCCACAGATTTTACTTACAGATTTTATGCTGTGATCTCAGGCATTCCTCCCAATTCAGGTTGGTGTATGATGAGTGGACAGTCACGTTTGTCCCCCTGCAGTTATTCCAGATTATTTACTAGTTGTTTCTGTTTTTTTTTTAGTTGTTCCAGGGGGACTACTTAGCTTCCACTCCTCTCTATGCTGCCATCTTAGATCTCCCTCACATCTGCTTTATTTGAACAGAGGCTTTTTTGAAAAGTGTACATTTACAAATGAATTTTCTTCATTGGAATCATATGCATTAGAAAATTAAAGTCAGATGTTTAATCACTCAAAATGTCCACCACTTCTTATTATATTGCACACATTAATCTGCATGTATAATTTACTAAAAATTTTTAAAATATGCATATGTGAATTTAATACATTCCTGTAGTTTCATAGTTCCCTGGCAGTTCTTTGTGATGGAGCTTATTGAACAGGCCTGTGTACACTGCTGGAAGTTCTTCCACAGTCAGATCAATCTTGTCAAAACCTTCTCTGTACCCATATAGCAGCAGCCTAGTAACTCTGCTGGTGATGGGAGTCATATTTTCATTCTTCACCAGGTTATTGAGATGCATCCACTCACACCTTAAGCATTCATGCTGGCAAAAATTTATGGTAAATTAATATGGCTTCAGTTGGCAGATGATATACATATCTGACTTTCCAAAAGCTCAGGTATTGGTGTGCTGTTGCCCAATACTCAAGAGGGTCCTGAATTCTGATTTTATATCACTCCTTTCAAAAATTTCTCTAACTGCTGTGTCTCCTACATTAAATATGTACAAGTCAGTAAGGACCACATTTTTAGAACTTCATAATCAAATATTTTCAGTTAAAACACCATTATCTAAAGGTTCAAAGGCAAAACTCCACCCTAAGAAAGTAAAGTTTTCAGCACAAACTCTGTCTTCTGGACATCCTCAATTGGTGTATACCACCAATATTTTCTTACACAATCCATCTAAGAAGTTTTGATAAATTGAATATTTCTTTGGCTGCTAATTGCAGGCTTATCCACTTGTACAATTTTTGGATCATATCTTTTTAACCTCTACCTGCTCTATTTCCCCAAAGACAAAAAAAAAATCACATTTCACAAAAGTTAAAACATAACTTGCAAAGCCAGAGTTGATATTCCTACATATTTCTTCATTATTATCCTGTTCCTGATCATCCATTAAAACCACCTGAATTTATACAACTCAATATTGTGAGAAAGAGATCCATTCTTCCTTGTAAAAGTCTGTACAGCTGCACAGTGTATTGAACCATGAAATGATCTGATCTCTCCTGATGATTGCACGTGGGACTGTCAAGCCTTATAACGCATTTAGCAGATTTCTTCATAACTATTTTGATGAAAAGTTACTGCTTCCCCTAGTTATGCTAGAAGCATTTTGGCATTTCCTTTGTATCTTGAGACAAGATTCCAAAAAACTTTGATTCATTCCTACAACAAAATGCAGCAGTCATTTCATCAGAAGTTTTAAAGAACTTGCAATACACAGAATTTTGTAATGTAACAAAGGTTTTCACATTTTATAAAGTTAATTTTTCGATTATATGCAAATTCTGGGGCAGGATTTTTATTGCCTTTCAGGCATTTTGTGGCTGCTTTCTCTAAACATCAAGATGGACCCCCTAAGTGGGCTTTCCCTAATTTTGTTATGCTGCCATTGTCTCCCAAAGCATTTACGAGGAGCCCTTACAAAAGTTGCCTTCCCTGCCCTCTTTGCTGGGAAGCTTCACAACTGGCACAGGCAGAATTTTTCCTTCCAATACCTTTTTTTTTTTTTATTAAATTCAGTTTTATTGAAATACATTCACACACCATACAATCATCCATGATATACAATCCACTGTCCACAGTATGATAACATAGTTATGCGTTCATCACCACAATCTATCTCTGAACATTTTCCTTATATCAGAAAGAACCAGAACAAGAATAAAAAATAAAAGTGAAAAAAAACACCCAAATCATCCCCCCATCCCACCCCATTTGTCCTTTAGTTTTTATCCCCATTCCTCCACTCATCCATACACTAGATAAAGGGGGTGTGATCCACAAGGTCTTCACAATCACACTGTTACACCTTGTAATCTACATTATTATATAATTGTCTTCAGGAGTCCAGACTGCTGGGTTGGAGTTTGGTAGTTTCAGGTATTTACTTCTAGCTATTCCAATACATTAAAGCCTAAGAGGTGTTATCTATATAGTGCATAAGAATGTCCAACAGAGTGACCTCTCGACTCCATTCGGAATCTCTCAGCCACTGAAAATATTTCGTCTCATTTTGCATCCCCCTTTTGGTCAAGAAGATACTCTCAGTCCCACGATGCCGGGTCCACATTCATCCCCGGGAGTCATACTCTGCGTTGCCAGGGAGATTTACACCCCTGGGAGTTGGGTCCCACGTAGGGGGGAGGGCAGCGAGTTCACCTGTCGAGATGGCTCAGTTAGAGAGAGAGAGGGCCACATCTCAGCAACAAAGAGCTACTCAGGGGGAGACTCTTAGGCACCATTACATACAACTTTAGACTCTCCTTTGTGGTAATGAGCTTCATAAGGGCAAGTCCCATGCTCGAGGGCTCAGCACACCAAACCGCCAGTCCCAATGTTTGTGACAACATACGCTAGGGGATCAGCATCTCAAAGTTTAGAGATAGGCCTTACAATTCAGGGATAGAGTTAACTGCTGTAAGAGCTTACAATCTAGGGACTATTACACTTATTGTGTCCACGTTAGGCTATGTTCTAAGATTCAATTCTGAGTTTACACATTGTAGTTAGTCCATATTGGTGAGGCATCATCCCTCTCACCATGTTTTCTCCAACACTTTAACTCCTATGTATATATTTTCCTACAATTTTATAGAGTTATATTCACATACCATACATTTATCCACAGTGTACAAACAGTTGTTCATGGTATCATCATAAAGTTGTACATTTATCACCACAATCAGCATTTGAACATACTGATTACTACAAGAAAAATTGTTTTTTTTTTTTAGCAGTAAGAAAAAATGATATAAAGAAAAATAACATGTCATACAATACAATATACTACTAAGGACATCAAATAACACCACTACCAAGAATCCCATATTACTCCCCTATATCCCCTTCTCATATACATTTAGCATTGGCGTATTGCCTTTGTTACATTTAATGGAGGTATATTAAAATGTTACTGTTGACCATAGACTCCAGTTTGCTTTGATTATGTTTTTTCCTGAATACCATCCCTTTTTCAAACTTCTACAAGGTTGACATTCATTTGCTTTCCCACATGCAAAAACATTTTTATATTTGTATATTTAGTAACAGTCATTGGCCACTCCAGTTTTTGCCACGTTATACAGTCCCAGTCTTTATCATCTATCTTTACCTCTGGTGTCATACATTCTCCTATCCCACCTCTTTCAGCTTTACTCACAGGCATCTTTGTTCAGTGTACTTACAATACCGTGCTACCATCACACAGTATTATGCTATCTATTTCTGGATCTATGCAATCAATCCTAAACATTCTGTAGTCCTTCAGCATCGAATGGCTGATCTCTGCCCTCTTTCTATCTCCTGGTCGCCTGTGTTGTCAGCTTTTAACTCCCAAAGTTTGTTCATTAATGTCTGTTCATATTAGTGAGACCATACAGAATCTGTCCTTTTGTTTCTGGCTAACTTCACTCAACATAATGTCCTCAAGGTTCATCCACATTATTACATGATCCATGTCTTTGTTCTGTCTTACAGCTGCATAATATTCCATCATGTGTATATACCACAGTTTGTTTATCCACTTGTCCTTTGATGGACATTTGGGCTGTTTCCATCTATTGGCAATTGTGAATAATGCTGCAATAAACATTGGTTTACAAATGTCTGTTTGTGTCTTAAGTTTCAGTTCCTCTGAGTATATACCCAGCAATGGAATAGCTGGGTCATATGGCAAATCTATATTTAGCTTCCTGAGGAACCTCCATACTGTCTTCCAGAGTGATTGCACCATTCTACATTCCCACCAACAATGAATAAGTGTGCCTCTTTCTCCACATCCTCTCCAGCACTTGTCATTTTCTGTTTTTTGGATAATGGCCATTCTGGTAGGTGTGAGATGATATCTCATTGTGGTTTTGATTTGCATTTCCTTAATAGCCAGTGAAGTTGAGCATTTTTTCATATGCTTTTGAGCCATTTGTATTTCCTCTTCAGAAAAATGTCTGTTCATGTCTTTTGCCCATTTTTTAATTGGATTGTTTGTCTTTCTGTTATTGAGATGCAGGATTCCTTTATATATTCGGGATATTAAACCCTTATCTGATATGTGGTTTCCAAATATCATCTCCCATTGTGTAGGTTGCCTTTTGACTTTTCTGACAAAGTCCTTTGATGTACAAAAGTGTTTAATTTTGAGGAGATCCCATTTGTCTATTTGTTCTTTGGTTGCTCGTGCCTTGGGTGTGAGGTCTAAGAAACCACCTCCTTTCACAAGATCTTTAAGATATTGCCCTACATTTTCTTCTAAGAGTTTTATGGTCTTGGTGCTAATGTTTAGGTCTTTGATCCACTTTGAGTTAATTTTGGTATAAGGTGTGAGATGGACATCCTCTTTCATTCTTTTGGAAATGGATATCCAGTTCTCCAAACACCATTTATTGAACAGGCTGCTCTTTCCCAGTTGCTTCGGCTTCACTGCCTTATCAAAGATCAGTTGTCCATAGATGTGAGGGTCTACTTCTGAACACTCAATTCGATTCCACTGATCAGTATATCTGTCCTTATGCCAGTACCATGCTGTTTTGAGCACTGTAGCTTTGTAATATGCTTCAAAGTCAGGTAGTGTGAGACCTCCCACTTCACTCCTCTTTCTCAAGACGTTTTTGGCTACTCGGGGCACCTTACCCTTCCAAATAAATTTAGTTATTGGTTTTTCTATTTCTGTAAAGTAAGTTGTTGGGATTTGAATTGGTATTGCATTGAATCTATAAATCAGTTTAGGCAAAATTGCCATCTTAACTATATTTAGTCTTCCAATCCATGAACATGGTATGTTCTTCCATTTTTTCAGGTCTTGTTCAATTTCTTTTAGCAGTTTCTTACAGTTTTCTATGTAAAAGTCTTTTGTGTCCTTGGTTAAGTTTATTCCTAAATACTTGATTCTTTTGGTTGCTATTGTAAATGGGATTTTTTTCTTGATTTCCTCCTCTTGTTGCACATTACTTGTGTATAGGAACACTACAGATTTTTGTGTGTTGATCTTGTAGCCTGCTACTTTGCTGTATTCATTGACTAGTTCTAGTAGCTTTGCTGTAGATTTTTCTGGATTTCCTACATATAGAATCATGTCATCTGCAAATAGTGAAAGTTTTACTTCTTCCTCTCAAATTTGGATGCCTTTTATTTCTTTTTCTTGCCTAATTGCTCTAGCTAGAACTTCCAGCACAATGTTGAATAGCAATGGTGATAGTGGGCATCTCTGTCTTGTTCCTGATCTTAGAGGAAAAGCTTTCAGTCTCTCCCCATTGAGTGTGATGTTAGCTGTGGGTTTTTCATATATTGCCTTTATCATATTGAAAAAGTTCCCTTCTATTCCTATCCTTTGAAGTGTTTTCATCAGGAAAGGATGTTGAATTTTGTCAAATGCCTTTTCTGCATCAATCGAGATGATCATGTGGTTCTTCTGCTTTGATTTATTGATGTGGTGTATTACATTAATTGATTCTCTTGTGTTGAACCAGCCTTGCATACCTGGAATAAATCCCACCTGGTCGTGGTGTATAATTCTTTTAATGTGCTCCTGCATTCGATTTGCGAGTATTTTGTTGAGGATTTTTGCGTCTATATTCATTAAAGAAATTGGTCTATAATTTTCTTTTTTTGTAGTATCTTTGTCTGGTTTTGGTATTAGGGTGATGTTGGCTTCATAGAAAGAGTTAGGTAGCTTTCCCTCTTCTTCAATTTTTTTGAAGAGACTGAGCAGGATTGGTACTAATTCGTTCTTGAATGCTTGGTAGAATTCACATGTGAAACCATCTGGTCCTGGGCTTTTCCTTTTTGGGAGCTTTTTGATGACTGACTCAATCTCTTTACTTGTGATTGGTTTGTTGAGGTCATCTATTTCTTCTTGAGTTAATGTTGGTTGTTTATGCTTTTCTAGGAAGTTGTCCATTTCATCTAAGTTGCCTAGTTTATTAGCATATAGTTGCTCATAGTATCTTCTCATTATCTCCTTAATTTCTGCAGGGTCGGTAGTTATATTTCCTTTCCCATTTCTGATTGCATTTATTTGCATCTGCTCCCTCTTTTTTTTGTTAGCCTAGCCAGTGGTCCATCGATTTTATTGATTTTCTCAAAGAACCAACTTCTGGTTTTGTTGATTCTCTCTATTGTTTTCCTGTTCTCAATTGCATTTATTTCTGCTCTAATCTTTGTTATTTCTTCCCTTCTGCTTGCTTTGGGGTTAGTCTGCTATTCTTTCTCTAATTCCTCCAGGTGAGCAGTTAACTCTTCAGTTTTTGCTCTCTCTTCTCTTTTAATATAGGCATTTAGGGCAATAAATTTCCCTCTCAGCACCGCCTTTGCTGCATCCCATAAGTTTTGATAAGTTGTGTTTTCATTGTCATTTGCCTCGAGGTATTTACTAATTTCTCTTGTAATTTCTTCCTTTACCCACTGGTTTTCTAAGAGGGTGTTGTTTAGCCTCCATATGTTTGTGAATTTTATGACCTTCTGCCTTTTATTTATTTCCAACTTCATTCCATTGTGGTCTGTGAAAGTGTTTTGTATAATATCAATATTTTTAAATTTGTTGAGACTTGCTTTGTGACCCAACATGTGGTCTATCCTAGAGAATGTTCCATGAGCACTTGAGAAAAAAGTGTATCCTGCTGTTGTTGGATGTAGTGTTCTATAAATGTCTGTCAAGTCTAGTTCATTTATCATACAATTCAACATCTCTGTTTCTTTAGTGATCCTCTGTCTAGATGTTCTATCCATTGATGAGAGTGGTGTATTGAAGTCTCCAACTATTATTGTAGAGGTATCTATTTCTCCTTTCAGTGATCGCAGTGTTTGCCTCATGAATTTTGGGGCATTCTGGCTTGGTGCATAAATATTTATGATTGTTATGTTTTCTTGATGAATTGACCCTTTTATTAATATATAGTGTCCTTCTTTGTCTCTTTTAATTGTTTCGCTTTTGAAGTCTAACTTGTCTGATATTAATATAGCTACTCCCGCTTTTTTCTGGTTGTTGTTTGCATGAAATATCTTTTTCCAACCTTTCACTTTCAGTCTATGTTTGTCCTTGTGTCTAAAGTGAGTTTCTTGTAGACAGCATATAGATGGGTCCTGTTTTTTAATCCATTCTGCCACTCTGTGTCTTTTTATTGGGGAGTTTAATCCATTTACATTTAGTGTTATTACTGTAAGGGCAGTACTTTCTACTACCATTTTGTTTTTTGGAATTTATATGTCATATCTTATTTTTTCCTCTCCTTTTACCTTTCCTGATAATCTTCATTTCTGCACTCTTCTCCAACTCTCTCTCTCCTGTCTTTTCCTATCAGCCTGTAGCACTCCCTTTAGTATTTCTTGTAGTGCCAGTCTCTTATCCACAAACTCTCTCAGTGTCTGTTTGTCTGTAAATGTTTTAATCTCTCCCTCATTTTTAAAGGAAAGTTTTGCTGGATATAGAATTCTTGGTTGGCAGTTTTTCTCTTTCAGTATCTTAAATATATCATGCCACTGTCTTCTTGCCTCCATGGTTTCTGCAGAGAAATCTGTACATAGTCTTATTGACTTTCCCTTGTATGTGATGGATTGCTTTTCTCTTGCTGCTTTCAGTATCCTCTCTTTGTCTTTGTCATTGGACAATCTGACCAGTAAGTGTCTTGGAGTAGGTCTATTGGGATCTATTCTATTTGGGGTACGTTGTACTTCTTGAATCTCTAATTTTCTGTCTTTTATAAGAGTTGGGAAATTTTCAGTGAATATGTCATCTATTACTCTTTCTGCCCCTTTTCCCCTCTCTTCTCCTTCTCGGATACCCATAACACGTATATTTGTGCGTTTCATGTTGTCACTCAGCTCCCTAAGACCCTGCTCATATTTTTCCATTTTTTTCACCATCTGTTCTTTTGTGTGTATGAATTCGAATGACCTGTCTTCCAGTTCACTGACCCTTTCTTCTGCCTGTTCAAATCTACTGTTGTGTTCCTCCATTGTGTTTTTCATTTCCTCCATTGTGGCCTTCATTCCCATGAGTTCTGCCATTTGTTTTTTTAAGTTTATGAATTCTTCTTTATGGTCAGCCAGTGTCTTCTTTATATCCTTCAGCTCTTTTGCTATATCTTCCTTCATTTAATCAAATTTATTTAGCATTAGTTGCCTCCACTCCTGTGTCTCAGCTGAGCTATTAGTTTGTTCCTTTGGCTGGTCCATGTTTTCGTGTTTCCTGGTATGGCTTGTTATCTTAAGTTGTCTAGGCATCTGATTCTCTTGATTAGTTTATTTTGGAGCTTGTTTTCTGTCTTTTACCTAGTGGTTTTCTTGTTGGTTTGCTTTGTTTTCTGGCCTCTGTTATTCAGTTCAACTTATTCTAGACCTCTAACTTAGGTTCTATTTAGTTGATCAGAATTTTTCCCCTCTTGTTTTTTCTGTTTCTTGCTCTGCCTCTATGTAACCTTTCTGTGAGTGGGTCTCCTCAGATATGGTCGACCCTAGTCAGATTTTCCCAGTCTAGTGAGGCCCAGGTCTCATTGGGAGGGTATGGAGTTTTCCTGAGAATGAGAACCTCCTATGAGGCCTTTAGAATTGGTGCTTTTCCTCTCCTGTCCAGCAGGTGGCACTGGCCAGCCCGCAGATCCCCCACCAGTGTAAGGAGGTATGGAGCCTTTAGTTCTCCTGGTGACTCTGATCCTGTCAGGGGCGTGGCTGACTGAAGCTGGAATCTGAATTCCAGCCCCTGGGGTCTGAATTCCCAGAAGGAGGACTGCCAGTTGAGCTGGGCCTCCCTCCACTCTCCCAGTCCTCAGAATTCCAGTTGTCTCTCAGGGGCACTATTCCCTTCTCCTCTCTCCTCTTTGGGGCCTCTCCAGGTAGATTCTTTGGTCAGCCTGAGTTGCCAATTAAAGACAGGGCTGGAGGCCTTCAGTAGTGAATACGGAACTCAAAGACACTGTGGGTACTCTGTCTCCCCTCAAGCCCAGCCTAGTCCCTCAACCTGGGCTTTCTGATAGAAAATAACCACATATATTACTTTTAGATTAAAAAAAAAAAAGTAGAAAATAAATCAAGAAAAAGAAAAAAGGAAAAAGAAAAAAAAAGAGTCTCTTTTAAAAGTCTTTCCCCAGCCTGGAAGTTTTGTCAGTGTCAGAATAGAGCATTTAAAGATATGCTTTGGGCTATTGTCTGATAATTACTCTCCAACTGCTTCAGTTCCACCCCTGCAGGGGGCTATTGAAATGCAAAAAGATAAGGGATCAGTGAGAAGCCAGAAGGGACAAAATGTAAGGGGAAAAAAAAATGGCTTTTTTGGAGTCTGGGAATGGGTGTCCGCTTTTACGTGCCCCCACTTCTTGGAGCCCAGCCCTTCTTTAGCACCCCAGCTCCCAAAGTTAGTTAATTAATTTGTTAATTAATTCTGCAGTTGAGGCTGGTTTGAGCCTCCCTTCTTGCCCTCAGCAGATTGCTGTTTTTTGGTCCCCCCCCCTTTCAGGGAGCCGGCAGCAAGACAGTCTGTGAGGTCTGGGTGGGGAGGGGCGCCAGACCCCTGGTCCAGGGAACTTACAGTGTTTGCTGCGATCTCAGCTTTTCCTCCAATTCCAAACTTGTGTCCAATGTGTGACTGGTTACTGGAGACCCCGAAAACACTGTTTCATATAGTTCTTGGGTAATTGCCAGCTGCTCTAGGGGAGAGACGAAATTCTGCTCCTCACCACTCCGCCATCTTGCCCCGCCCTTCCTTCCAATACCTTTTAATACCTCCATTGTTTTTGTCTGTCAAATAGCTAATTATATTTGTCTTCTCGTCAGTCTTTCTGGTGAAGAATAGGTAAGGAAGAGGAAGTCGAGGAAAATTATCCCAATTCCCACATGTTCTTCCTTTAGACTGTCTTACCAGTTCTCTGGATATGCTCTTTTTCTTCTCTCAGGGACTCATCTGGAAAGATGCATGGGAAGAGTAAAGTATTTTAAAATACATGACATTTATCTGCCATTTTTAAATTCCATGCTGACTTACCTTATCAATGAGATTTGCCCATAAGTTAAACATGATTAGAAATTACATTTTGATACTGAAAAAATAAAAGAGAATCTAGTTTAAGGAAATAAAAATTTTCCTTAATAAGAAAAATAATTTTTAATGAGACATACAATACATGTTATTAAAGATTGCAGCACTAGTCTTAAATTGTATATAATGTCACTTGCCAGTCTCACTTAACTATTGTTTAAATGTTTATTTTTATTCTTTAAATGCTTTGTAAAATAAATTTGGGGATCCTATTCAGTTCTTAGTGCTACTAATCAAGAGTTTGTCATTTAGCTCATGAGTCTTGGTTGATACATGTCATGGAAGCAACAGGACAGGGCTAGTAAGTAAATCTGCCCTACTCAGCAATTACTATACCAACTGACTCAACATCAGTGCTGCTTGGGTAGTTTTGAGCAGTTTAACTTTAATCAGCATATCACTGACTAGACTAATAATTGAATGGGCAAATATGTGTTTTTATATCTAGGGTATGAGAGACCCCTTCCATCTCGAGGTGGAAATCTCTTCCCCAAGTATTTCAACATGAATTTAAACTTTTTATCAAGATAAAGTGTTCTATTTTGTTATAACTTTATTATTTTAATGTACTGTAAACAGAACTTAAATAACATTTACTATTGTATAGGTTTGAATAACATATGAAAACCAAGAGGTTTTTGTTTTTATTTTTGCTGATTGAGAGATGTTTAAATACATCATAGTATTTTGCTTAGTTACAGGACAATAATGAAATGGAGTTTATATTTATTATTTCTATTTTGTTATATTTAATAGTAATAGGGTTAAGGTTGAAATAAAATAAAATAATAGGAAATAGCTTCCAAAATGTGTGTTTTCCTGGTGTTTCCCTCTGACTCCAATGTACAGATGATCTCTAACCAGATCTAGCTGTCTTAAAGTCCTTTGGTGAATGCAGGTGATTTTCTTACTGTTAGTAAGATTTTTTAGGAAGGCAACTTGTCCATATTTAACCTTTATTCTTTGGCTACTCTTTGTATTCCTAGCGTACTATTTTATACTAAAAGCCTTGAGAACTGTATTCTAGTTTGTATGGGGCCCTCTTAATTTTTTTTTAACACTGTGGCAATAACTCTTCATTTACTGGTATTATCAATGAATGAAAGACTAAACAAGTGTGTTTCCCAGTATTAAGAGCCAATATAAATATTGGGTCATTTGTAATGGCAATATGCCTAAAATTTATTATATACTTTCCTAAACACTGGGTTTAAAGCAAATAATTTAAATAATTATTGGATGATTTGGCTTCATCATTAAGAATATCTATAATTGTACTCTGTTATACAACAGAAAGGCCCTCATATAGGGATAATCATTCAAAGCTCTACTATAAGTTATTGCTTTTAACTGCTTTCAGAACTTTATGAATTCTAAATAAAGCTTTAATTTACACCACTTCTAGGAAGTATGATAAATGCCAGCTGCTGCCTAGAAGCCTTTTATTCCCTTACTTCCACATGGTTGAGGCATATAAATGATCCATGGATAAGTGGGTTGTTATGAAAAATAACCATGAATACTTTAAAAAGTAATTCCTAATTATTTGGATTTAATGAAGGGTTCTGAAGTACACTTAAACCTAAAATTATACACACACACACACACACACACATATATATATATATATATATTTGGCTTGGAAATACATTTGTTTATTTACATTTAAATATAAGTATATCTGAAATTCAGATGATCCATAAAAATTCAAATGAAAAAATCAGTTCATTTTAGATGGCAAGACTCAGGAAGAGGAAGCTATACAAATCTTCTCCTATAGATTGCTTTTTGCCCAATATGGGCATCTTCCTCTCTTAAGGATGCAAAACATAAACCTAACAAGTTTACACACTCTCATGTATCATGTAGGGATAGTGGGAGATAATTAGGTGCCCTAGAATAAATGACCTTCTTTTTCAGCACTTGCACCACTACTGAATCCTCTTTTATGTTAACTGAAGACCTAAGCAGAATTTAAGCAAAAGTTCAGAATGTACCTAAAACTAAGATTTGCTATGGCCATATCTTACTGCAGTAAATTTACTTACAGACTGTTAGGAGTTGGCTATATATTGTGTGTAGGACATTTTGACCTTTGTAACATTTTTTTAAATGAAGTTTTAGGTATATAACACATATTTTAATAAAATATTTGTAGTAAATTTTAGGAAATTGCCTATATAAATGTTGGGAGAGGAAGGGACATGCATACTGAGGAAAAGGTTATGGGAAAATAATATTGGTATCAAATGGCTTATCTATTGATTTATTTTGATAGGAATTGAGTTTGACCTAATGGTTTAAGGAATAAGGAAAATTTAGTTTTTATTCTTTTATTTACTGTAAAAACAGTGATGTAAAGAATTATTGGGTCATTTCATATATCTTCTTCTCATCTTAAATACAGAGCTCAGTAAGTTGTTTTGGGGGTTATTTCTCATTAGAGACTTCCTCATATGACATTTTACTACGTTTGGGCTTGTGACTATTTAAAAGAAATAATAGAGGAGGAAACTAAGATGGCAGCTAGGTGAGACAGGGCAAAAAACACCTCCATGAAAAACACTAGATAAAAACCAGAAAGTGACCCAGAATACCGGTTACAGTGATGCGCCAGCTGGACGAGTTCTGCTAGTATCACAGGGGCCGTATACTTGGTGAAACTGGGAGTCTGCATTCTGAAACGAGTGAGTAAGCTGGCTGGAAGACCCGCAGCTGTGCGGCATTGTGGGGAAGTCAGGGCTTGGCATTTGGAGACCGACTGGCTCTTTAAAAAAAAAGGGGGGGGGAAAACCCAGGAGCGGCTGCAGTTGTGGGAGTGGGAATCACGCAGCAAAACACAGCAAGAGGGGGCTGGGCTGGCCTCTTGCTGTCTGGCCTGGAGGATAGTCTGCTGCAGATACCCTTGGGGCTGGGGGAACGGAGGGGAGAGCCGGAAGCTGAAAGAAACCCCGCGGCTCGCAGCTGGCTCCCCGGAGGGCTGGATAAACTCCTGCCTGGGGCCATGCCCACAGCCCAGAGCCCCACGAGTTGTCCTGGAGATGGGAAGGAGGAACTGTGTGAGGAGGAGGGGGCTGAGATGCCCCATTCAGCCATTTTTCTTCAGGCTGAGAGCGCCGCTGCACGGCTCAGTGGCCCAGGGCTTCCCTTGAGGGACGGCATGCACTGGTGATGTAGCATGGCATTTCCTCAGCTGAGCTCCTGGAGGATCATGGCTGGGAGGGGGGACCCACTCGGAGAACCCAGGGATGCTATGCCAAGTCTGGTGGTTTGTGGGACAGCAAGAGAGAGGGTCTGGGGCTGAACTGAAATGAAGGCTTAGACTCTTACAGTGGCCTTGAATCTCCGGGAACCTGGGGGATTTGAATATTAAAGCTGCCCTTCCTTCCTGGCCACCCGTACACACGCTCCACATTCAGGGCAGACGGCTCCAGCAACACACCCAAACTGAGTTCTCCAACTGAACCCCACAAGAATCATTTCCCCACACACCACGGGAACAAGGTTGAGAACTGACTTGAGGGGTATAGGTGACTCGCAGATGCCATCTGCTGGTTAGTTAAAGTGTACATCACCAAACTGTGTTTCTGAAAAATTAGATCGATATCCTTTTTTTTAACAACTTGAAAGAACCCTATCAAGCAAAACAAATGCCAAGAGGCCAAAAACAACAGAAAATCTTAATGCATATGATAAAACCAGAAGATATGGAGAATCCAACTCCAAACACACAAATCAAGATATTGGAAGAGAATCAGTACTTGGCAGAATTAATCAAAGAACTACAATTGAGGAATGAAAACATGGCAAAGGATTTAAAGGACATCAAGAAGACCATGGCCCAGGATATAAGCGACATAAAGAAGACCCTAGAAGAGCATAAAGAAGACATTGCAAGAGTAAATAAAAAAATAGAAGATCTTATGGAAATAAAAGAAACTGTTGGCCAAATTAAAAAGACTCTGGATATTCACAATACAAGATTAGAGGAAGTTGAACAACATCTCAGTGTCCTAGAAGTCCACAGAACAGAAAATGAAAGAACAAAAGATAGAATGGGGAAAAAAATTGAAAAAATCAAAATGGATCTCAGGGATACGATAGATAAAATAAAACATCCAAATTTAAGACTCCTTGGTGTCCCAGAAGGGGAAGAGAAGGGTAAAGGTCTAGAAAGAGTATTCAAAGAAATTGTTGGGGAAAACTTCCCAAACCTTCTACACAATATGAATACACAAAGCATAAATGCCCAGCAAACTCCAAATAGAATAAATCCAAATAAACCCACTCCAAGACATATTCTGATCAGACTCTCAAATACTGAAGAGAAGGAGCAAGTTCTGAAAGCAGCAAGAGAAAAGCAATTCACCACATACAAAGGAAACAACATAAGACTAAGTTGTGACTACTCAGCGGCCACCATGGAGGTGAGAAGGCAGTGGCATGACATATTAAAAATTCTGAGACAGAAAAATTTCCAACCAAGAATACTTTATCCAGCAAAACTCTCCTTCAAATTTGAGGGAGAGCTTAAATTTTTCACAGACAAACAAATGCTGAGAGACTTTGCCAATGAAAGACCTGCCCTACTTCAGATTCTAAAGGGAGCCCTACCAACAGAGAAACAAAGAAAGGAGAAAGGGATGTAGAGAATTTTAACAGACATATATAGTACCTTACATCCCAAATCACCAGGACACTCATTTTTCTCTAGTGATCACGGATCTTTCTCCAGAAGGGACCATAAGCTGGGACATAAAACAAGCCTCAAGAAATTAAATTAAAAAAACTGAATATACTCAAAGCACATTCTCCAAACACAATGCAATACAAACAGAAGTCAATAATTTTTGAACTGTAACTCCACTATTTACTTCCTACATGATATAAATTACACAAACTCTAATGACAAATCAGTGGTTTTGAACTCAATGTAAAATATGTAATTCTAGACAACTATATAAAGGTGGGGGGATGGAGGATTATAGGAACATAGTTTACGTGTCCTATTGAAATGAAGGTGGTATCAAAGAAAAACAAGATTGTTATGGATTTAAGAGGTTAATTTTAAGCCCCACAGTAAACACAAAGAAATTATTAGAGAATATAACCATAGAGATGAAAAGTAGAGTATGGGTTAAGAGAAATGGGGGAAGGGGCAATGGGGAGTTAAGAAATGAATGGAGGGTTGCTGTTTGAGGTGAAGGGAAATTTCTAGTAATGGATGATGGGAAAGAGCATTTCAACATTCTAAATGTGATTAATCCCACTAATGGAAGGCTAGGGAGGGGGTGGAATGGGAAGATTTAGGCTGTATATATGTTTCCACAATTGAAAAAAAAAAAAAAGACAGTCTAAATAGATGACAATTGAATGACAAGGATGAACCTGGATGGGATTGAAGGATGGAGGACAGGAGGCTCAAAGGGTCACAGTTGAGACATAAGGAAAAGGAAATATAGAATGTAAGCTTTGTATCATTGTTGAATCTCTTGTACTTCTTAGCTGCACTTAATGGGATTGCATAAAAGAATGTTCTTGTTCATGGGAAGTGTATATGTGAATTATAGTGTTTGTTCAAGGGTGTGAGCAGCTAGCTCTCATATGTTCAGAAGACAGAGCAATAGATGATGGATGATAGATAGGGAGGGAGGGAGGGATGGAGGGAAAGAAATAGTGATGTGACAGCATGTTAAAGTTGGTGGATTGGGCTATCGGGGGAAGGGGGCAGGGTATGATGGAATTCTGTGTATGGGGTTAGTATTGTTTTTGCAACTGTTCCTATAACTATGAATTTATTTCAAAATAAAAAAATAAAAGAAATAATAGATAAAGTTTTCATACAGGGAATAAGTACATTACTTCTGCTTTATAATTGAGAAAAAAAAATGAGTGACCAGAGGTTTAATCCATGTAGATTTGATTTTATAATACTTATTTTAAAGTTCATTTAAAAGTTACTATTCATCCTTCAATGAAGGAATGATCAAGAATTTGTGTTTTCTAATAGGTTCATTCCAACAACAATTTTAGACATATCCAAAATAATCCTTAATGGTAAACTTTACTGATGTATGTACAAAACTTCTCATTTCAAACAAACTAATCTAGAAGCAGTCCTAAAGAGAAGAAAAGATGGTGTGCTCCTAATGGTATCATACTATAGAATAGGTTGTAATGTTATAATTTTTGCTTCTACTTTTATATCATCCCTGAAGTAACTTTGTAATTATCTTTCCCAGTCTAAGCCAATTAGAAAATTTAAAATCTTATACTTAAATTTGGAGAGAGAACAAAAATATATTTGGAGGGCCCCCTTGAGGAGCTGGGGGAAAATGCAGAGTTGTTGGGCTTCCTCACCAGGGGATTGTTGCTGATGTTCTCACTAACATTGAGGACTGGCGGTTTGATGTGCCAAGCCCTCTATCACAGGACTTGCCCTTATGAAGCTCATTACTGCAAAGGAGAGGCTAAACCTGCTTATAATTGTGCCTAAGAGTTTCCCTCTGAGTACCTCTTTGTTGCTCAGATGTGGCCCTCTCTCTCTAGCTAAGCCAACTTGGTGTGTGAACTCACTGCCCTCCCGCCTATGTGGGATCTGACTCCAAGGGGTGTAAGTCTCCCTGGCAATGCAGGCTATGACTCTGAGGATGAATCTTGACCTGACATTGTGTGATTGAGAATATCATCTTGACCAAAAGGGGGATGTGAAATGAAACAAAATAAAGTTTCAGTGGCTGGGAGATTCCAAATGGAGTCAAGAGGTCACTCTGGTGGGCATTCTTATGCACTATATAGATAACCCTTTTTAGGTTTCAATGCATTGGAATAGCTAGAAGTAAATACCTGAAACTATCAAACTACAACCCAGTAGCCTTGACTCTTGAAGATGATTGTATAACAATATAGCTTACAAGTGGTGACAGTATGATTGTGAAAGCCTTGTGGATCACACTCCCTTAATCCAGTGTAAGGATGGATGAGTAGAAAAATGGGGACAAAAAATAAATGAAAAATAGGCTGGGGGGGATGATTTGGGTGTTCTTTTTTACTTTTATTTTTTATTCTTATTTTCACTTTTTCTGGTACAAGGAAAATATTCAAAAAACAAATTGGGGTGATGAATGCACAACTATATGATGGTACTGTGAACAACTAATTGTACACTTTGGATGATCATACGGTATGTGAATATATCTCTAAAATTGAATAAAAATTTTAAAAAATCTTATACTTAACCATAAAGTAAGAAAGTAAACACTTGAATTACCTCAACATTTTCAAGCCAATTAAAAATACAAGGTACATATTGATACCTTCTCCAGGCTCCAAAAGGCCTCCTGGAAATTTCCACATATTTTTCAATTGTAGCATAAAGTCAGAAAATAAAGTTAACATAGCATTTATTTACTAACACACACACTCACATATTTACTTATAATCGTATACATACAGATGCCACAAAATCCACCCATGATTGGTCAAGGTGCCTGAGAATTTCTTTCTTCATAATTGCCTACAAATTTTTTCCTGCTTTCTTCCTCCCTCTTTCCTTTCCTTCTTCTTCTTTTTTTTTTTTTTTTTTTTTTTTTTGAGAGGAATGGGTGACTGATGAAATCTTTTCTCACCTTTTCCTTCAGGAAACGGGTAGTTTTGTTTTGGTTAATGTGATAACAAATTGTGCATGAATGAAACAGTGGAGGGAAATACCTACTGAATTTGTATAATTAAAAAAATTTCACTGCTAGTTAACTAGTTAATGAATAAATAGGGGAATCATATGGATGCTGTTATAAATAAGTAGAAAATATAGTATAAATTTAGTCACTAAAATATGCTATTTTTAATTTTCACATTTATTTTGCACATTGTATTTCTAATCAGATATATTACTCTTATGATTTATATTCTATGTGTTAATGACTTTATGGAAAAATATAATTGCATTCCATGGGTAGTGTAAATAAAATTGATTAGTTTTCAAAAATAAGTAATGAATGACTTGAACAAATCTATGAACCAGTTAGACCTAAAATATATACAGAATATACCACCCACCAAGAGCAGAATACACATCCTTCTCAAGTGCACATGGAACATTATTGAGAGTAGACCACATATTAGGTCACACAAGGCAAATCTTAATAAATTTTCAAAGATGGAAATCATACACAGGATCTTGTCTGATCAGAATGGAGTGAAACTAAAAACCAATAACACGAATAAAAGTGGAAGATTCACAAATATGAAATTAAACAATATAATCTTAATCAATCAGTTGGTCAAAGAAGAAATCACAAGAGAAATTAGAAAATACCTTGAAACAAATAAAAATGAAAACACAGTAAAGCAAAACTCATGGAATGCAGTGCAAACAGTGTCCACAGTGAAATTTATTGCTTTAAATACCTACATTTAAATGAAAGATCTCAAATAATAACTGCTGTGTACAACTTATGGAGCTAGAAGAAAAGAGGAAACTAAACTCAAAGCTTGCAGATAGAAGGAAGAAGTAAAGATTGGAGTAGAGATAACTACCATAGAGAATAAAAAATCAACAGAGAAAATCAATGAAACCAAAATACGGCTCTTAAAAAAGATTCATATAATTAACAAATCTTAAACTAGATTATATAAAAAGATATCAATTACTAACATCAGAAATGAATGTAGAGAGTTGTGGAAAGATGGTGGATTAGGAGAGTCAGGGCAAAAAAAGTCTCCATGAAAAACACTATATAAAAGACAGAAAGTGTCCCAGAATACCAGTTCCAGTGCTGCACTGACTGGACAAGGTCTGCTAAATCCACAGGGACTGTGCACTTGGTGAATCTGAGAGTCTGTATTCAGAAATGAGTGAGTGAGGCTGCTAGGGAGCCAGCAGCAAGGCTGCGGTCAGGAGAAACCACAGGTTGGCATTTGGAGAGGGATTAGTTTAAAAATCCCAAAAGCAGCTGTGGATCTGGCAGCAAGAACCACACAGTCAAGCGTTGGGGGGGAGTGCCTTCCCCACCATGGGCACCCACCTCAGCATCTGGTGTGGATGATAGCCTTTTGCATACCCACAGCTAACTGTCCTGGAGCTAGGAAGGTGGAGGCAGAGGTCAGCGAAAATGGGGAAATTACCATGCCCCATGCAGCCATCTTTTCAGTGGGCTGGGAACGTCCCTGCATGGCACTGTGGCCCAGAGCTATACCACGCAGTCAAGTGTGATGGGAAGTGCCATCCAAGCCCTGGGCACCTGCCTCAGTATCTGGAGTGGATAATAGCCTTTCACGCACCCACAGCTAATTGTCCCAGAGCTAGGAAGGCAGAGGTCAGCTGAAGGGGAAATTTACCACGCCCTGTACAACCAACCTCTCAGCAGGCTGGGAACACCCCTGTGAGGCGCAGCTGCCCAGAGCTTCCCTTAGAGACTGCACTCACCTGTGATATTCTGTCTTCACCCCACAGAGGCCCTTGGAGGAAGGACCCACACAGAAGTCCCAGGGGCCCTACACCAATACCAGGGACTTGTGGGTCCATGGCAGAGACAGACTGTGGGGAGACTGAGCCAAAGGTTTGGATTCCTGCAACAACTTTAAGTCTCCAGGAATGCCTGGGAGATTTGATTCTTAAAGGCACCCTCCCTCCCTAACCACTCAGACACACCCCCACATTCAGGGCTGGCAGCACCAACTACACATGGAACTTTGATGCACTGATTGGACCCCCACAAGATTTGGACCCCCACTCACCACACAAAGTTGGGGAGAACTGGCTTGAGGGTAATAGGTGGCTCATGGGTGACATCTTCTGGTAGCTCAGAAAAAGTTCACACCACCAAGCTGTAGCTCTGACATATTAAAGATAATTGCTCAAACAAATCTGCATATCCTAAAAGAACCCTATCAAGATGAGCAAATGCCAAGAGGCCAAAAACAAGAGAAAATTTTAAAGCACATGAAGAAACCCAAACACCCAAATCAAAAGATCAGAGGAGACACAGTACTTGGAGCAATTAATCAAAGAACTAATAACAAACAATGAAATCATGGCACAGGATATAAAGGACATGAAGAAGACCCTAGAAGAGCACAAAGAAGAATTTGCAAGAGTAAATAAAAAATAGATGATCTTATGGAAGTAAAAGAAATGGTTGATCATATTAAAAATATTCTGGATACACACAGTACTAGATTAGAGGAAGCTGTGGAGAGAATCAGTGAGCTGGAAGAGGCCAGAATGTACAGTGAAAGTACAATAGAAAGAATGGGGAAAAAAAATTGAAATGGACCACAGGGATTTGATGGACCACATAAAGCACACAAATACAAGAATCATTGGTGTACCAGAAGGGGAAGAGAAGGGTAAAGGTCTAGGAAGAGGATTCAAAGAAATAGTAGAGGAAATTTTCCCATACCTTCCAAACAACATAAATACACAAATCATAGATGCACAATGAACTCTAAACAGAATAAATCCAAGTAAACCCACTCTGAGACATATTCTGATCAGATTGTCAAATGCTGAAGAGAAGGAGCAAGTTCTGAAAGCAGCAAGAGAGAAGCAATTCACCACATACAAGGGAAACAGCATATGACTAAGGAGTGACTACTCAGCAGCCACCATGGAGGCAAGGAGGCAGTGGTATGACATATTTAAAATTCTGAAAGAGAAAAATTGCCAACCAAGAATACATTATCCAGCAAAGCTCTCCTTCAAATTTGAGGGAGAGCTTAAAATCTTCACAGACAAACAAATGCTGAGAGAATTTGCTAAAAAGAGACCTGCCCTACTTGAGATACTAAAGGGGACCCTACTGCTAGAGAAACAACGATGAGAGAGGTATGGAGAAAGGTTCAGAACTAAAGAGATTTAGTAAGGGTACATTAAAGGAAATTAATACAGAGAGGGAAAAAATACATCTGACAAACATAAATCAACAGACAGGATGGCTGATTCAAGAAATGCCTTCACAGTAATAACACTGAATATGAATGGATTAAACTCCTCAATTAAAAGACATAGATTGGCAGAATGGATTAAAAAATATGAACCATCAATATGTTGCTTACAAGAGACCCATCTTCAACATAGGGACACAAAAAAATTGAAAGTGAAAGGATGGAAAAAATATTTCATGCAAGCTACAGCCGAAAGAAAACAGGAGAAGCAATATTAATCTCAGATAAAATAGACTTTAAATACAAGGATGTTATAAGAGACAAAGAAGGTCACTACATATTAATAAAAGGGACAATTCACCAAGAAGAAATAATAATCATAAATGTTTATGGACCCAATCAAGGTGCCCCAAAATACATGAGACAAACACTGGCAAAAGTAAAGGAAGGAATACATGTTTGCATGATGATTGTGGAAGACTTCAATACACCACTCTCTCCTATAGATAGATCAACCAGACAGAGGACCAATATGGAAATTGAAAACCTAAACAATCTGAAAAATGAATTTGAATTAACAGACATATATAGAACATTACATCCCAAATCACCAGGATACACATTCTTCTCTAGTGCTCATGGAACTTTCTCCAGAATAGATCATATGCTGGGCCATAAAACAAACCTCAGTAAGTTTAAAAAGATTGAAATTATTCAAAGCACATTCCCTGATCACAATGGAATACAATTAGAAGTCAATAACGATCAGAGACTTAGAAAAGTCACAAATATCTGGAGGTTAAACAAAACACTCCTAAACAATGAGTGGGTTAAAGGAGAAACAGCGAGAGCAATTCCTAAATATATAAAAACAAATGAAAATGAAAACACAACATAACAAAACTTATGGGATGCAGCAAATGCAGTATTGAGGGGGAAATTTATAGCTCTAAATGCATATATTAAAAAGGAAGAAATAGCTAAAATCAAAGAACTGATGGAGCAACTGAAGAAGCTAGAAATTGAACAGCAAGCTAATCCTAAACCAAGTAGGAGAAAAGAAATAACAAGGATTAAAGCCGAAATAAATGACATAGAAAAAAAAAACAATAGAGAGAATAAATAACACCAAAAGTTGGTTCTTTGAGAAGATCAAGATTGACATGCCCCTAGATAGACTGAGAAAATAAAAAAGAGAGAAGACCCAAATAAACAAAATAATGAAAGAGAGAGGCAACATTATTGCAGGTCCCAAAGAAACTTAAAAAATTATAAGAAGATACTATGAACAACTGTACACCAACAAACTAGATAATTTAGAAGAAATGGACAATTTCCTGGAAACACATGAACAACCTAGACTGACCAGAGAAGAAATAGAAGATCTCAACCAATGAATCACAAGAAAAGAAATCCAATCAGTCATCAAAAAGCTTCCCACAAATAAATGCCCAGGGCCAGATGGCTTCACAGAGGGATTCTACTGAACATTCCAAAAAGAACTTACACCAATCTTGCTTAAACTCTTTCAAAACATTGAAGAAAATGGAACACTACCTAACACATTTTATGAAGCTAATATCACTCTAATACCAAAACCAGGTAAAGATGCTACAAGAAAGGAAATCTACAGGTCAATCTCCCTAATGAATATAGATGAAAATTTCTCAACAAAATACTTGCAAATCGAATGTAAAGACACATTAAAAAAATCATACACCACGACCAAGTGGGGCTCATTCCTGGCATGCAAGGATGGTTCAACATAAGAAAATCAATCAATGTATTACAACACATTAACAAATCAAAAGGAAAAAATCAAATGATCATCTCAATAGATGCTGAAAAAGCACTCAATAAAATCCAGCATCCTTTTTTGATAAAAATGCTTCAAAAGGTAGGAATTGAAGGAAACTTCCTCAATATGATAAAAGGCATATATGAAAAACCCATAGCCAGCATAGTACTCAAAGGCAAGAGACTTGAAAGCTTTCCCTCTAAGATCAGGAATGAGACAAGGATGCCTGCTGTCACCACTGTTATTCAACATTGTGCTAGAAGTGCTAGCCAGAGCAGTCCAGCAAGACAAAGAAATAAAAGGCATCCAAATTGGAAAGGAATAAGTAAAGCTGTCATTATTTGTAGATGATATGATCTTATATCTGGAAAACCCTGAGAAATCACCAACACAGCTACTTGAGCTAATAAATTTAGCAAAGTAGCAGGATACAAGATTAATGCACATAAGTCAGTAATGTTCCTATACACTAGAAATGACTGAACTGAAGAGCTACCCAAGAAAAAGACACCATTTTCAATAGCATCTAAAAAAGTCAATTACCTAGGAATAAACTTAACCAAAGATGTAAAAGGCCTATACATAGAAAGCTATATAACTTTACTAAAAGAAATAGAAAGGGATCTAAAAAGATGGAAAAATATTCCTTGTTCATGGATAGGAAGGCTAAATGTCATTAAGATGTCAATTCTACCCAAACTCATCTACAGATTCAATGCAATCCCTATCAAAATTCCAACAACCTACTTTGCAGACTTGGAAAAGCTAGTTATCAAATTCATCTGGAAAAGGAAGATACCTTGAATTGCTAAAAACATTCTAAAAAAGAAAAATGAAGCAGGAGGGCTTACACTCCCTGACTTTGAAGCTTATTATAAACCCACAGTAGTCAAAACAGCATGGTACTGGCACAAAGATAAACATATTGGTCAATGGAATCAAACTGAGAATTTGGAGATAATCCCCCCAGATCTACGGCTGACTGATCTTTGATAAGGCCCCCAAAGCCACTGAACTGGGACATAACAGTCTTTTCAACAAATGTGGCTAGGTGAGTTTGATATCCATATCCAAAGAATGAAACAGGACCTCTACCTCACACCCTACACAAAAACCAACTCAAAATGGATTAAAGACCTCAACATAAGAGACAGTACCATAAAACTCCTAGAAGATAATGTAGGGAAACATCTTCAGGACTTTGTATTAGGAGGTCACTTTCTAGACCTTACACCCAAAGCACAAGTAATAAAAGAAAAAATAGATAAATGGTAACTCCTCAAACTTAAAAGCTTCTGTACCTCAAAGGAATTTGTCAAAAATGGGAAGAGGCAGCCAACTCAATGGGAAAAAATATTTGGAAACCATGTATCTGAAAAAAGACTGGTATCTTGCATATATAAAGAAATCCTATAACTCAATGACAATAGTACAGACAGCCCAATTATAAAATGGGCAAAAGATATGAAAAGACAGTTCTTTGAAGAGGAAATAAAAATGGCCAAAAACACATGAAAAAATGCTCAGCTTCACTAGCTATTAGGGAGATGCAAATTAAGACCACAATGAGATATCATCTCACACCAATTAGATTGGCTTCCATTGAACAAACAGGAAACTACAAGTGCTGGAGAGGATGTGGAGAAATTGGAACTCTTATTCATTGTTGGTGGGACTGTATAATGGTTCAGCCACTCTGGAAGTCAGCCTGGCAGTTCCTTAGAAAACTAGATATAGGGTTACCCTTCGATCCAGTGATTGCACTTCTCGGTATATCCCCGGAAGATCCGAAAGCAGTGACACGAACAGATATCTGAATGCCAATGTTCATAGCAGCATTATTCACAAATTGCCAAGAGATGGAAACAACCCAAATGTCCTTCAACAGATGAGTGGATAAACAAAATGTGGCATATATACACAATGGAATGCTACGTGGCAGTAAGAAGGAACAAGGTTGTGAAACATATTACAACATGGATGAACCTCGAAGACGTAATGCTGCGCAAAATAAGCCAGGCACAAAAAGAGAAATATTGTATGCTACCACTAACGTGAACACTGAAAAATGTAAAATAAGTGGTTTATAATGTAGAATGTAGGGATCTAGCAATAGACAGCAAATAGTGAAGGGGGAATGATAATCTTAATAAGAGACAAGTTATCATGGTAACCTTAACATTCTGGGAATGCTCAGGAATGACTATGGTTTGTTAATTTCTGAGGGAAATGGTAGGAACAAGTTCACAGAAATGTAGTTATTTTAGGTTACTTGTTTTTCTTATTCCTTTGCTGGGTTATAGTCTAAATATTCTCTTGGGGTAGAGTAGGAACATGTTGGAAGTAATGTAGTTATTATAGGTTATTAGTTTTTTGTTATTTCTTTATTTTGCTTTTGTTTGAAATGTTTTTTATTGTCTGTTTTTTTAAAATTTTCTGATAAAGTTAATTGAAAAAAATACATTGAAAAAATATATATGCAGAGCCCCCCTGAGGAGCTGGGGGAAAATGCTGAGTTGTTGGGCTTCCTCACCTGGATGGCTGTTGATGTTTTCACATTGAGGACTGGCAGGATGATGTGCTGAGCCCTCTATCACAGGACTTGCCCTTATGAAGCTTGTTACTGCAAAGAAGAGGCTAAACCTGCTTATAATTGTGCCTAAGAGTCTCCCTCTGAATTCCTCTTTGTTGCTCAGATGTGGCCCTCTCTCTCTAGCTAAGTCAACTTTGCCAGTGAAATCACTGCCCTCCCCTCTATGTTGGATCTGACACCCAGGGGTGTAAATCTCTCTGGCAACATGGGAGATGACTCCCGGGGATGAATCTGGACCCAACATCATGGGATTGAGAGCATCTTCTTGACCAAAAGGGGGATGCAAAATGAAATGAAATAAAGTTCCAGTGGCTGAGAGATTCCAAATGGAGTCAAGAGGTTACTCTGATGGGCACTCTTATGCACTAAAAGATAACCCTTTTTAGGCTTTAATGTATTGGAATTTCTAGAAGTAAACACCTGAAACTAACAAACTGCAACCCAGTAGCCTTGACTCCTGAAGGCATATGCATAACAATGTAGCTTACAAGGGGTGCCAATGTGATTGGGAAAGCCTTGTGGTCACACTCCCCTTTATCCAGTGTATGGATGGATGAGTAGAAAAATGGGGATAAAAAACTAGAGGAAAAATAGGGAAAGAGTGGTGGAGATGATGTGGGTGTTCTTTTTTTACTCTTATTTTTTCCTATTCTTATCTTCACTTTTTCAGGTATAAGGAAAATGTTCAAAAAAATAGATGGGGGTGATGAATGAACAACTGTATGATGGTAATGTGAACAATTGATTGTACACTTTGGATGATTGTATGGTATGTGAATATATCTCAATAAAATTGAATATTTAAAAATTATAGGAATTGCTGGAGGGATGAAGGTGTACTGCAGCCCCTGCCAGATGAAAGCAAGTGCTCCTGTGTTACATGCTTTTGGTGAAAAATCATTTGTCATATCAAAGACTGTGCAGTTGTTACCAGGGTTTCTGCTAATCCACTCCAGAAAGAGGTCAGATCCTGAACTGGAGTCACTATTTGATCTAGTTTACAATAATCCACATTCCATCTCTGATATATGACTTTCTCCTGCACAAACCCAACATAAGTTAGGTCAGGATGTAATTAACATTATAAACCCTGTTCCTTCAAACATTGATGGTGTCCCTAATCTCTGTGGTTTTTCCAGCTCTGTAATGTTGCTCTTTAAAAATTATTTTGTTAGGCAGGGACAATTTTAAGGAAATTTCCCTTGGCACTCCCTAAAGTAATAGTCCTCATTTACAGATCCTAAAATCCAATGTGAGTATTTTGCCCATTGCCAACTATGTCTTTTCAACTATTAATCATAAATATTAGGAAATAATATCAGGATCTTATGTAGACCTATTCTGCTCTTTGTGAGGTAGAATAAGACATATGCTTCATTTCACACCTTACCATAGAGCCCTCACTTTGAATTGCAAACCAGAGCGGCATTTTGAGATTTAGTAATTGCTCTGAGCTAGTGTCCAATTGCAAAAAAAATATGATATGGTGGTTTTGTTTTACTCCCTTCCCATTTTTTGTCAAAGTTGTGAATTCATCTTATTTTGTATTTCCTCAAATCGCAGACCAGACCCTGTTTTTTGAGTTATAACCACATCAGAAAACATATTCTGTAGTTTGCAGAAAATAGAGTTCATGCAGTCCTGGAAATTTTCTGGTTTCTGATTGTGCCATAATGTGAGAATTGAATATCCTCAGCTTGTCATTTTTATAAATCTGTCCAGTTCAAGTAAAATCCCCACCTAATTCCACATTCCTTGAATTATGATTCCCAACAAAATCATTCATCAAATGAATCAGTTTGCCAAAAAAAAAGAGAGAAATGAATGTGGGACATTACTACCAACTTTGCAGAAATACAAATGATTACAAGAGATTACTATGAGCAAATATATACCAACAAATTGTATACCCAAGATGAAATGGACAAATCATAGAAACACAAAAACTACCAAAATGAATCAGGAATAATTAGATAATCTTGATAGACCCATAACAAGTAAAGAGGTTGAATCAGTAATCAAACACCTCCCAACAAAGAAAAGCCTAGGACCAGATGGCTTCAATTTTGTAGCCTACCAAAGTTTTAGAGTTAACACCAGTCCTTCTCACATTCTCAAAAATTGAAGAGAAGGGAACACTTTCTAACTCATTCTATGAGGCCAGAGTTACCCTGATACCAAAACCAGATGAAGACACTACAAGAAAAGAAAACTACAAACCAATATCACTTATGAATATAGATGCAATAATCCTGAACAAAATAATAGCAAACTGAGTTCAGCAGCATATTAAAAATGATTATACACCATGACTTAATGGGTTTTATCCCAGTAATGCAAGGTTGTTCAACATAAGAAAATCAATCAATGTAATAGACCACATTAATAGGATGATGTAAAAAAACACATGATTATCTCAAATGATGCAGAAAAGCATGTGACAAAAACAACACCTTTTCACAATGAAAACACACAATAATCTAGGAATAGACGGTAATCACCTCAATGTTCTAAAGCCCATATATGGAAAAACCCACAAACCCACAGCTAATATCATACTCAGTGGTGAAGGACCAAAAACTTTTCCCTTAAGATCATAAACAAGAGAAGACTTCCTGCTTTTGCCACTTTTATTCTACATATTATTGGAATCTATATCAGAACAATTAGATGGGAAAAAGAAATAAAAGGCATTCAAATTGGAAATTATCTCTATTCACAGGTGACATGATCTTGAATCTAGAAAACCCTAAAAATTCCACTAAAAACTGCTATACGTAATAAACAAAATTCAGCAAAGTTGCAGAATACAAAATCAAAATGCAAAACTCAGTTGTATATGGATTGAAATCAGGGAAGATGGTGGCATAGGGAGTTCTAGGATTTAGTCCATCCTCCAGGGCAGCTAGTAAATAGCCAGGAACTGCATGGAACAACTGTTAGGGGGGCTCCAGAGACCAGAAGCACAACATCACCAGTCAGGAATGAGTGGAAGAATGAGACTGATAAGTCATGGTGAAGACCTGTGAGTAAATCTTTCTATGCTGTGGAGGCTGGTGTCCATCCCCTATGGACACAGCAGGCTGACTAGGGAGTCCCTCCCTGGCGGGAAACAGAAGCCCACTCTTGTAGGATCAGGGAAAGGGGGACTTGACCAGGAACCAATTGCAGTGTTTGATTAACAAATTCAGACTGCTGAATATCAGTTCTGAGCACAGATAAATTTACAACACACCCAAGAAAGAAAGAACCCAGCAGATTCTGCTTCAGCCCCACTCCCAGTAGGGGAGGAAGCAGGATGGACAGAGAGACAAAGAGGCTTCTGGAGGTGGCAAAGCTCAGTTTGTTGAAGCATGGTTCTGCCATAAGAAAAGAGGGAGACAGGACTGTGCACCAACTCTGGCTCTTCATTGGTGAAACTTGTGTGCTGGACTCCAGCTCTGAGAACAGCTACATTTTCTTTTAATCAGCCTATTAGAGAAATCAGCTCCTAGTCTCCATTTCAGTCCTGGCCTAGGCAGGGTTGGAAGCAGGGTGGACTGAGAGGCACAGTAACCTCTCAGGCAGTGCAGACAGGTCACTGAAAGGAGTTCTTCCCCAAGAAAAGAGCGGGAGGGTGCACATCCCAGCACAAGTAGTAGCTATCATTTAGAGAATTTACATCCCAGGGACTGGGATATCAACAGTTTCAACCCACAAAAAGCAGCTCTCAGCCAGTGTAACAACCATGCACTGGCAGTGGCAGAAGTGGGGTTGCCTGAGAGTCACTGTAACTTTTCCGGCCAGCTGGGAACAGGGTGCTAAAGGTCAGCTCTCCCCCCCCCCCAAAAGGGATGGGGCAAGGCTCAACATTGGTGGTGGCTGTTTTTTAGAGAATTCAGACCCCAGGAACTGGGAAAACAGCAAGTTTCAACCAGCTTTCCCTCAGCCTCCATCTTAACCATGCTCCTGGCAGGGGTGGGGTTGGCTGAAAATTAACAGCACAGTACCACCTTAGGCCAGTTGGAAGCAGTAGGCTGAAGAGTGTCATTTGCTGAGCAGGACAGGAAAAGCATAGAATCAGGAAAACTCAAAGAAAGAGTGGTATAGTGCTGAGTCTACTCCCCAGGAAACCTTAGTACTGATCTACACCCCCTTCATGAGTCCTGGAACTGTCTGGGAAAAACTGGGGTAGGTACTCTCTGGGGGGACCCTTCTCCTGAATCAGCCCTCCAGGAAAAAGTAACTAGAGATAATAAAAGAAATGTTAAAAACATATAGAGAAATATAAAAAAAACAGAACAGATCAGCATTCCCTGAGGAGGGAGAGGGAAGAGAAACCTGCTTCCTGGGGGCAAAACAATTGCACAAACAGGGAAATCTCAAAAATCATTCCATTTATATATAGGAAAAGAATTAGATAAATAAGAGCTGAAAAAATTCTGATCAGTTAAACAAAAGCTAACCTACAGGTCTAGAATAAGTTGAAACAAGTGTCAAATAAGAGTTATATCACAAAGCCAACCAAAAAGATAACCCTAGGCAAGATTTAGAAAATGACTTCCAGAATAAATGAATCAAGAAAATCAGATGCCTAGAACCAGCAAAAAATCACAAGTCTAAGAAACATGAAGATACAGCCCAGTCAAAGGAACAAACTAAAACTTCAGATGAGATACAGTTGAAACAACTAATTAAGAATTTTCAAACAAATCTTCGAAATCAATTCAGTGAGATGAAGGAAAATGTAGAAAAAGAGATGAAAGATATAAAGAAGACTCAGTGAACATACAGGAGAACTTGTAAACTTTAAAAAAAAAAATTTCATGGGAATGAAAGGCACAATAGAAGAGATAAAAATACAATGGAGACATACATCAGCAGACTTGAAGAAGCAGAAGAAAGGATCAGTGAACTAGAAGATAAGACATCCAAAATCTTATGCACAAAAGAACACATAGGGAAAAGGATGGAAAATTTTGAGCAGGGTCTTAGTTAATTGACTGACAGCACAAAGCACATGAATATATTAATCTGAGGTGTCCCAGAAGAAGAAGAGAGTGGAAAAGGAGCATGCAGATGCTGAAAGAGAAAAACTGCTAGCCAAGAATTCTATATATGACAATACCGTAACTATATCATACCAATGCCTTCTCACCTACATGGTTTCTGCTGAGAAATCTGCACTTAGTCTTATCAAGCATCTCTTGTATGGGAAGATCACTCTTTTGTTGTTTTCAGAATTCTCTCTCTGTCTTTGCATTTGACAGTCTGATTAACAATTGTCTCGGAATAAGTTCTATTTGGATCTATTCTGTTTGGGGCATGTTGCACTTCTTGGACCTCTAAATTGACGTCTTTTATAATAGTTGGGAAAGTTTGGGCTATTATTCCTCAAATATTCTTTCTGATCCTTTTCCACTCTCCATTGTATTTTTTGTCCTTCAAAAATGAGGGAGAGATTAAAATATTCACAGATAAACAGAAACTGTAAGATATCATTTACCATGAGACCTGTTCTACAAGAAATACTAAAGGGATTGCTACAGGGTGATAGGAAAAGACAGGAGAGAGGTTTGGAGGAAAGTGTAGAAATGAAGAATATCAGTAAGGGTAAAATGAGAGAAAAAAATAAGATAGGACATACAAAAGCCAAAGGATAAAATGGTTGAAGAAAGAACGGACTTTACAGAAATAACAAATGTTAATGGATTAAACTCCCCAATCAAATGACATAGACTAGTGGAATGGATTTAAAAAAACAAAAAACAGTGTCCATTTATATGCTGTCTGCAAGACACACATCTTAAACACAAGGATACAAATAGGTTGAAAGTGTGAGATTGGAAAAAGATATTCCACACAAGCAGCAACCAGAAAACAGTGGGGGTAGCTATATTAATATCAAACAAAATGTACATTAAATGTCACACTTTTAAAGGAGACCAAAGGGGAAATGTATCAAGAAGAAACAACATCACAAATATTTATGAATCTAGCCAGGGTGCCGCAAAATACATGAGGCAAACACTGGCAATACTGAAGGGAAAAATAGACATCTCTACAATAATACTTGGAGACTTCAATACAATGTTCTCATCAATGGATAGAACATCTACACAAAGGACCAATAAGGAAACAGATTTTCAATAGTATGATAAATTAACTAGACTTAGACATTAACAGAACACTGCACTCCACAACAGAAGGATATACATTCTTCTCAAGTGTTCATATATGATTCTACAGGATAGGCCACACATTAGGTCAAAAATCAGGCCTCAATAAATTTAAAAAGATTCAAATTATACACAGCACTTTCTCTTATCATAATGAAATGAAGTTAGAAATCAGGTGGAGGACTGGAAAACTCAGAAATTTATGGAAGCTAAACAATACACTCTTAAACAACAAGTGGGTCAAAGAAGAAATTACAAGAGAAACCAGTAAATATTTTGAGGCAAATAAAAATGAGAACATGACATATCAAACCTCATGGTATGCAACAAAGGCAGCACTGAGAGGAAAACTTATTGCCATAAATGACTATATTTAAAAAGAAGAAAGAGCTAAAATTGAAAACGTAACTGCACACCTGGATGAACTAGAAGAAGAACAGCAAACTATCCCCCAAGCAAACAGAAGGAAAGAAATAACAAAGATTAGAGCAGAAATAAATGAATTTGAGAACAAAAGCAAGAGAATCAACAAAACCAGAAGTTGGTTCTTTGAGAAAAATCGGTAAAATTGACTGACCCTTAGCTAGACTCACCAAGAAAAAAAGAGAGAAAATGCAAATGAATAAAATCATAAATGGGAGGGGAACATTACTACTGACCCCACAGAAATATAAAAGATCATAAGAGGATACTATGTGCAACTGTATGCCAAAAACTAAACAACCTAGATGAAATGGACAACTTCCTAGAAACACCTGAACAACCTACACAGACTCTAGAATAAAGAGAAGACCCAAAAGATCAATCACACGTAAAGAGATCAGTCATCACAAACCTCCCAACAAAGGAAGTCCAGCACCAGATGGTTTCACAGGTGAATACTACCTAGACTCCAACAAGAATTAGTACCATCCTGCTCAAACTCTTCCAAAAAACTGAAGATGTGGGAAAGCTACCTAACTCATGCTATGAAGCCAACATAATCCTAATACCAAAGCCAGACAAAGATATTACAAGAAAAGAAAATTACATACCAATCTCTCTAATGAATATAAATGCAAAAACTCTCAACAAAATACTTGCAAATCAAATCCAGCAGCATATTAAAAGAATTATACCCCATGATCAAGTGGGTTTTATCCCAGGTGTTCAAGGGTAATTCAACACAAGAAAATCAATTAATGTAATACACCACATCAATAAATCAAAGGGGAAAAACCATATGACCATCTCAATTGATGCAAAATAGGCATTTGACAAAATCCAACATCTTTTCTTGATAAAAACACTTCAAAAATAGGAATAGAAGGAAGCTTCCTCAACATGATCAAGGGCATATATGAAAAACTCACAGCTAACATCATACTCATTGGAAAAATACTGAAAGCCTTCCTTTTAAGATTTGGAACAACACAAGGATGTCTACAGTCACCATTGTTATTCAGCATTGTGCTGGAAGTTCTAGTTAGAGCAATTAGGCAAGAAAAAGAAATAAAAGGCATCCAAAATGGAAAGGAAGAAGTAAAACTTTCACTGTTTGCAGGTGACAAGATCCTATATATGGGAAGTCCTGAAAAATCAACAACAAATGTACCAGAGCTAATGAACAAGTTCAGCAAAGTGGCAGGATCAATGCGCAAGATCAATGTGCAAAAATCAGTAGTGCTTCTAAACCTGTGTGTGAGTATGAGTATGATTGAAAGAGGAAGGCTAGGGTCATGTACATCACCAGAAGGAATGCTAGAGTATAAAAACTGGGACTATATAACTTAGCAAAATCTAGAGTGGATGATGATGGTGGTTAATTGTACAAATATAAGTTCTTATATGAACTAGAAATGAACATCACTATTACAAGGTGTTAATAATAGAGTGGTATATAGGAAAATACAATGATTGCAAACTAAGGCCTATAGTTACCAGTAACATTGTAATATTTTTTCATTAATTGTAACAAAGGCACTCTGCCTATGCTAAACGTCAATAATAAGATGTTTCAGTTTGCTAATGCTGCCATTATGCAAAATACCAGAAATGGATTGGCTCTTATAAAGGGGGTTTATTTGGTTACAAAGTTACAGTCTTAAGGCCATAAAGTGTCCACGGCAAGGCATCAACAATAGGGTACCTTCACTAGAGAAAGGCCATTGGCATCCAGAAAACATCTGTTAGCTGGGAAGGCATGTGGCTGGTGTTTGCTTGCTCCTAGGTTGCATTTCAAAATGGCGTTCTCCAAAATGTCAATGTCAACTTTCAACGGCCATCTTCAAAATGTCTGTCTCAGCTGCAGCTCTGAGGTCCTTCTGTTTGTGAGCTTATTTATAAGACTCCACTGAACTAATCAAGACCCATGCTGACTGGGCAGGGCCACACCTCCATGGAAACATTCAATCAGAGGTCACCCCTAACCAAAGGTGTCACTCACAGTTGGGTGGGTCGCATCTCCATGGAAACAACCTAATCCCAATATCCCATGAGATTGGATTAAAAGATCATGGCTTTTTCTTTGGGGATATAATATATCCAAAGTGGCACATAAAGGGTATGAGATATTTTTTTGGAAGAAATAAGAATGTTCTCATATTGATTGTGGTGGTGAATGCATAACTAAGTTATTGTACCAGGAACCATTGATTGTACACTTAGGATGGATTGTATGGTGTGTGAATAAAACTGTTTTTTCAAAAAACTCAGTCATCTCTCTCTACAAAACCAATGAACAATATGGAAACAAAATTAGGAAAATAATTTCACTTACAACTGCATCAAAAATAGTAAAATACTCAAGATAAATTTAACCAAGGAGGTACAGTTCTTGTTCACTGGAAACTACAAAATATTGCTGAAATAAATTAAAGAATACCTAAATAAATGGAAAGACCTTCTGTGTTCATGGATTTGAGTATTTAATATCGTCATGATGACAATACTATTCAAAGTGACAAAGAGTTTCAATGCAATCCATATCAAAATCCCAATGGTATTTTTTTGCAGAAATAGAAAACCCATCTTAAAATCCATATGGACTGTCAAGGGACACAGAATAGCCATTACAATCTTGAAAAAGAAAAACAAATTTGGAGGACACATACTTCCTACCTCAAAATCTATATCAAAACAATGTGGTAGTTGCATAAAGATTTGTTTATAAATCAATGTCATAGAATTGAGAATCCAGAATAAACACTCACATCTATGGCCAATTGAATTTCTACAAGGGTGCCAAGACCATTCAATGGGGAAAGAAGTCTCTTCATCAAATGGTTCCAGGGAAAGTAGATATTCACATGTAAAAGAATAAAATTGGACCCTTACCTTATACCATATACAAAAAAAAATCTCAAAATGGATCAAAGGCCTAAATTTAACAGCTAAAATTACAAAACTCTTAGAAAAATATAGGGGCAAATCTTCTTGTCCTCTGATTTGGCAATGCTTTCTTATATACAACATCAAGGCACAGGCAACAAAAGAAAAGGATAGATAAACTGGATTTCATCAAAATTAAAAACTTTTGTGCATCAAAGGATACTCTCAAGAAAGTGAAAAGACAATCCACTTAATGGGAGAAAATATTTGCAAATAATTTTTCTCAAAAGGATTTATTATCCAGAATATACATAAAGAATCCCTGTAAATCAACAAAAAGACAAACAACCCACTTTAAAAGTGGGCAAAGGACTTGCATAGTTGGTTCTCCAAAGAAGATATACAAATGGCCAATAGTCACTGAAATCATGCTCAGCATTAAGGAAATGCAATTCAAAACCACAATGAGGAACCACTTCACAACTACTAGGAAGGCTGTAATCAATGTAGTGGGAAATAGCAAATATTAGTGAGGATGTGGATAAATTGGAACTCTCATACATAGCTAGTGATAATGTAAAATGGCGCAGCAGCTGTGGAAAATAGTTTGGTGGTTCCTCAATAAGCTAAACATAGAATTACCATATCACTTGGCGATTCCACCCCTAGGTATATATCCTAAAGAATAGTAAACAGAGACTTAAACAGATACTTGCACACCAATATCATAGCAGCATTATTCACAATAACCAAAATGTGGAAATAACTAAAGTGTCCCTCAACAGTTGAATGGATAAACAATATTGTTGTATAAGCATACAATGGAATGTTATTCTGCCATAAAAAGCAATGATATTCTGATACGTGCTACAAACATGGATGAACCTTGAACACATTATTCTAACTGAAATAAGCCAGACAGAAAATGACAATTATTGTATGATTCCACTTACATGAAATGTCTAGAAGAGGCAAATTCATATAGATAGAAAGTATATTAGAGGTTACAAGTGAGGGGCTGAGGATGGGGGAAATAGGGACTTATTGCTTAATTGGTACAGAGATTCCATTTAGGGTGATGAAAAAAACTGGAAACGGGTAATTGTTGCACATCATTGTGAATGTAATCAATGCCACAGAAATGTACACTTAAAATGGAAAATGTTATGATATATATATATGTGATATATAATCCAATATTAAAAACAGTAAAAAAAAAAGTTGAATGATGGGGAAAGGACATTGCAATCAGTTGAAGTAGAAAAACATTGAAAGAGAAAAGATGCTGAACCATTTTCAGAACAAGGAGCATCCCTAAAATAATACATGAATTCGGTTAAGAGTACTGTCATCATCCACCAGAAGATTTACTGAGTTATACAGTCCCATGTTTTAACCTCTGGCTTTTGTTCTGGTGACATGTTACTCTAAATTTCCCCTAGCAACCACATTTAAGCACAATTCAGCACTGCTAATTATACTCACAATAATGTGCTACCATCACCCCTATCAATTTCTATTCATTTAAATTCAGCCTAGTTAAAAATTCTGCACATCTTAAGCAACTGCTCCCCATTCTCTAGCCTCATTCTATCTCCTGGTAACCTATATTCTAGATTCTATGTCTATGAATTTACATAATATAATTAGTTCATATCAGTGAGATCATACACTATTTGTCCTTTAGTGTCTGACTTATTTCATCCAACATAGTGTCCTCAAGTTTCATCCATGTTGTCACATGCTTCAAGACTTTGTTTCTTCTTACTGATGAATAATATTCCATTGTATGTATATACCACATTTTGTTTATCCATTCATCAGTTGATGGACAACTGGACCGTTCCCATCTTTGGTGATTGTGAATAGCGCCACTATGAACATCGGTGTGCAAATATCTGTTTGCAAAAATATGGAGTGCTTCATGAATTTGTGTGTCATACTTGTGCAGGGGCCATGCTAATCTTCTCTGTATCATTCCAATTTTAGTATACGTGCTGCTGAAGTGAGCACCACAATACTTTTTTTAACCAGTCCCCTGTTGAATATTTAGATACTTTCCAATCTTTTACTATTACAAACAATTCTGCAGTGACTATCCTTATACACAGCATTTTTCAATATGCAAATATCACTTTAAAATAGATTCTTAAAGTATAATTGCTGGGTCAATGGCTAAATGTATTTGTATTTTGATCAATATTGCCAAATAACCTCCATAGAGGGTGTACCAATTTACACTCCCACTAAAAATATATTAGCTTTCTTCCCTTCCCCTAATACAATTTGTTATGAAACTTTTTGTTCTGTGTCAATATGAGAGATGAAAAAATGTCCTTGTAAATATAATTTACAATTCTGTTATCAGTGAGATTAAGATTCTCATATATTTAAGAAAAATTGTTAGGTCTTTTTGTGAACAGTCTTTTAATACATTTTCCTATTTTTCTATTGGATTGTTATCTTTGTTGTTTTCCTTTATGAATTCATAGGGGTTTAGCATATATTATGGAACTTAGTAAAGTATAGTTTTAAAAATGAATAAAAGAGTGATGTCATCAACATGGTGATATGACATTCCCTGGAAAAGTCTCCCCTCAGAAACAATGAATAAAAGGACAAATCCCATTTGCCTGGAACTCTGGAGGACAATGGTGACTGGAGAAGGACTCCACAAACACTGAATTGAAGAAAAAAGGAAAAAAAACATACGAAAAACAAGGTAGGTGATCTATGGCCCAGACCTGCCAGTCTGGATCCCTCTCCCTCACTTGGTCTTGTGCAGCTTAAGAGTCACACAGAGGCAGTACAGCCTGGGGACATCCTGCCATGCATTCAAATAATAGAGCCATTCACTGCAGGAAGTTGGAACCCCATGCCTATCCAGGCACAGGAACCCAAATCTGCAGAGACCCATGGTGATCTCATGTATAGAAAAAGGCCCCAGGAAATAAAAGAGACATTAGCAGAACTGCTGGCAAGAGGTGCACACACTCAACCCAGATTTTGATTGTGGGATCACCTAAATGAAAAAACAGACCTTTTTAAACATTGACCCCATCTGGCTCCCAGGGGCAGGATAACTTAATGGGGGAAGTAACAGGAGGCAGAAAAGCTCCAAGGAAAAAAAGGGGGGAAACTAAACTGCTCTAAGGTAGTTTGGGTACCAGGCTGAAAAATGTAATGCAAAGGGGACACTGAATGAGGGAGAGAATTTAATCATCATAGGACTGGGAAGAAAATTCTGCACAAAAACAAACAGAACAGAAAAGGATTCATGGAGAAGGAACAGGAGAAATGAAGAAATGAAGATTTCCCCTGGAAGTGAAACAGTTGCACATAAAACAGAAACCATTTCTTCAATGCAATTTTACTCAGATATATTCATACATCCGAAGTATATAATCAATGGCTTATGGTATCCTCAGTTAGTTGTGCATTCATTGCCACAATCAATTTTAGAACATTTTCATTACTCCAAAATAAAGAAAAAAATAAAAATAAAAAGAACACCCAAAACATCCCATACTCCTTATCCCTCCCTATTATTTACGTATTTTTCGTCTTTATTACTCATCTGCCCATACACTGGATAAAGGGAGTGTCAGTCACAAGGTTTTCACAATCACATGGTCACATGATAAAAACTATATAGTTATACAATCATCATCAAGAATCAATCACTGGATTACGGTTCAACAGCTTCAGGTATTTCCTTCTAGCTATTGTAATACACTAGAAACTAAAAAGGAGTATTTATACAATGCATAAGAATAATCTTCAGAATGACCTCTCAACTCTATTTGAAATTTCCAAGCAACTGAAACTTAATTTTTATTTCATTTCTTTTCCCTATTTTGGTCAAGAAGGCATTCTCAATTCCATGATGCCAGGGCCAGGCTCATCCCTGGGAGGCATGCCCCACATTTCCAGGGAGATTGACACCCCAGGAAGTCATGCCCCACATAGGGGGAAGGGTAGTGAGTTCATTTGCAGAGTCGTCTGAGAGAAACAGGCCACATCTGAGCAGCAAAAGAGGTTCTCTGGGCAGTGACTCTTAGGCATAATTATAAGTAGCCTTATCTTCTCCTTTGCAGGAATAAGTTTCATAAGGGCAAGCACCAAGATCGAGGGTATGGCCTAACTACAATGGTAGTCCCAATGCTCGTGAGACTATCAGGAATTCCCCAGGTGGGGAAGTTTAATATTTCCAATTTTCCCCAGTCCCTCAAGGGTGCTTTACAAATACATTTTTATTTTCTGCCCAAAGTACTCTGGGATGTATGGAGGTATTACATTAACCTGTACAGAATAATAAGATCTCATTCCCTATTGTAGTTTCCATGTAATTATATTGTTTAAATAAGCTGACCATACAGGTTAAATTAGATAGTGTGCTACAGAGAAAATAAATTTTGTACCAAATAAACATGTCTTAAATAACAGTCAAAACTCAGGAATAGATGTGACTGCTGTAAGAGCTTAAAATATACTAACCTTTACAAGTCTCATTGAACACTTTGCACTCCTGCATTGTCAACTGTTCAATCTCTGCCCATGTTCTATCCCCTGATAACCTATGTTCTCGAATTCAATTTTCAGCATTTGCTCATTTTAGTAAGTTTATATTAGTGAGCCTTACAATATTTGTCCTTTTTTTCTGGCTTATTTCAGTCAACATAATGTCCTCAAGGTGTGTTCACCTAGTTGCATGCCTCACAACTTCTTTCAAAAGGGTAATCTTAAAAGTTGCACTGCATAAGCACAACCAGGGCAAGAATCATGTGCAGAAGACCTGAGAACATCTGAACAGTTTGAACACGGGCTACTCCAGTAGTGTTTCTAAACACTTGTAATGAGCAACCTGAGGAGGAAATCAAGAAAAGAAATCCATTTACCATAGCAACTAAAAGAATCAAATATCTAGGAATAAATTTTTTTTTTTTGGTAATGTATAATTTTTAATTTTGCCTTGGGAAATACATTTGTACTCAATGTCAAATATCACCCTGAAAAACAAATTCTTGCCTCTGAAAATTTTCACCTGTCTACTGATGTTACAACTTTCATAAGACAGATCAAAAACATTTGATTTTCTTAGTGTAATGCCCAGATTTGTACCATGAGTATCACAAACTGTTAAAAATGAAATTTATATATCCACATAGTCATAATTAAGCTTACAGCTTGGGGTTGAGTAAAAAGAAGCAAAAGTTTTTAATTTGTATGTATTTTAAATACCAGTAAATATTAATATCTAAGGTGAGATGGAGTTCCCAGTTTTAATCCAAAATAAATGATCTCAAACTCTAAATATCCTAAACTTGGTCTGAGGTGCGTCTATCCTCATTACCTTTGACTTTTTGTAACTTTTCAATTCTCTCTTGAATTACAGGGTTTAAAGGAGATTACAATACTTATCACTGCCAACCAGTATTTCTGTGGTTGTAACAGGCACATTAGCAGTACTGAGCTTGACCTCAGCTTTTTTTTTTTCTTTTTTTTTAATTTTATCTTGAAATAAATTCAAACTTACAGGAACAGTTGCAAAAACAATACAAACCCCATACACAGAACTCCAGCATACACCGACCCCCCTCCCCCGATACCCCGATCCACCAACTTTAACATCCTGTCACACCACCATTTCTTTCTTTCCCTCCCTCCCTATCATCCATCATTTATTGCTCTGTCTTCTGAACATACGAGAGCAAGCTGCACACATCCTTGAACAAACAATATAATTTACATCTACAATTCCCATGAACAAGAACATTCTTTTATGCAATACCATTAAGTGCAGCTAAGAAGTTCAAGAAATTCAACATTGATACAAAGCTTACATTCTATATTTCCTTTTTTTTTCTTATGTCCCAACTGTGTCCCTTTGAGCATCTAGGAATAAATTTAACCAAGGATATAAAATACTTATACACAGAAAGCTACAGAACTTTGCTAAAAAATCAAAGAAGATCTAAATAAAAAAGACTAAATATAATTAAGATGTGAATTCTACCCAAAACAATTTATGAGTTCAATGCAATCCCAGTCAAAATTCCAACAGCTTTCTTTGCAGAAATGGGAAAGCCAATCAATTTTTTCGAAGGGTAAGAGGACCCAAATAACCAAAACAATTTTGAAAAAGAAGAGAGGTTGGAGGACTCATACTTCCTGACTTCAAAACTTATAACAAAGCTACAGTGGTCAAAACAGCAAGGTACTGGCACAAGGATAGATACATAGACCAATGAAATGAATTGAGAGTTCAGAAACAGACCCTCATATCTATGGCAAATTGATATTTGGGAAGGCTACCAAGTCCACTTAATTTGGAAAGAATAGTCTCTTCAACAAATGGTGTTGGGAGAACTGGACGATCACATGCAAAAGAATGATCGGGGATCCTTATCTCACACCATATAAAAATTAACTCAAATTGGATCAAAGACCTAATATAAGAATCAGGACTATACAACTCCTAGAAGAAAATGTAGGAAAGCATCTTCAGGACCTTATGTTAAGAAATGGTTTCCTAGACTTTATAACCAAAACACAGGCAACAAAGGGAAAAATAGATAAATGGGACCTCCTCATAATCAAAACCTGTGGTGCATCAAAGGACTTTAACATGTAAATGAAAAGATGACCTTCTCAATGGGAAGAAATATTTGGAATTCACATATCCTCCAAAGGTTTGATATCCAGAATATATAAAGATATCCTGCAACTCAACAATAAAAAGACAAACAAATCATTTAAATAATGGGCAAGTGACTTGAACAGACATCTCTCCAAAGAGGATAAACAGATGGCCAAAAAGCACAGGAAAAGATGCTCAATGTCATTAGCTATTAGGGAAATGTAAGTCAAAACCACAATGAGATACATAATGAATGTAAAATGGTGGGGCTGCTTTGGAAGACAGTTTGGCAGTTCCTTGGAAACTTAGGTATAGAATTACCATATGTCCCAGCAATCCTATTTCTAGGTATATACCCAAAAGATTTGAAAGCAGTGCTCAAAGAGGTATTTGCACACCAATGTTTACAGCAGCATTATCCACAATTGCCAAAACCTGGAAGCAACCCAAGTGTCCATCAACCAATGAATGGATAACCAAATGTGGTAAATATATACAATGGAATATTATCCAACCACTAAAAGGAATGAAGTTCTGATACATGCAACAAAATGGATGAACCTTGAAGACATCACCTTGAGTTAAATAAGTCAGACACAAAAGGACAAATATTGTATGTGCTCACTTATATGAAATGATTATAATAAAACACAGAGTCAGAATCTAGAATATAGTTTACAAGGGGCATGGGTGGGGCTAGGGAATGGGGAGTTAATGCTTAAATTGAACAGAGTTTCTATTTTGGTTGATTGTAAAGTTTTGGTAATGGATGGTAGTGATAGTAGCACAACATTGTGAACATAATTAACAGCACTGAATTATATAAATGAATGTGGTTAAAGGGGGACATTATATAAATGAATGTGGTTAAAGGGGGACATTTTAGGTTGTATTATGTTACCAGAATACAAATTACAAAAAAAAAAAACCCAAAGGACTGTACAACACAGTGAACCCTGTTGTAAATGATGGACTATAGTTAATAATATAATTACAATAATATTCTTTCATGAATTGTATCAAATATACCACACTAATTCAAGGTGTTAATAATAGGGTGGTATATGGGAACTTTGTATTTTATGCATGATTTTTCTGTAAACCTACAACTTTGGTTTCACAAGGAAACCAAAACAGTGACTAGAAGACAGAAAAACATACAAAACACAAATATGAAATCCAAATTATATGTATCTCCAAAAATGTTCAGTACAATATGAGCAATAAGATACCCTGGGCTTCCTTCTATAATATATTAAAAAAAATCCATCCTCCATTCCTTTATTCCTTCCTCCATTGAAACATCATATATACAGCATTTCCTGTTTGGGAGACTCTGGGCTAAGCCCTGGGGTTACAGACTTCAAAGATAAAGACACACCGATAGATTGGCACTGATCTGTGACCAATAATAATAAAAATTCTCACGATTCAATGGCCCCTCACCTCCTTCAACTACTGATTGTTTACTTCATCTACTATGTGCCTGACACTGAGGATACAGTGGTGAACAAGGCTAAAGAAGGGGCCCTGTCGTCATAGAACTTACAGTCTGTTTAACCCATGCTCCCTTCCTCCCCCCACTGCCTGGAATGGAAAATCAAAATTTTATATAATATTGGGAAAAGAGCATGCACATTCATTAGGCAGGATATAGGGAAGAGAGAAAAGGAGCATCAAGGAGAGCAGCTAGTATCCACCTTCAGGAAGTATGTGGGTAGTGGTCCTCTTTCCTGACAGAAAGAACATAAGAGGAGCCAGGACAGGCCCTTTTTCTTAGGCAACTCTGGAGACCCCGTAATGCCAAGGTGTTACCATTTCGAATGATGAGAAAAAAGTAGCGTGGCAGAAAGAATGAAGGTTGGTGCAGAGTGGTTTGTTTCCTAGGCCTAGGCCTGCCTTCTGCTAGAAGAGGGGCAGTGTGGGGAGGCCTTTATGAGAGTTCACTTAAGAGCAGATGTACCTTCCTTCCTCCTCTCCCTGTTTCACTGAAGCAATGAGAGAAGACCACCCCCAGAACTTCCAGGTTGACCTGGCCTTAAATCACCTCTCCCTCTTAGCTTGCTTTCCTGAGACTGCCTGTGCCCACTTAACTTTTTTTGTGCAAGAAAATACGGTAGGACATGCCTAGAAGGGGCACATAAAGGAATATTTTGATCTTAATCTGTTCTCACTTTAGTGCTACTTTCCTCAGTTCCACTTCACCCTCCATTTTGGGCAGCAAATAATGAAAGTATGTGGGAAGAGGGATTTCACAGGCGCAAAGTATTTTGGTATTAATCCTCCTCCATGAGTACAGAGCTGTTTTCCCCATGCCCAAGCTCATCCCCTGGCATATTAAGTACTAAAAATCCCATGGGCATTGGGAGGGGAGTTAGAATATAGGAATGAGGCACATTTGGCATTAAAATGCTTTTCTATCTGTCCCTCTCAGATTTCTCTATATCCTTATCTCACCTCACCTTCTACGTTCCAGCCAAGAAATACGGTGTGCAATACGGCGGAAGGGTCAGAATTGGGGAAAACGAAAACATTAAGGTGTTTGAGATACTGGTCCGTAAATCAGGCCAGAGCACCGTTCCAGACGCCGCCGCTGGAACCCTGCCCGTTTTGTGTTGAAAATTGAGGGCCGAGAGGGGCTTCTCATAGTGCGCACACACAGTTTTAGGACTAGTTTAGTATTTACCCTTTCAGTCTTCAGCCTCTTCCCCAACATTCCGACCCCTACCTCGGCCCCCTCCCACACTCGGCTCATTTCGGTGGACCTTGGTTTCGGTATACTTCCGCCTTTTCAGGCAGGAGCTGATTTACTGGTACCACCGCAGGAATCCCTGTACATTTCAGTTGGAAAAAAATTGTAGGCTTGGTGTAGGAAACTGCTGCTTTCCGTTCAGCGCTGCTTTCCTTATAGCCTGATCCCGACCCTGCCATTCCAGTACCGGAGAAAGCCAGTTTGGAAGGAACGAAGTGGCCCCACAGTAAAAAGCTGGACTCTGCAAAGCTTGGTATCCCTCCGCCTCCAGGCGACCGGATCCGCTTAAACTACACTCTAGCTCCTCCCGCTGCCGATTTCGGTACTGGGGACGTGGCGAGGCCAAGTCTGCAGAGGAAAAGGTAGATGTTTATTAGTGTCCCTGAGGAGCCCGGGGAGCGGGAAGGAGAAGGGAATACCAAAAAGTGACAGCTATCTACTAATCACGGCTCTTAATCTGCTAAAGCAGGTACTTCGCCCCGAGTCCCGGGTGCCGCTCATCCCCCAAACACAGTCGCCGCCATTGTCTCCTGTAGTGTCCATCTGACTGCCTGTTACTGTTTCTGAAGGACACGGCATTCTTTGAGGCAAAGAAATGCGAAAACTGCCTCTGATCCAAGCCGAGCAGGTCAGTGAGAAGGCGAGCATCGCCCTGGGGTGTGGTTGTGGGTTACGGAGACCAACACGGGATGCGTCACCTGGTCATGGGGGCGAGCGGTGAGAGGGAGAAGAGGGAGACGGGGGTAATTGGAGTACTACACAACGATACATTTGAAATGATCATCTGCTTGCTAGCTTGATTTCTAGACACTAGTCCCGTCCCCGACCAAGTTTTGGAAGGTAAAAAGGTGTAGTAGCGGCTTCTAGTGGGGAAATGGCGGACTATATTTGAGGAGGAGGGGCTGCTGCTATTAGGTGGGGGAACACTGGGGAGCCTTGAGAGCGAGAGAATGTAAAAGGAGATTGTGAATGTTTGATACGCGTGTCCCTGGATTCGCAAAGGTCTCATGTCCCTGTTACTGGTCTCGCCATTAACAACTAAATCTCTCCCACTGTGTTTTCATTTGGTCGTTGGATGTGTGTACAAGCATTTATATGTGTGGGTCTCTTACTGTCTGCGGTATTCCATGTTTCTGTAAAGATCTGAAGGGGACAGCAGACCTCAAAGAGAGGGGAGAAGAAAAAATTTCCTTGGTTTCTGTATTGTGGGCAGTGCTTTGGAACCTCTTGAGGAGTGGAAATGATAGGTGGCTGAGACTAGAGCAGATAGGTGTTTAGGGAACCTCCAAATCTCCTCTCTGCCAGGGTTCCAGACTTCTTTTCTCTTATTCCTATTACGTTACAGAAAAGGATAGGCTTGGGAGGAGGGGAAGAAGACATAGCACCTGGATGAATACTGCATTTTCCAAGCTGAATTCCATGGCGTGTCTTGGCATCTTTCCTTACTAAGACCACCACTACCTGGCGAGAAAGGGGTATTTGTGTTGCCTCTGCAGGGAAGTTATCAGCCTTTGGGATTAGAGCAGGAAGCCTTAGAGATACCAGTATCCAAAAATGATCTGTATCCTAGATGCTGGTCTCTCTGCCAAGGATTCGATCTCCATGGTCTCCAGTGTTTCCATTTGTATATCTCTGTGTGTGTTGCTGTGGGTAGGTCTGTTCCTAGGTCTGTGGAACTGGCAGTTGTTGTGAAACATTGTAAATAACTTGACTTTAAGCTAGGAAATAGTGAAAAGAGAAAATTGCTCTGCATCTCTTAAGGTTGGTGTAAGGGTAGAGGGATGGGGGTGAATGAGCCTCGAGAATTCCATCTCTTCCATTTACCAGCTTTCCAGTACTCCTGTCTGGCCTGTGGTGATTTAGTGAGAGGCTTGGTAAACTTTGGAGGTACCAAATGCTAAGACCTGCCTTTCCCACTCCTCCTTGCTTTCTCTGCTCTTGTACTTCATACTTCACCCTAGATCAGTTCTGAGCTAGGGAAGTACCAGGGCTGACCCTGAAGAGGAAATGGTGGGTTAGGAGCATTCCTGAAGCAGAGCAGTGAGGGGTGGGGACCAGGAGGAGGGAAGCACTGGACAAACTGCATCTGGAAAGGCAAGTATAGGGATCAGGGACCAAGGTCTGTCTACGAAGTACTCAGAGTTTCCTTTTCCTTCTGTTTATTTGTCCGTAGGTCTATCTGTAGGTCTGCTGTAGCAGTTGTCACTGCTGAAAGCAAGGAAAGGAGGAAAAAGTTACTCCTAATCCATGCAGGTCAGTATGGTTGGGGGAATTGCCTGGATAGACCTGTAAAATGAGGTAGTCTAATCTGCTTGGATCCACCAGAGGTCGAGATTCAGTCTAGACGCATATAACAATGTGGATGAACCCTGAGGATATTATGTTGAGCTGAATTAGCCAGAAACAAAAGGACAAATACTGTATGGTCTCTCTAATATGAACTACCTATAATGAGCAAACTCTGAAAGTCCAAATTAACGCAGGCTATCAGGAGGTACAAAGAGGGTAGAGATTGGGCATTTGATGCTGAAGGAGTACAGAATGTTCAACAGGATTGATTGTAAAGATCCAGAAATATTGTGATGGTAGCACAATATTGTTAAGTATAATGAACAAAGGTAAGTGTGAGTATGGTTGAAAGAGGAAGGCTAGGGACATGTATGACACCAGAAGGAAAGGTAGAGGATACAACTGGGACTGTATAACTTAGCAAAAACTAGAGTGGACAGTGACTGGTGATTAAATGTAGAAATATAAGAAAATTTTCACATGAGGGAGAGCAAGTGAATGTCAACATTGAGTGGTGTTGAAAATGGGATGGTATATGGGAAAAAATGCTATCAATGAAAACTAGGGTCTGTAGTTAACAATAACATTGTAATATTCTTCCATTAATAGTAACAAAGGCAATATACCAAAGCTAATGTCAACAGGGGGATATAAGGGAGGGGTATGGGATTCTTGTTGTTATTTCTCCTTTTTTATTTTATTTTTTTTTTCTTTTGTCTTTTTTTCTTTCTTCCTCTTCTTTTTTTGCGGAAGAAATGAACTTGTTCTCATATAGATTGTGATGGTGAAAGCATAATTATGTGATTATTCTGGGAGCTATTGATGGTCACTCAGGATGGATTGCATGGTGTGTGAATAAAACTGTTTGAAAAATAAACAGAAAGATAACAAGTGCTGGAGAAGATGTGGAGAGAGAGATATATACCTATTCACTGTTGGTAGGGAAGTAGGATGGGGCAGCCCATCTGGAGGGTAGTGTGTTGGTTCCACAGAAGGCTAAGTATAGGATTGCCATATGATCCTGCAACCCTGTTGTTTGGTATATGCTTGAAAGAACTGAAAGCAGGGACGCAAATAGACATTTACACACTGGTGCTTAGGGCAGCAGTATTCATGATTTGTAATGAACGGAGGCGGCCTAAGGGTACATCAAAGGGTGAACTGTGGTGTATATATACAATTGGATATTGAGTGGCTGCCAGAAGGAATGAGGCTTCATGAAGGAATGAAGTCCTGAGGCATGCAATTAGGTGAATGAACCCTGAGGACATTGTATATTGAGTGAAATAAGCCAGAAACAAAAGGACAAGTATTGTAAGGTTTCTCTAATATAAAATTACTGTAATGAGCAAATGCTGAGAATTGAATTAGAAAGCACAGGTACCAGGGGATAGAATTGGGTAGAGATTGGGCAGTCGACCCTGCAGGAGTGTGGAGTGTTCATTGAGGCTTGTTATAAAGGTTCGTATATTGTAAGCTCTTAACAGCAGTCACATCTATTCCTGAGTTTTGACTGTTATTTAAGAGATGTTTATTTGGCACAAAATTTGTTTTCTCTGTAGCACACTATCTAATTTAACCTGTATGGTCAGTTTATTTAAACAACATAATTACATGGAACCTAGAGTAGGGGATGAGATATTGTTACTCTGTATAGGTTAATGTGATACTCCGGTGCACCCCAAGTACTTTGGGCAGAAAATAAACAAGTATCTGCAAAGTCCCCTTGAGGTACTGGGGAAAAATGTGGAACTGTTAAACTTCATCACCTGGGGAATTCCTGATATTCTTGCAAGCATTAGGGAATCTTAATTTAATAAGTCAAGCCCTCGATCTTGGGGCTTGCCCTTATGAAATGTATTCCTGCAGAGGAGAAGCTAAGCTTACTAATAATTATGTCTAAGAGTCACCCCTGGAGAACCTCTTGTTGCTCAGGTGTGGCCTCTTTCAGCCAATTCTGCAAATAAACTCACCCCCCCACACACACACACACACAAATGACATGGGACTTATACTCCTAGGGGTCTAAGTCTCCCTGGCAATGAGGGATAGGACTCCCAGGGATGAGCCTGGCCCTGGCATCGTGGGATTGAGAATGCCATCTTGACCAAAAGGGGAAGAAATGAAACAAAATAAAGCTTCAGTGGGTGAGAGATCTCAAAGAGGTCAATCTGGAGGTTATTCTTAATGCATTATATAGATATTCCTTTTTAGTTTTTAGTGTATTAGAACAGCTAGAAGGAAATACCTGAATCTGTTAAACAGTAATCCAGTAGACTTGATTCTTGATGATAATTGTATAACTATGTAGCTTTTATCGTGCGAACTGTGATAGTGAAAACCTGGTGACTGACACTCCCTTTAACCAGTGTATGGACAGATGAGTAATAAAATAATGACAAAAAGTATGTAAATAATGGGGGGGGATAAGGGGTATGGGATGGTTGGGTGTTCTTTTTTCTTTTTTAATTTTTTTCTTTACTTTGGAGTAATGAAAATGATTGAGAATTGTGATGATGAATGCACAACCCTATGATGATACTGTGAGCCATTGATTGTATACTTTGGATGGATTATATGGTGTGTAAGTATCTCAATAAAATTGCATTAAAAAAAGATCTAGAGATTCCTCAGCCTGTCTCATTCCCATCTAGTTTTTCCACCCTTGCTGCTCCTGTTTGGTACCTGGAAAGGAATTTGGTACCACCTGGAGGCATAAGGAGTAGGTGTAAAATGAAGGGAAGAGAGTTTACTAGTTATCTACTTCGCCCACCTAGCATTGACTCTCTATACTCTCCTGTCTCTCTGTGCTAATCTGCATAGGAAGACAAAATTGGAAGAGACTCAAAGCCTCATTTCCTTCCTCTGCCCCTAGGTCATCTTCAGGGAGAGATCTGGTGGCCTTGGAGTGGCTGAAGAGTACCACCTTCTACAGGACTGTATGCAGATCTACAGCTATCCTTCCTTACTCTGAGTGAGCTTCCTCTACACGTTGTCTATATCATTGGCAGAACCTGTGATTGGAAAGGGAGATGAGTGACTATTGGACTTTGTATGAAAACACCATCCTGCTGAGATTGGGGTGGGGGTACATAATGTGGCCTTGTCTTTAACTTGGACTATGACTGACTCCAGGGCCAGGGCAAGGACTAGAGGAGGGACTGGGGCTGACCTGAAAGCTGGATTCAAGGACCCTGCCAAAGCCAGAGCCAAGGCTAAGTCCCAGGCCAAGGCATTGGCTGTGGCAGAACCCAAAACAGGATCAGTGACTCAGGCCAAGACTGGGGATGGAGCAGTGGCCAAGACACGGACAGTGTCCCATACTGATACCTTGGCTGTGACAAGGAAAGTGAGCAAGGTAGAAGCTGTGACTAAGTCCAGAGTCGTGGCTGAGACTAAGTCAAAAACCCTGGCGGAACATGGTATAGTGCCCAAAAGTAAGTCAAGGGCCATGCCTGAGTCCAGTATCAGTGTGAAGACCAAGTCTGAAATCAAGGCTAGTGCTAGCAGTGAGGTCAGTATCAGGTCCTGTGCCAAGGCTGATGATAAGTCCAGTATTGGGCCTAGGCCTCAGACAAGGGAAGAAGCTGGCATCAAGCCCAGGGCTGGGGCCAGAGCTGGTATTGGGATCAAGTCCAGTGATGAGGATGAAGAAAATGTCTGCTCCTGGTTCTGGACTGGAGAAGAGCCTAGTGTAGGGTCATGGTTCTGGCCTGAAGAAGAGACTGCTCCACAAGTTTGTAAGCTCCCACCTAAGATCCAGGAAAAGCCCAAGCCCACGTCCAAACCTGAACTTACTATAAAGCAAAAAGCAGCAGCATGGTCAAGGGCCAGGTATAGTGTCCTTGTCCCAGTTGAGGGAGGGGAGCGATCCTTGCCTCCAGAAGGGAATTGGACTCTGGTTGAAACCTTGATTGAAACTCCTCTGGGGATTCGGCCTCTGACCAAGATCCCACCCTATAATGGGCCTTACTTCCAGACCTTAGCTGACATAAAAAAACAGGTTAGGTATAGGGAAAAGTATGGGCCCAATCCAAAGGCCTGCCGCTGTAAACTACGTAGCTTTAGTTTAGAGCCTAAAGAGTTTGATAAACTTGTTGCCCTACTTAAGTTAACTAAGGATCCTTTCATTCATGAAATAGCTACAATGATAATGGGCATCAGTCCTGCTTATCCATTTACCCAAGATATAATTCATGATGTAGGTATCACTGTTATGATTGAAAACTTGATCAGTAATCCCAATGTTAAAGAACACCCCAGAGCATTAAATATGGTGGATGACAGCTCTGAGTCTTCTGAAGAACTAAAAAGTGGAGAATCATACATAAATCAAGTTTGTAAGGACATACTCTCTTATCCCTTGAACTCTCCTGTGCAACTGGCTGGACTCAAATTATTAGGGCACCTGAGTGTGAAATTTGAGGATCACCACATGATTGCCAGTTACATTCCAGATTTCCTTACCTTGTTAAATAAGGGAAGTGTCAAAACCAAGTTTTATGTTTTAAAAGTGTTTTTGTGCTTGTCTAAAAATCAAGCTAATACAAGAGAACTTATCAGTGCCGAAGTACTATCATCACTGATTGCACCCTTGAACAAGAATGAGTCAAAGGCCAATATTCTTAATGTTATTGCAATATTTGAGAATATAAATTTCCAGTTCAAAAAGAAGGTGAAGCTCTTTACCAAGGAACAGTTCACTAAATCTGAACTTATTTCCATATTCCAGGAAGCAAAAGAGTTTGGTCAGAAACTCCAAGACTTAGCAGAGCACAGTGATCCTGAGGTGAGAGATAAAGTTATAAGATTAATACTCAAACTCTGAATAGCTATATGTTCTCACAAAGCTTTGAACAAATTTTTGGTGTTGCAATGTGAAACCAATGCACATTATAATTATAAATCCAATATTTATGTTATCTGTGTTGATTGAAGGGGCAATTTTATGTATACCAAATGATCTTGAGAACTTGGACATTTGTTGATTTTTATTGTGGCATAAAATTTGAGATGTTTTTAGTATTTCTGCAATTGGATCTGATAATGAATCTATTCATCATGAATAAGCTATACTTCTGTGCTTTATGTTGACATAAGTGTATTAACTCTTCATTTATATGTTGTTAATAAAAATTCTATGCTAAAACTGATGAAAACATTGTCTTAGTTCTTCAGTTGACAGTCTAGTCAGAGGGATAAGGCACAAACAACACAAAGATAATGAAGAGTACTGTGACTATATGTCTGTAGGGGGCGGGGGGCACAAATAAAACAACTTCTATTGATAGATGCTTTAATTTCAGCATCTTCAAGGAGTAGAATCTTTCTGTACACAAGAAGACAGGACCATGCTACCAGGTGATTGCAGGTCCCAGCTAACGGGACTCCAAGTGAGGAATGAAGTTTGATCTGGGCAGGTCTGAGGAAGGAAGTGAAATTACGGACTCAGAAGGAAGGGAACATAGGTGCTTTCATTCTGTTCTGGGTCCCAGAACTTTTGTGCTGTCTTTCACATAGAATTTCTCTTCAGGATACCTTGAAGCTTCTTTACTTCCAAGACCATTCCTGGTTCTTACCCCCATTCAGCAAAGCAAAGCTAGGAAGTGTGGTTCTGAAGGGACCCAGGCCCACCGTGTCCCCGACAGCTTCCTCCTTATCCAGGGGCACCAGGTTTGCTCCTTTGTCTGAGTCTACCTCCCTCTGTAGTCCTGGGCCTCAGAGGACAGTCTTTCTGGGGACCACCTACAGAAACTGCTTCACGGATAGTCTTACCTGTTCTGCTCTGGGGACTGTTTACTCTCATCCTTCCTTTTGTTTGCTGGTCAAGGCTTTGGACTTTGTGATTTGCACTTATCCTTGGTGGCAACACCTTGTTTGTGCTGATTCTTTTTGGTCAGAGTTCAGTTCTGTGACACAGCTACAGGATACCAGAGTACTTTAGGAGAGTGTAGTTAGGAAGAAATTAATTCCCCTAATCCCACTAACCTATCTGTTCGTTTGTACAGTTTACAGTGTTGAAGCCATGTTACCTATATTATCTCAGCTTCTCCTGTTTACACTTAACAAGCTAAGTTCTGGATGGGGTCTTGTGGCAGAATATAGGTTGTGATCTGGAAGGCACCTGTCTCTCCTACCCCTTGCCTTCTTTGCTGTTACTTTCCTCTTCCCTTCACTGCCCCAAATTGGTTAATATTAGAATCAGTATACAAGTGCTGGTCTTTCTATTGATGTTCCATTGTTCTCTAACTCAAGTATTTTGGGGAAGGACTAAACTGAGAATCTCAACACGGTGTCATGTATACTTTGTTTTAGCAGCTATCCCTAGTTTTAATTTTCTATTAAGGCCATGTTTGAACTTATCTTTTATACATCTAGGAGTTACAATGAAGGATAATCAGCCACACTTGTATATTAAGAGTATAAAAAAGCAGGATGGGTTTTAGCAATGTGCAGCTTTAATTTAGATGATTTTTGAAGCTCTTTAAACTTGTTTTTTTTAATCCACAGAACTCCACTAGCCTGGAATTTCAGCTGTGGGTACTGCTCTGAGAGTTGGGGATCTCCACAGTATAATCTGACCAGACCCTTTGGAATTATTCTGTGTCTCAAATGTCCTGTGGAGCAGACAATCAGTTCATGGCTATGGAATTTTCAAACCTCAGCTAAAGAGAAGGGTGAGTGTGGGGTGTGTGTGTATGTGTTTGTGTCCAAGCAAGACATTTATTTATGGTCTCTCCTTTGTTGAGACTTTTTGGAAGGCAGGATTGTCTCCCAGACTCCTCCAGGGGTATGCTTGAAGTCAAAACCTCATTATTCACCTTCCCTCTTGTTTCTTTTACTTTGTGGAAGAGTAATTTGGGCAAGCCCATGTAGTATCAGGACTGAACCAGATGTCTTAAAATGTTGCAGCCTGAATATAAAAGTCAGTATGGATTCCTCATCTTTCCTGTCAATGAATTAAAGCAAGTAAGTTATCTTCTTATAGTATAGCTGGACCATTAGCCTCCAATGACCCTTTGCCCCATTCTCAATTTTAAAAGAGAACCTTCAGTGGGTGCTTATCTGTAAAATATCACAAGATTCCCTAGCAAGGCTTTCCAGGTTCTTGTACTTTTCAGCACCTTTTCATTTTTTGCATTATATCCCTTTATGGGGCCTGCACTTAAGCTGCACTGGACTATATTTGTTTGTAGGTAATGCGTAGAAAAGTTCTGGAAACTGACAATATTGGTTACCTCTAGGATGAAGACTGGGATTGAGGATTGTGGCCAAAGAGGTCTTTAACTTTATTTGTAATGTGTGATTTTTTGAAACCAGAATGTATCAGGGTATTATATGTGTTGGGGATTGAAGGGCCCAGTAAATATTAATCCTCTTCTCCCATCCAAGTTCTTGACAAACTGAGTAAAAGGAGTAAAGCAGAAGAGAGATCAATGTATCTTTGTTACTGATAATCGGATACAGGAGAATGTGACTTAGATCTTTGGGTAAGTAGGCTTCCTAAAAATAAATCCCAGATTTTGATACACTAGCACACCTAGTTACAAACTGGGGACCTGTTCCAACCTACCCTTGCAAACTTAGTGTATAGAGAAGCAAAGTAGTACACAGCCCTCTGTGATAAGGCTATCTTCCAAAGAGAAAGGCAGAGTGAGAAAAAATGGAGTTAGCTTCTTTACTACAGGGACTATAGAATAACTCTTTCATTGACCAGTAATAACTAGAAACATGCAGATATGTTTCCATTATGACTGAAGCAATAAGCCAGTTTTGGTTGAACTAATTACTCTGAAATAGTTTTGTTCTGGCATCTTTGTCCCAAAAGCTGGATTTATACCCAATAGCTGCAAGGGTAGAATAAACCAATGGCATGGATATCCTAAGGAACTTAAGTGTTAGTGCCATTAGATTAATAACAGGATTTTTTAAATTAAATTCAGTTTTATTGAAATATATTCACATACCATACAGTCATCCATGGTGTACAATCAACTGTTCCCAGTACAATCATATAGTTATGCATTCGTCACCACAATCTATTTCTGAACATTTTCCTTACATCAGAAAGAATCAGAATAAGAATAAAAAATAAAAGTAAAAAAGAACACCCAAATCATCCCCCCATCCCACCCTATTTTTCATTTAGTATTTGTCCCCATTTTTCTACTCATCCATCCATACAAGAGATAAAGGGAGTGAGATCCACAAGGTTTTTACAATCACACCGTCACCCCTTGTAATCTACATTGTTATACAATCATCTTCAGGAGTCCAGACTACTGGGTTAGAGTTTGATAGTTTCAGGTATTTACTTCTAGCTATTCCAATACATTAAAACCTAAGAGGTGTTATCTATATAGTGCATAAGAATGTCCACCAGAGTGACCTCTCGACTCCATTTGAAATCTCTCAGCCACTGAAACTATTTTGTCTCATTTTGCATCCCCCTTTTGGTCAAGAAGATAGACTCAATCCCATGATGCCAGGTCCAGATTTATCCCCAGGAGTCATATCCTGCGTTGCCAGGGATATTTACACCCCTGGGAGTAGGGTCCCACATAGGGGGAAGGGCAGTGCGTTCACCTGCTGAGGTGGCTCAGTTAGAGAGAGAGAGAGGGCCATATCTGAGCAACAAAGAGGTACTCAGGGGGAGACCCTTAGGCACAATTATATACAAGTTTAGCCTCTCCTTTGCAGTAATGAGCTTCATAAGGGCAAGTCCCATGATAGAGGGCTCAGCACATCAAACCACCAGTCCTAATGTTTGTGACAACATCAACATCAGTCCAGGTGAGGAAGTCCAACACTTCTGCACTTTCCCCCAGCTCCTCAGGGAGGCCCTGTAAATATATTTTTATTCTCTGCCCAAATTACTTTGGGGTATATCACTATTTCACTCTAACCTATACTAACCTACCGTATCTCACTTCCTATTCAAAGTTCCATGTAATTGTGGTGTTTGAACAAACCGACAATAACAGGATTTTAAGATTAATAAATAATAATTCTGTCCCTCCAGTATTTCCCAGAGCAAAAATATTAAGCTTATTCAGTTAGCCTTTAAAAATAGCAACATGCTGTAAATAATATGATCAAGTGAAAAGACAACTCACAGAATAGGAGAAAATATCTGCAAATAATATATATGATAATGATCTAGTATCCAGAATATATAAAGAATTCTTACCATTCAATAAAAAAATGAATAACCCAATTGAAAAAGGGGCAAAGAACTTGAATAGACATTTATTTAAAAAAGATATACAGACGGCCAACAAGCACATGAAAAGACACTCAACATCATTAGTCATTAGGGAAATGCAAATTAAAACCACAATAAAATACCACTTTACACCCACTAGATTGTTTATAATGAAAAAATGATAAATAATGAGTGTTGGCAAGGATGTTGGAGAAATGGGAACCCTCATACATTGCTGGGGGGGGGTGGTGGATGTAAAATGGTGCAGCCACTATGCAAAACAATTTGGTGGTTCCTCTTGTGTACTGTTTTGATTCTCTTATCATTTACTTTTCATTTTTATTATTTTTTAAGAGGTTATCCTGGGGATTATAATTAACAAGTTTATAACAGTCAAGTTTGAATTAATACCAACTTATTTTCAATAGTATTTAAAAACTATGCTTCTCTATAGGTTCTTCCCATCCCTTTACGTTGTTATTGCCACAAATTGCACTTCTATACATTTTATGCCAGTTTACCTGGATTTTTAATTATTGTTTTATGCATTTGTCTTTTAAATCATACAGAAAAAAAAGTAACAAATCAAAAATGCAATAATACTGGTTTTTATATTTACCTATGTAGCTGTTTTTACTGTCATTTTTTTATTTCTTTGTATGGGTTTGAGCTACCACCTAGTGTAATTTTCTTTCAACCTGAAAGACTCCCTTTAGCATTTCTTGTTAGGCAGATCTATTAGTGACAGCCTGCCTCTGATTTTATCTGCGAATGTCTTAATTTCTCCTTCAGTTTTGAAAGATAGTTTTGCCAGATACAGAATTTTTGGTTGACCATTTTTTCTCCTTTAGCATTTTAAATATGCCATCCCTTGGCCTTCTGGCCTTCATGGTTTTGAAGAATCATTTGTCTCTTGCTTTCAAGATTATCTCTTTGTCTAGTTTGATTATAATATTACCAGGTTTGGATTACTTTGCATTTATCCAACTTGGAGTTTATTGAGTTTCTTGGATGTGTATATTCATATTTTTCATCAAATTTGGGATGTTTTCAGCCATCATTTCTGCAAGTGTTCTTTCTCATCTGTCTCTTTCTTCTCTCATTCTGGGCCTCCCATAATGCTTGTGTTGGTGTGCTTGATAGTGTCCCTCAGGTCTCCTTAGACTCTGTTTATTTTTCTTCATTCTTTTCTTTTCTCTTTATGCTCCTCCAACTGAATAGCCTCAAATCTGTCTTCAAGTTGCTGTTTCTTTTTTATGCCGGATCAAATCTGCAGAGTTGGGAAGTGTTGTCTCCACTATTTTCTGAAAGAGCATGTGTAGGATTGGTGTTATTTATGTTTTGCAGAATTTACCAGTGGAGGAATCAGAGCCCACAGTTTTCTTTCTGGGAGAGTTTTTGATAAAGTCCAGTTTATCTAATTTTTAAATTTTGTTGCATGTGCTTTTGGTGTCACATCTAAGAATCCATTGCCAAATCCAAGGTCATGTTTATTTGCCACTATGTTTTCTTCTAAGGGTTTTATAGTTTTAGCACTTACATTTTAGATCTTTGATTCATTTTGAGTTCGTTCTTATATGGCGTAAAATAGAGGTCCTACTTCATTGTTTTGCATGTGAAATTTGTCATTCTCTTCCAATTGTTGAAGAGACGATCTTTCCCCATTGAATGGTCTTGGCACCCTTTTTGAAAATCAATTAACCATGGATGTATAGGTTTATTTTGGATTCTCAATTCTATTCCACTGATCTATTTGTGTGTACTTATGCCACTCACATAATTTTTCTTACTGTAGGACTTATTTTAAGTTTTGAAATCACAAAATGTGAATCCTCCAACCTTCTTTTCAAGACTGTTTTGACTATTTGTGACCCTTTGCAATTCCATATGAATTTAAGGATCTGCTTTTCCATTTCTGCAAAAGAAAAAAGGCCATTAGAATTTTGACAGATTGCATTTGTCCCTAAGGAATTATAGCAAGAACTACATAGGTCTGTTCAATTTGATTGTGAGAACTTTTTTTTTTGGTAGGAGGATGTATTGTGAAAGATGTAAATGAAGCTGATTCTTGTGGTAGTCAAAGAAAGTGTAGGCTTTTATAATTTTACTACTGTCATAGACTCTATCAGGTATCCACAACCACCATGTTTATATGTCAGTTGGAAATAATTTGTTGTAATTAAACCTTGCAGGGAGGAATCTGAAAAACTGTATATTTGGGAAATGCTATTGAAGTTTGCTGTACAAAAGCTGCTAACAGTTATAGCATCTCTTAAGAAACTTTGATAATACTATATATATTTTCCAGTAATTTCAAAAAAGATTTACAAAATACCTTTTTTGCTGGAATAGAGGATCTAAGCAGGTCACCTGTAAAAAGGGCCATTGCTACTCCTCAGAGTACTCAAACAAGAGGAAATATATTTAAAATACTCAGTAATCATAAACTTCTAGAGAGTTTGCTTAATTATTTTACCCGCTCTGTTTTTATCTGCCACTATTATAAGAAAATTAATACTTATGAGTTCTCCTTTCCTCTCTAAGCAGTAAGCAAAATTGATGTCTTTATTAAAAATTGACCTTGGTGCTGTTTCCTAAACTCAAAGGAATCCCCTTGTCTTAGTTTGCCGGGCTTCTATGATAAATACCACATAATGGTTTGGTTTAACAATGGAAATTTATTGGCTCATGGTTTGGAAGTCTAGAAGACCAAAATAAGGTGTCATCAAGGCAGTACTTGCTTCCTGAAGTCTGTAGGATTTTGTTGCTGATTTGCCACAATGCTTGAGGTTTCTTGGCTTGCATCTCTGCCTCCTGTCACATGGTGATTTCTCCTTCTGTCTGTCTGTTCTGCCAGTTTTCCCCTGATTTCTGGCTCCTCCCTGTGACTTTCTCTGACTTACTGTGTCTGAATTTTTGCTCGTAAAGACTCCAGTGATATGGATTAAGGTCCACTCTGATTCAGTTGGGCCACACCTTAACTGCCCTAAAGTTCTAGTATCCCTTTCTACTGCTGAAAACAGACAACTTGTATTAGTTCCTATTTCTGCTATACCAAATTACCCAAAACTTGGTTGCTTAAAACAACCTGAATTTATCATTTTAAAGTTCTGGAGGTCATTAGTCCAAAATTAGTCTCACTAGGCTGAAATCAGAGTGTCAGCAAGGCTTGTTCCTCCTGGGATCTTCAAGGGGAGAATTTGTTTCCTTGCCTTTTTCCTTTGCTTGTATTCCCTTTTCCTTTGCCTGTATTCCTTACTTGTGGTCCCTTCCTCACATTACTCCAGCCTCTGCTTTTGTTGTCCCATCTTCTGTTTTTTCACCTTCTTGTCTCCCTCTTATAAGGGCTCCTGTGGTTAAATTGCACCCACCTGGATAATCCAGGATAATCTTATCTCAAAATCCTTAACTTAATCACATCAGCAAAGTCCCTTCTTTTTTCTTTAAACTTTTTATTAGAGTTTAAAAGATGTATTATACTCACAGTTCCCTGGGGAGAGGGCAGCATGCTTTGCAGGTCCACACAGGAAAATCAGAAGGTGGGCCACAAGGCAGAGAGAAAGGAAATGGGATTGAGAATGTGTCTTTATTGTGGTTTCTGTGGAAAGTGTGCAAAGGTGGGGCAGGGGCACACCACCACTGGATTGCCTGGCTATATTTGAAAGTGGAGCCTCTGCAACTGGAGATTGTTTACTTGTAAGCATCAATTAACAGAAGCTAGAAACTAGTTAATACAGAGTCTGATAGCCCTAATGGGTATGTCCATTGATTTTAATTTTGATAGAATCTAGAACCTTTTATGGAGAGGCCCCATTTATGATGGGCCACTTCGCAAGTAACAGTATAAATGGGCTTAAGTAAAATTTATAAATGAGGAATATTTTGCCTCCAGAACCCAAAAAGTAGTTGGACTAAAGGACTGTCACACGAATGTCCTTGGACGATGTCATCGATGCAATGTCATACCTGCATTCCTGGACAAAGGTAGATAAGTTAAGATTTTACCTGCATAGATGGTGTGTGATGGCAGAGCTGTTTAGATAGCTCGTGAGTAGCCAGATGTTGTGGGTTGAACTATTCCCCCCAAAGCTGTGCTGAAGTCCTAATCCCCAGTACCTGAGAATGTTACCTTATTTTGATAAAGGGTTGTTACAGATGAAATTAGGCAAGTTAAAAAAGTGAGGTCATACTGGGGTAGGTGGGCCCTCAATCTAATGTGACTGGTGTCATACTAAGGAGAGGAGAAGAGACCCAGACAGACGCTAGAGAGAAGGCCATGTGAACACAGAGGCAGAGATAAGAGTTATTATTGCTGACAGGGCAACGCAGGAATGAGACACGGACACAAAGCTAAGAGTTAAGGGAGCAAGGGGCCCACTCGCCTCTAGGGCGAATGGACGCCAATGCATCTTTGCTCCAGCTATTTATTAGAGCAGATCACGTGCATATGCTCGAGGTCCTCGGGCTCGGGAGGGTCCACCAGATACCTACGTTTACATTAGGTGTAGTTACATCAGGTGTGTACATCTTGTTTACATTAGGAACGTCATAGTCACAAGACTTACATCAGGTGTATATCGTCATCATAGTTACAAGACTTACATCAGGTGTTTACATTCATCATCATAGTCACAAGTTACACATCTTTACAGGGCGGGCCTGCATGGCATTCTATGCAGGCCTGCGGCTCGGCATTCTAAGCCACCACCCTAGATATGCCTCAGGCAACATGGAAAACTCAGTTTCCCACAAGTTATGGTAGAAGTCAAGGCACATGAAGGATTGCTGGCTACTGCCAGAAGCCAGGAGACACATGGAACATATTTACCCATGCAGACTTCAGAGGGAGCATGGCCCTTCCAACACCTTGATTTCTAACTTCTAGCCTGTAGAACTGATTTAATAAATTTTTGTTGTTTTAAGCCATCCATTTTGTGATATTTTGTTACAGCAGACCTGGGAACCTAAGAAAGACACCAGATGAAGGTGTGTCTTGTTCCTTCCAACATGAAGACAAAACTGTGGCTGAGAGGCAGTTGAAATAGGCATTAAAGAGAACATATTAGCCAAGTTTATAATACAAAATTGTTACTGGTTGCTGATTAGATGGAGTTGGTAATTTAAAAAATACTGGGTATTGATTCAAGTGCAGATACAAAATGAAAGAGTAGGAAGCTTTACAGATCACTCTCTCCACCAGAAAAATGATTGAGCTGGAAAAGGAGATTGAAGTTAACTAGGTTGTAAACCTGGAACCAGATTGGACATTAGAACAACCAGGGAGTGCCGTTTGAAGGGAGAGGCTGGCACAAGTTCAGCTCTTGTAAGTGAGGTTGAGCATAAACCTGCAACCAGTCCCCATTCCTCAGCCCTGTCAGGGAAGTTGTGGAAATGGTAGGAGTTGTGGAAATGTGACCTGGATATCATGGGCAGCTGTCTTGGGCCAGGGTGGGCAAAAGAAACCTCATTCCCTAAAAGTTGAAGTAGGAAGTCCGAGTTGGTCTGAGGGATTCCTGAAGGCCCATGACAGATGCTGGCCTTGGCTTAGGCCCTTTGGGTAGCATTGGCTTCTAGCCTCCCACCAGGATATACTGTGACATAAAGAGCTAGTGTACCTTTTTTTTTCTTCATTGTTTTTTTTTTTTTCTTTCATGTATGTCTTTTGGTCTTGCATGTTTCTTGGTCTGGTGGATCCCTGAGGGGCCAGCACAAATGCTGGCCTTAGTGTCTGCCCTCTGGGCAGCAGCAACTTGGAGCCTCTCGTCAGCATCCACCAGGACATAGAGAGCCAGTGAGCCTTTTTTTCATCATCTTTTGCTGGTTTTGTTTTGTGTGTATATGTGTCTCAGGAGTGGTGGATACTTGAGGGGCCAGTGCAGATGCTGGCCTCGGTTTTGGCCCTCTAGGTATTAGTGGCTTATGATCTCATACCAGCATCTCCCTGGACGTGAAGAGTGAGTGAACCTTTTTTGGAGATTGGTTTTCTTTCTTTCCTTTTGTGTGTGTGTGTTTTCTGATCTGGTGAATCTCTGAGAGACCAGCGCAGATATTGGCCTCAGTTTTCACTGCCTCAGCAGCAAGAGTTCTAGCCCCCCACCAGTATCTTACAGGATGTTTTGGCTTGCTTTCTTTTTTTAATTGTTGTTGTTGTGCACGTGTTGATTGGTCTGGCAAATGCTTAAGGGATCAGCGCCGATGCTAGCCTTGATTTCAGCCATCTTGAGCAGTGGCTTTGGGCCTCACACTAGCATCTACTGGTATGTAAGGAACCTGTGCCCTTTTTTGGTTGGTTTTCTTTCTTGGTCTTTTTTGTGTTTTTGGTCTGGGGGCCAGAACAGATGCTGGTCTTAGTTTTGGTTTCGACAGCAGCAATTTTCAGCTTCCCACCAGCATCTACTGAAACTTGGAAAGGCAGTGCACTTTTTTTTCCTTTTTTAGTGGATGTTTGTTTGTCAGCATTTTTTTCCCTCGCACTCTTGATTTCTTTCTTTCCTTCTTCCTTCTTTTTAAATTTTTTTCTTTTTCTGACAAACTTTAGCAGAGATCTTTATTTCTTTAGGCTGCTTCAATCCACTGTTTAGTGTCCTTTCCTTTCAGTCTGAAGAACTCCTTTTAGCATTCCTTGTAGGGCAGGTCTAGTTCTGATGAATTTCCTGATGAACTCCTTCAGCTTTTATTTATCTGGGAATTCTTTAATCTCTCCCTTATTTTTGAAAGACTCACTGGATATACAATTCTTAATTGGTAGAAATACAATACAATGGGTTGGCTTAACAGCAGGAATTTATTGGCTCATGGTTTCAGGAGCTATAAGGCTTGCTTCTTCCCAGGGTCAGAATGTTCTGGCTGGCCAGAAGTCTTTGGGGTTCCTTGGTTTTTCCATTACATGACAATGCACGTAATTGCATCTTCTCCTTTCTCTTCCAGGTTCCATTGACTTCCAGCTTCTTGCTTCTCTCATGACTTTTCCTTCTGTGTCCAGTTTCCTTTGCTTATAAGAACTTCATCCATGTTGGATTAAGGCCCACTGTCATTCAGATTGGGTGCACATTAACTAATAACATCTTCAAAGGTCCTATGAATGAATGGGTTCACACCGACAGAACCAGGGGTTGGGACCTGAACATGCCTTTTGTAGAGGACATGATTCAGTCCCCAACAGTTGGCAATTATTTTCTTTAAGCACTTTAAGTATTTCATTCTACTGCCTTACTGCTTCCATGGTTTCTGATGAGAAATCAGCACCTAATCTTATTGGTACCCCCTTGTACATATCATGTTGCTTTTCTCTTGGAGCTTTCAGAATTCTCTCCTTCTTTTGGCATTCGACATTTTGACTATAATGTGACTAGGTGTGATTCTCTTTGAATTTATCCTGTTTGGGATTCTCTGGGATTTTTGATTATATATATTCATGTCTTTCAGTAAATTTGGAAAGTTTTCTGCCCTTATTTCTTTGAATATTCCCTCTGCACCTTTCTTTCTTCTCCTTCTGAGACTCTCATAATGTGAATATTGGTACATTTGATGGTGTCCCACATATCTCTTAGGCTCTCTTCACTTTTTTTTTCATTCATTTTTCTTTCCGCTTCTCTGCCTGAATTATTTCGATGGTCTAATCTTCAAGTTTACTGCTTCCTTCTTTTGCCAACTCTAAACTGCTGTGGAAACCCTCTAGCGAATTTTTTATTTCAATTATTCAATTATTATTAGTCTTCAACTATAGTACTTCTGTTTGATTCCTTTTAAAAATTTCTATCTCTTTTTGAGGTACCCATATTGTTCATTCATTGTTTTTGTGATATCCTTTAGTTCTTTCTTAATGTTTTCCTTTATCTCCAGAGAATATCAAAGATAATTTTTTAAAAGTCTTTGTATGGTATGGTCAAAGTCTGGTCTTCTTTATTGATGATCTTTGGAGGTTTATTTGTTCCGTTGGATGGGCCATCATTTCCCATTTCTTTGTTTATCTTGTAGTCTTTTGTTGCACACTGAATATTTTAATATTTTAATGTGTCAACTCTGGGATTTAGTCCCTGAGCTGTGTGTTCCTTACATTTGTATCCAGCTAGTGATAATGCAGAGATTTCCTTGAGTGCCAGGAGCTAACAAAAACTAATACAAGCTAATACAAAAAACACCTTTCACAGTCTTTGTAAATTGGATAGTGCTGTCCTTCAGAAATTAGCCCTCCTATCAAGTAGATCACCCCTTAAGTGTGGGGTCCTTTCTGTCTTTTCTGAGCCTGTGTTTGTCCTGTGGTTGTGCTTATGGCCGTAGGAATTCCCCCTTTTACAGGAATCCAAATGTTCCCTCTACTCCCTCTGAAACAGAATTTCCCCTCTGGAGTACTTTATTGCATGCCTTAAAGCCAGTAATCCTTTGCCCCAGGCTGCTTTGATTTAATTGTTTCTTACACACTTTTGACTGTCCATGAGCTGCTTCCGCCGGCAGGGCAAATTCTAGAAGGGCAAGCCAGAGACTAGTATCCTGGTTTATTCCTTCAGGCTGCCACCAGATAGACATATACAGGCACCCCAGTATGCACATCGAAGTTACTCTTCTCCCTCTGCATCAGAGCCAGGGACCCACATTGGAAGCAGCAGTCAGCTCCACACCTCATTGGGCTAGGGAGGACAGCGGAGAGGGGGGTGGGCAGCAATGGTGCCTTGCGCTTTGCTACCAGTTTTAAGTTGTTTTCTTTGATTCAGCACTTACCTAGTTATTGCAGTGTTTTAACTGTTTTCCAGAGCTTTGAGGAGTTGACTCTGCCAAATTTTCAGTTCTTAAAAGATTCTGTGTGGGGACGGAACCCTGGAGCAATTTACAAAGCCAGCTTGGTCCACCAGAAGTCTCTAAACTTTTTATTTTGAAATAATTTCAAATTTATAGGACAGTTGCAAAAATACTCCAAACCCCATACAGAGAACTTCAACATCCCTCAATCCTACATATAACCCCACATATCAAATTTTAACATTTTGCCACTTTAGCTCTATCATTCTATCTATCATTGTATCTATCCATCCATCCATCTATCCATCCATCCATCTCTATTTTCTTAACATTTGAGAGTAGGTTGTGTACATCATGCTCCTTGAATACTTAATACTTTCATGTACATTTCCTATAAACAAGGATATTCACTTATTTAACCACCTTAACTGTAGATAACAAATTCAAGAAATTTAACATTGATATAAAGATTATACTCTATCTTCCAATGTTTTTCATATAGCCCAATAATGTCGTTTTGAGCCTTTTCTCCTTCATTATTAAATCCCACCCAGGGTCATGTATTGCATGAAAATATCGTTGCCTCTTTAGTTGCGCTTTCTTTCTTTTTTGGTTGTGGAAACATATACAATGTAAACTTTCCCATCTCAACCACTCCAAAACATACCATTCAGTGGGATTAGTCACATCCACAGTGTTGCAGTGCCCTCACTACCATCCATTATTAGAACTTTCCCATCATCCCAAACAGAAACCCTATACCCATTATGCATTAACTCCCCATTCCCCTTCTCCCCTGTTCCTGGTAACCTGTACTCTACTTTCTGTCTCTATGAGTTTGCATATTCTCCAATGTTTTCTTAGTGGCTATGAGGCCTAAATTTAATATCCTATATCTCCAACAATCTAGTTTGCTTTGATGTCAACTTAACTTCAATAGTATATACAAACTATGATCTTATACCCCTCCATCCACACACCCCCAGCTTTATGCCGTTCTTGTCAGAGTTAACATACATATGCATTATGTGTCCAAAGATTTATCATTGCATTTTATGCATTTGTCCTTTCGATTCTACTTGAGGTAAAAAGTGGAGTTACGTATCAAAAATACAATAATACAGGCATTTATACTTAGTGATGTCATTATCTTTAATGAAGAGCTTTATTTCTTCATGCAATTTTGATCTATTGTCCAGTGTCTTTTCCTTTCAACCTAAAGAACTGCCTTTAACATGGTGACGAACTCCTTAAGCTTTTGTTTATCCAGGGATGTCTTAATACCCCACACTTTTGAAAGAAAGTTTTGCCAGATACAGGATTCTTAGATGGCCATTTTTTCCTTTCAGCACTTTAAATATGTTTTCCCACTGCCTTCTTGCTTCCATGGTTTCCCATGAGAAATTGGCACTTAATCGTATTGAACCTCCCTTGTATGTGTCACATTGCTTCTCTCTTGCAGCTTTCAGAATTCTATATATTTGGCATTTGACAGTTTGATTTTATATTGTGGTGTGGGTCTATCTGGGTTTATTCCATTTGGAGTTCATTGAGCATCTTGGAAGTTTATATTCATGTCTTTCATTAAATTTGGGAAGTTTTCAACCATTATTTCTTTGAATATTCTTTCTGTCCCTTTCTCTCTTCCTTCTCCTTCTGGGACTCCCAGAATGGGTATATTGATAAGCTTAATGGTGTCCCACAAGTCTCTCAGGCTCTGTTCATTTTTCTTCATTCATTTTTCTTTCTGCTCTTCAGACTGAATGATTTCAAATGTCTAATCTTCAAATTCACTGATTCTTCTGCCAGATACAACCTGCTATTGAACCCTTTTATGGAATTTTTTAGTTCTATTACTTTGGTCTTCAAGTCTGTGCCAGTTCGGATATATTATGTCCCCGCAAAAGCCATATTCTTTAATGTAATCTTGTGGGGGCAGACATATTAGTGTTGATTAGGTTGGAATCTTTTGATTGAGTGTTTCCATGGATATGTGACTCAATCAACTGTGGGTGAAACATTTGATAAAATTATTTCCATGGAGATATGGACTCCGCCCATTCAGAGGGGGTCTTAATTTAATCACTGGAGTCCTATAAAAGAGCTCACAAACAGAAGGAGCTCAGATCAGGTGAGTGGGACATTTTGGAGAGAAGCTAAGAGCTGACCCTTGGAGATGCTTGGAGATGTTTGAAGATGCTAGCCTAGAGTTAGCTCCGGAGAACTAAGAGAGGACCCTCAACACTTAGATGCACAGGAGCTAAAGAAGCTAAGAGAGACAAGCCCAGAGACATTTTGGAGAAAGCCATTTTGGAAACCAGAACCCCAGAGCAAAGAATCAGCAGACGCCAGCCATGTGCCTTCCCAGCTAACAGGTTTTCCAGATGCCATTGGCCATTATTCAATAAAGGTATCCTATTGTTGAAGCCTTGGTTTGGATACCTTTATGGCCTTAGGACTGTAACTTTGTAACCAAATAAACCCCCTTTATAAAAGCCAATCCATTTCTGGTATTTTGCATAACAGCAGCATTAGCAAACTGGAACAAAGTCTATTTTGTTCCTTTCATAATTTCTGTCTCTTTGATATTCTCTTTGTGTTCATCTGTTGTTTTTCTAATGTCCTTTAGTTCCTTGTCCATGTTTTCCTTTAGTTCTTTGAGCATATTTAAATGATTTTTAAAAGTTTTTTGGTATGCTCCAGGTCTGGTGCTTGTTGTTAATGGTTTCTAATGGTTTAACCTTCTTCTTTGCCTGTGTCATCACTTCCTGTTTCTTTGTATGTTTCGTAATTTTTTGTTGCATAGTGGATGTTTTGCTATTTTAATATGTTATTGCTTGAATTTAGACTTTGAGGCATCTGTTCTTAAACTCTATCAGATATTTCCTGAATGCCAGGAGCTAACAAAAAAAAATAGAAGGAGAAAATGAAAACATATTCTGTCTTTGCAAATTGGCCTATACACACGCTCTCCTTCAGAGTTTGGCCATACAATGAATTTAGAGAATCGCTTGAGGCAAAAGTATGTTATCTTCCCTGGTACTTTCTTCTGCACATGTGTCTTTTCTAGGGCATGTGTGTGGCCCTAGGAATGTCCATGTTTACATGGATCCAAATGCCCCCTCTTCTCTAGGAAACTCTATGCCCCACAGCCAGCAAACCTTTGCTGCAGGTAGCTGCAATTTGACCTTTCTCCTACAGTGTTCTGTAGGAGATCCCTGTGTGCTGCCTATACATGCAGGGCAAGTTCTGAGATGTCAAACCTGCAACTAGTGTCTTGGTTCAGTCCTTCAGGCTGCCACCAGAGAGACTGGCCCAGACATAAATTCTCCCAGTATGTGCATGAGAGTAACTGTGCTCCCTCCAGAACCAGGAACAGGGGCCTGTACTAAAAACGTGGGCCAGCTCCACGCCCAGTCAGGGAGGGGATGGGAAGGGGCCAGCAAGGGCTCCAGGAGATCCTGCTGTCTTTAAGTTACCTTTTTCTTGATTCATAACTTGCCCTGTTACTGCATCCTTTAACTGTTCTCTGCAGCTTTGAGAAAGATAATTTTGCCAGTTTCTGCTGGTTGTTCAAAGTGTCTCTTGTCTCTTGCAAGGATGGGCCCTGGAGAGTCTCACTTTACAATCTTGATTGGTGCAGGCCATTCAGCAAAGTTTCTTTTGTCATGTAAGTTACCATATAGACAGATTCTTTGGCTTAGGACATGGACATCTTTTGGGGGGGTTATTCTTCAGCCTACCACATACGACATGTTGAATGCAGTGGTCATGGAAACAATTAAGCAAATTCTAGATGGGTAAATGCTGTGTTTGTAAAGCAGGCTGTTCATATATTTTGAGTATTTGGTATTATGTGAACATTTTGGACACATTTCTGTCATATCATTGCCATGTATCCATTAATTGACAATAGGAAATATCCTAATAAGGTGAAACTGGTGGGTGTCAAATGCCCCAGATTTCCTCACCAAAGTGGAGTTGTGAAATTTGTCCATTCTGTACATTTCAATTCCTAATGAATTAAAAAAAACAGCTTGGAAACCTATATTCTGGTGGAGTTCCTGTAAATACAATAGGGATTCATTTTGATATCCTCTTTACCAGGATAATCCTCAAACTTTTATTTCCTGGCTCATCATCTTACATCAGCTTAGAAAAAGAAAACTTCCTTGTTTATGGTGAATATGTAGTCAAATATATTCATCATAGAATTTTGTGGATGTTTCTTTAAAATGTCAAATTTTATAAATCCTAGCAAATGTATAGTCCTTTATTCACTGTTCTGTTCAATTCTAGTGTGGTAGTGTGTACATTAGCTTCCCATATGCTTGGATGGCATAATAGGAAAAAAAACAACTCACTGAAGGTGGACACGTTCACCTTCACCAACTCAAAATATTGTCTTTGACAAAATAATTAGTCTCAATATTTTAATGGGGTACTTAGTCTGCACAATGATTGAAGCTAATAAAAGCATAACACTTCCCTCTGGATTTTAAACTATAGTATAAACTGTTATGCTTGATTATAATCAGAAACACATAGATCCATGAGACATTTCTATATTCAATAAATATTTATTGAACAATCTGTTAAGTGCCAAGATCTGTTCCTAGGTCCCAGGAATACAGCATAGAATAAAACAAAGTACCAACTTCCTGGAGCAGAGACAGATAAGAAAGTTAACATATAAATATGTAATATATTATGAAGTAGTAATAAAATAGTGTATGAGGATAGAGAAGGTGTTAGAAGGGGGAGTACTATTTTAGATGGAATTTCTCTCTGAGAAAATACTTGAATGAAGCTGAGGGAAAAGTATTCCAGGCAGTGAGCACAACGAATGCAGAGGTCCTTGGGTGGAGATGTGCTTGGTTTGTTCATGAAAACAGCAAAGAGGCCACTGTGGTTGGATTGGAGTAAGCAAGGAGAGTTTGGTCAGAGATGAGTTCATAATGATAATCAGTAGCCATACCATGTGGGGTAACATAGGCCATGGAAAGGAATTTGTATTTTATTCCAAGTGTAATGGAAAACCATCAGAGGGTTTTGGGCAAGGGGTCAGTGTGATCTGACTTATGTTTTTAAAGGATGCACCTGGCATTGTGTAGAGAATGGACTCTAAGAAACTAGAATTGAAACAGGGAGACAAACTGGAAGTTAGAAAGCTGTTGCAGTAGAGGTAATAGTTGTAGGTTGGACTAAGTGAGGAGTCTGGCTCTTGGCCAGAAACCAATGTGCAATCTTTCAGGCCTAACAGTAAACAATTACAAAGGCTTTACCTGGCAGTCCTCATGGGGCAAAGCTGCCCTCCACACACCAGACTTAGTTCACAGTCAGTGCTTTGCAGTCTCTAAAGAGAACTGCAGTCAATGACTCAGGCCCCCATGGCTGGCCATGCTCTTATGGTTAGGTTATTCCTAGCTGAGGCTCTCCTAAGACATTTCCACTAAGATCTCCTTATCAGGGCAAGGATGGGAGGCCTTGAAGACACTTTTTTCCACTCTCAGTACTCAGTAATTTTCCACTCCTACCCCTTTCCCCCTCTCATTTCCCAAGCCCCCTAGGCCTATAAAACAGGAGGGACTTTTTGTTTGGGGATCCCTCAGCATAAGACACTTCCCCACATCTGCACTGATCCATATGACCCTTGCACAGTGCTATATACCATGGGAAAAAACGGAACCGAGGGGAAGCTGGTACTTTGTCCAGGCTAGCCTATTTCTTATACTATCCCAGTAAGTGAGTAAGGCCTTGACTTTTACATTCATTTTGGGTTCTCTTAATTGGCTACTCTGATACTTTGCCACTCAGCTGGCTCACCTCAGCTCTTGACACTAGGGTGTTATCTGTGGAAATAGTGTAAGGGTCAAGTTTGGAATGCATACATATATATACACACATATATAATTATATATATGCTTTATATATCCTGATTTGGATGATAAATTATATGGTCACTCTGCCAGTAGATCAAGATGAGGACTGAGAATTGATCATTGGGTTTGGCAACATAGAGATCACTGGCAATCTTGACAAGGGAAGTTTCATTGGAGCAATGGTGAACTATATTGGGGATGAAAGATTGACTGGAGTCATTTCAAGAGAAAGGGAGGAGACAGTGTCAATACCGTAACATAGACAACTCTTTTGAGGTGTTCTGTAGCAAAGGGAAGCAGAAAAATGGCAAAAGGAAGCAGAGAAATGGTGCAGTAACTATGGAAGGATGTGAGGAAAGGCAGAATTTTGTTTCTGAGACAGGAGGTAGCACGGCATATTTAGGTGCTACTGGTGATATTCCAGTAGAGTAGGAAATATTTATGAAAGAGGAGAGAGAGAAAATTGCTGGAACAATGACCTTCAGTAGAAGAGATGGGATATCATCCAGTGCACAAAGGGAGAAGCTGGCTTTAGATAGGAGCATGGTCATTTCATCCACAGGACATCAGAGAAGGAAGAATTTGTAGCACAGATGCAAGTGATGGTAGATGTGGTGCCGGGATTTCATGGGAGTTTTCTTCTAATTGCATTTACTTTTTTAATAAAATAAGAAGCAAAGTCATCAGCTGAGAGTGAGGAACAGGGAGGAGGTGATGATGGTTTGAGGAAAAAGGAAAAGGTGTGTATAATTTTTTTGGGGGCGAGGTAAGTGAATAGACTGGGGTAATGTGGTAAGATTGCAGGGCAGAAATGAGAATCTACTTAAGGTTTGTGGTCTTGAATTAAAAAGTGAGAACTGGAGGTGTTGGTGCTTTTTTTTACAGTCACATTTAGTTGTTTGTCACAAAGTATGCAGAAAATATGATTTAGTCAGGGATGACAGGCAAGTATAATGGAAAAAGGGAAAGGGAGTTGAGATTATATTCAAAGGAGTGATTATAACGATGGGCTAGTAGATAAAGAGTAAAAAGTATGAGTAAAGAGGAAAGTGGCAACATGAGATAACTAAGATAAAAGTACTGGTATAGACAACTGTTTTGAGTAGATGGTTGGTATTGGTAGAGTCAAAGAAAACTGGAAGCAGAGTGAGATGGAAAGTTAGTTTTGTGGTAAGAGAACAGGATGTTTGATATATGAATTTTGGAGATGGTGCAGTTACTGGGAACGACAAAATCTAGGATGACTGTAGGAGTGAACAGCTGAAGAAGAGTAGAGTGAAAAATCATTATAAAAGGTTAAGGAAACGAGAGGCAAAGGATTAGCAGGATCATGTATGTGGATATTACGAGCATTAAATTTGACTTGAATTGTATGGGGAAGAGTGGTAGTGAGCCAAGTCCTAAAATATTTGAGAAATGGTGGGTTCTGATCCTGGAATCTCTAGATGACTGCATCAAGGATGGATAACGGATGGTTTAATCTAATATCATGGCCTTCAAAACAAAGAAAGAAGGGACATGGTCTGGAACTGTCAATGAGAAACATGAACCTGTGTTACATGGAGTATAGGAGAGAAAAATTCACCACTTAAAAGAGCTGCAGCGGTATATACCCGGAAGATCGGAAAGCAGTGACACGAACAGATATCTGCACGCCAATGTTCATAGCAGCATTATTCACAATTGCCAAGAGATGGAAACAACCCAAATGTCCTTCAACAGATGAGTGGATAAATAAAATGTGGTATATACACACGATGGAATACTACGCGGCAGTAAGAAGGAACGATCTCGTGAAACATATGACAACATGGATGAACCTTGCAGACATAATGCTGAGCGAAATAAGCCAGGCACAAAAAGAGAAATATTATATGCTACCACTAATGTGAACTTTGAAAAATGTAAAACAAATGGTTTATAATGTAGAATGTAGGGGAACTAGCAATAGAGAGCAATTAAGGAAGGGGGAACAATAATCCAAGAAGAACAGATAAGCTATTTAACGTTCTGGGGATGCCCAGGAATGACTATGGTCTGTTAATTTCTGATGGATATAGTAGGAACAAATTCACAGAAATGTTGCTATATTATGTAACTTTCTTGGGGTAAAGTAGGAACATGTTGGAAGTTAAGCAGTTATCTTAGGTTAGTTGTCTTTTTCTTACTCCCTTGTTATGGTCTCTTTGAAATGTTCTTTTATTGTATGTTTGTTTTCTTTTTAACTTTTTTTTCATACAGTTGATTTAAAAAAGGGAAAGTTAAAAAAAAAAAAAAAAAAGAAAGAAAAACAAGGAAAAAAAAAGATGTAGTGCCCCCTTGAGGAGCCTGTGGAGAATGCAGGGGTATTCGCCTACCCCACCTCCATGGTTGCTAACATGACCACAGACATAGGGAACTGGTGGTTTGATGGGTTGAGCCCTCTACCATAGGTTTTACCCTTGGGAAGACGGTTGCTGCAAAGGAGAGGCTAGGCCTCCCTATGGTTGTGCCTAAGAGCCTCCTCCCGAATGCCTCTTTGTTGCTCAGATGTGGCCCTCTCTCTCTGGCTAAGCCAACTTGAAAGGTGAAATCACTGCCCTCCCCCCTACGTGGGATCAGACACCCAGGGGAGTGAATCTCCCTGGCAACGTGGAATATGACTCCCGGGGAGGAATGTAGACCTGGCATCGTGGGACGGAGAACATCTTCTTGACCAAAAGAGGGATGTGAAAGGAAATGAAATAAGCTTCAGTGGCAGAGAGATTCCAAAAGGAGCCGAGAGGTCACTCTGGTGGGCACTCTTACGCACACTTTAGACAACCCTTTTTAGGTTCTAAAGAATTGGGGTAGCTGGTGGTGGATACCTGAAACTATCAAACTACAACCCAGAACCCATGAATCTCGAAGACAGTTGTATAAAAATGTAGCTTATGAGGGGTGACAATGGGATTGGGAAAGCCATAAGGACCACACTCCACTTTGTCTAGTTTATGGATGGATGAGTAGAAAAATAGGGGAAGGAAACAAACAGACAAAGGTACCCAGTGTTCTTTTTTACTTCAATTGCTCTTTTTCACTCTAATTATTATTCTTGTTATTTTTGTGTGTGTGCTAATGAAGGTGTCAGGGATTGATTTAGGTGATGAATGTACAACTATGTAATGGTACTGTAAACAATCGAAAGTACGATTTGTTTTGTATGACTGCGTGGTATGTGAATATATCTCAATAAAATGAAGATAAAAAAAAGAGCTGCAGCAAAAGCAGTAACTTTATGAGAGAGTCATTTTTCTGATATTGGAAGAAGGTGAAAAAAACATTCAAAGAAGTTTGAGGTTATCGGAGATGAAAAATAGAAATGCAGCCCCTGACTTCTGGAAGCTGACCTGGGACTGCCACCTGGGCCTCAGTGTTGCAAGGAATTGACCTCCTATGTAATCCTGTTGAACATAAAAAATGTCACAGCAAACCAACATTAAAGGTCATTCTGTGACCATGGTGATTCAAGAAGAAAAACAAGACCACTCCATAATCATGAAGGAGACTACAAAACACAAACACACCACGAACATTTTCTAAATCACACAGTGACTATCCCACTCTCCTGACTCACAGAGTGACTGTTGTTTCTTCACTAACTACAACTTTAACCTTGGTTCATTCCTCCCAATTTATATATAAGTTTTAAGATAATCAATCATAGAATAAGCCCCGCTTCCTAACTGCATCCAATCCAGAGCAAAACCCACTTCATGAACTCTTCCCAGCATATAGGTGGGTCCTGATTTTTTTTGTTGTCCATTCTGCTAATTTCTGCCCCTTCATTGGCGTATTTAATACATTTACATTTAAAGTAATTACTGATGAGGAAGGACTTAGTTCTGCCATTTTATTATTTGTTTTCTATATGTTCTATATTTTTTTCCTCAATTCTTCCCTTACTGGCTTATTTTGCATTTAATTAATTTTCTAGTTTGCTGTTTTGATTCTCTTCTCCGGTACTTTTGTGTATATTTTTTTAAGTTTTCTTAGTGGTTACCCTGGAGATTACAATTGATATCTTAAGTTTATAAAGAAATGAGTTTGAACTAATCCCACCTTAGCTTCAGGTGTACAAAAGCTCTGCTTTTATACAACTTAGTCACTTCTTCTTTATATTACTATTGTCACAAATTGCATCGTTATATAGTGTGCAACCATTGTTGGGGATTGTATAATGTCTCCCACAAATGGCATGTTCAAGTTCCAACCCCTGATCCTGTGGCTCCCATTTGCAAATAGGACCTCTGAAGATGTTATTAGTTAAGGTGTGCCCAAACTGAATGAGGGTGGGCCTTAATCCAATAAGCGTGAAGTCCTTATTAACAAAGGAAATTGGACACAGAGAGAAGCCACCAGAAAAGCAAGAAGCTGGAAGTCAAAGGAACCTGGAAGAGAAAGGAGAAGATGCCTCCATGTGCATTGCCGTGTGACAGAAAAGCCAAGTACCAAGGATTGCCGACAGCCAGCCCCAGAATGCCACAGTCTTTGGAGAGAAAACATCGTCTTGCCTGACATCTCAGTTTTGGACTTCTCCTAGCTTCATAACTGTGAGCCAATAAATTCCTGTTGTTTAAGCCAACCCATTGTATGGTATTTGTTTTAACAGCTGGGAAACTAAAACAACCGTTAGCATAAGTTTATAATTATTGCTTCATACAGATGTCTTTTGAATCATAGAAGAACAAATAGAGAAGTTACTAACAAAAATACAATAATTCTGGTTTTTATATTTACCTATGTAGTTACCATTACTGGTGTTCTTTATTTCTTTGTGTGAATTCAGGCTATAGTATAGTGTTCTTTCATTTCAACCTGAAGAACACCCTTTATCATTTCTTGAAGGGCAAGTCTACTAGCTACAAACCCTCTTGGTTTTTGTTTATCTGGGTATGTCTTAATTTCGCCTTCATTTTTTGAAGGATAGTTTTTTTCTGGATTCTTCAGCTCTTTAAATATGTCATCACACTATCTTCTGGCCTTCATAGTTTCTGAAGAGTAATCAACTGCTAATCTTACTGAGAATCTCTTGCACGTGACAAGTCACTTCCCCGTTGCTGCTTAATAAGTACAGGAATTATTTTTGTGGCAATGAAAATGTTACAAAAATAGATAGTGTGATGATTGCACAACATTGTGAGTATACTAAAAACTACTGAATTGTATACTTTTAAATGGTTAAAATGGTGAATTTTATGTTATGTGAATTTCTTCTTAGAAAAGAAAAACATAAAATGGGAGAGTTCCACTTCCCATGGTGGTAACTCATTTTATGCAATCCAGACCAAGTTCCAAAGGAACAACTAGAAAACTTACGGAATTCACAGAACTACCTATGAAGAATTACAGGGCCAAGTTCTGGAATAAAGAAATTAGTAGGTAAGGCATGATTTTCAGGGTATTTTTTTGACTATATGCATATGAGACTAGTAGAAATAGTGTGATGTGGGCCTAAAGACCACTCCACGTTCAGTGATTCAGTAGGAGGACTTACAGGACTCAGTATATTGTCATGCTCATGGCTATTATTTATTTAAGTGAAACACAGCAAAGAGAATAGGCACATGGGGCAGAGTTTGAAGGAAACCAGGCATGAGCTTCCAACAGCCCTCTCCAAGTGGAGTCACACAGGACATGCTTAATTCCTCTGGCAATGACTTAAGAAAACATGTATGAAATGTTGACTGTCATAGAAACTCATTACACCTTCAGTGCCTGGGGTTTTATTGGGGGCTGATCATGTAGGCAGTTTCTTCCCAGCATTTACCAAAATTCCACACCTTCAAAATGAAAGCAGCTGTTCACCATAAACCACATTGTTTGAACAAACAGTTTAAGTACGATGAGCCACTCTTACCAGTTCTGGGAATGGTAAAAACACTTCCAAAACCTAAGATCTTTGATTCCAGTCAAGAGTCAACTTTGCAAGGAGGCTTTCCTGAGGCATGCTATGTTAACTGTAACAGATGATAAAGGGGCTAAGAAACTGAACTGAGCATTGGCAGACTCAGAGAACTACGGGTAACAAGATTGGCATTCAGTGACCTCCAAGAAGAGAGAAGCTCAGCAAAACTCCAAGGATTGTGGTTGTTACCCCAAGAACTATACCTTCAGCATAAGGGTGAAACAAAAACAGGTCCTGCTAGTGACGAAGCCCAGATTCTCAACGTCTCAATTTCTGACTGGATTAACATGGTCTGGGAATGCTAGTGCCCCTAGCAACCTTCCAGCAGCAAAAATAAATAAATGACAACATCATCTAATACTTGAAATTATATATACAAATTTTCATATAAAATATGTGTCACTCAAACACAAATAACTATGTATGTTAGGAGATAAGACCATGTGTCTGAAAATCAAGATGAAAACAAGACACTAGAAAGAAAACCATATGGGATCCAGACAATTCTTAGTATATTCAAGGAAATAAATAATAAAAGTGAGAACTTTGCTAAAGAACTGAAAAGTATAAGAAAAAATAAGTGGAGACTTTAGAACTGAAAAATACAATTATGGAAATTAATAACACAGTGAATGGATTAAGCATAGCAGAAGAGAAATATCAGTGACCTTGAAAGGAAGTTCAAAAGAAAACATTCAGTCAAATACTACTCAGTCTCATTTAGTATCCAGTCATTGCACGTGGGGGAGGGGGCTGAGGATAGAGGAAGGGAGGGGACATGGATAAGCTGATTCTGAAAGGTATAAAGAAATGCAAAACTCCTGAAGAAAAAACGACCAACTGAAAAACGTATGTTACTGGATATGAGGACCTAGTGTAAATGTGCTGTAATTAAAATATAGTATAAATGCAACAATAGGCCAATGGAACAATTAAATAGAATACAATGTCTAGGAACAAATGAATACACACACACACACACACATTTGATTTATATCAAATAGGCACCGCAGAGCAGGGGAAAGAGGAGAGAATTTTCAATAAATGGTCCTGGGTCAATTAGATAGCTATGTGGAAAAAAAATGTTTGGTCTGGCCATGTGATTAATTCCACCCAATGGTATGTGAGGGGAAATGTTTGGGCATTTCTTGGCCAAGGATTTTAAGAAGCAAGTAGAACACCTCTACCCTTTTTTCCCTATTTTGCTGGCTGGATGCAAGCTATGATGAGGCCTTCTTATGGTGAGATGGGAAGTGATGGTTAGGTAATCAGAAGAAAGCAATAAAAGGTATTGTGGATTTCTCATTAATTTTATCATTTTGAAAATGTAATGTGACATTCCGTTAATCACTAATATTTGCTGGCAGTGTGGAACTTCAGGATTTTTTCTAGCTGAGAAGCTAATTCCCTCTGCTCACCAGCACCTGCAGTTCTAGAAGTCTTCATGGGGCATTTAATGTGTATTGAACGTCAGTGGTTTTCACCCTATTCTTCCAGATGCTGTTGCCATTCTAAACTTTGCTGTGAGGAAATAAAGCCCCTCCAACTGCTCCCTCTAATTTTCCGACCACTCACCATCACAGCTGAGTGCTACTCTTAACTCTAAGGCCATGTCTGAGAGGGGGATGTTTTCCTCTCTTTTAGGTGATTCTTTATTGAGATTTGCACACCAGATTATTAAAGAATTTATTATGAAACAAATAAATGTGTCTTTCTGGGCTTTCTTATAACTTGGCCTATGTTATAACAGACATATACTTGAGGTGCATGTTGGAACAGGTGCAAATAGGAGTCCCAATTCCAGTGCTGCCATTAGGATAGCTGTACTACCCTAATAACATGGCTTTGTTCCTGAACAGAGCTCATTTTGCCTGGTTCTGTTCTGTTGTACTTTAGGATGAATTCTCTTGCAGCAGGCCCACCCCAATAGGACCTGAGTGTAGTCTTGTGTCAGGTCTCGTCACAAGTTCAATCGATTGTGTCCTGACTCAACAGCAAACACAGCTTCAGTTCTTTCCTGCAGGCTCTCAAGCTGTGTTGACAGTAGACTTCCATGGGCCCATTTTACCAGTTAGTTCTCCAGACATGCTCTAGGGATGTCCACCCATGAGCACTCCCCTTGAGTGCCCACAAATATATAAATCATGAGCCTTCCAAGGAGGCTCCCAAACCCACCCAGAAATGGACTTTTGCAAGGCCTCCCCTTCAGATATGCCCAGTCTCTGCAGATACCTGAATATGGGTATATCATGAAATCAAGAAGGCCTCACAGGCAAGAGGTATGCCATTTTGAATGTTCTCTGCTATGTAGCATTGAGGTGCAGTGGGCTTGGGTACAGAGTGGTAGGGATGATGAATCAGCACAGTTGCTTCTGTATCCCAAATTGGTTCTGAAATTTGGATATCAAGGTCAAGTCAGGCTTACACTGTTGGTAGAGGAAGCACTTGGGATTCTCTTAGACTGGAATACATCTTAGGAGGAAGTAAACAGTGCCTATAGTCAGAAAGACATAAGTCAGCATCCTGATTTGATTTTTTATTTAGCTCTGACTTTAAACATCAAACCACTTAGGTGAGTCTGTTTCCTCATCTGTTAAATGAAAGTGATAGTAGTATACTTTGGTAATGGTCCATATTTCCTAGTATTGCTGTGAGCTAATACATGTAAAATGCTTACAATAGGGCCTCTTAATTGAATATATGTTAATATTAGCACATCTTTTCTAAATGAATTAAGAACAAATTATCCAACAGATATTTCAAGCCTCATAGTATAATCTGTTAGCTCTTGGTAGTTCCACTCCCCTGTCAGTAAACATCTTGCTATCAGGATTTCAGTACTTCCAGGGTTACCAGAGAAGCTTGTGCTGGTATGATTTTGGAAATACCTGTAATCATTTAAACAAGGAATTGAATGAGAAAGAAGCTGCAAGTGATTGTAAGTTCCAGGAAAACAGAGATTTGTTGTTTCTACTGTTTCCAAAGTGCCTAGGACAGAGTAGATGCTCAATAAATATTGGCTGAATAAATGAATGGCAACAGGGACTTAGAAGAAACAAAGAGTAGGAACCGTTTAAAAGGGACAGGACTTCACACATACCCACGTATTCCAGCACATCTCAGGCTACCGTCTTCCAAACCTGGCATTCACCCAAGATTGTATGCTGCAGAACAAACAGGAAAAAATCCACAATTCAGCTGAGGTCATTCAAACAGTACAGTAAAAAGGTGGTCTTCCACTAATGATAATCTCCAGGATAAGTAATGTCAACAAGTATTGGACAACCATAGTAAATATCTGATAACAAATAAAAGCTGATATAGAAGTATATGAAAATTCATGGTAAATGGTTCCCTTGTCATCCAAGAGGCTATCAGTGGTTTTCAGCAAAATGGGAGTTTCTCTAAGATGGGTCTCAAGGGCCATTGCAAGATCTCTTTGCTTTAGCAAACACAGGGTAGGGGATGGCAGGGGATAGGTGTGCCAGTTTGGAACTATTATGGATCCCAGAAGAGCCATGATCTTTTAACCCAATCATCTTGGGTGGAAACGTTTGACTGAATGTTTCCATGGGGATGTGACCCATCAGCTGTGGGTGAGAACTCTGAATTATTTCCATGGAGGTGTGCACCCCGCCCATTCAGGGTGAGTCCTGATTAGTTCACTGGACTACTTAAGAGAGCTCAAGAGCTGACACAGACACTGACAGTTGGAGATGCAGATAGAAGGACGTTTGGAGATGCTAAACTAAGAGATGAAGCCCAGAGTTTACCCCAGAGAAGCTAAGAGAGGACTCCCCAGATGTTTAGAGAGAAACACCCTTAGAGAAAGAAGCAAGGATGCACAGGAGCTGAGAGAAAGGAGCAAAGACAGAAGCCCCAGAGACATTGTGGAGAAAGCCATTTTGAAACACAGCCCAGGAGCAAAGGACCAGCAAACACCAGCTACATGCCTTCCCAGCTGATAGAGGTGTTCCAGACACCACTGGCCTTCCTTCAGTGAAGGTATCCTCTTGTTGATGCCTTAATTTGGACATTTTCATGGCCTTAGAACTGTAAATTTGTAACCTAATAAATCCCCTCTATATAAGCCAATCCATTTCTGGTATTTTGCATAACAGCAGCTCTAGCAAACCGTAACAATTGGGGAGGGTGTTGTGCTGGCAAATGAGCCCAAAAATAAAGATCCCAGGTGAAGAAAGTCAAGGGCAATGAATTTCATCCAGAAGGAGAGTATATTAGGTTCCTACTGTGGCTTTACTGATTTGCACAAACATGGTATCTTAAAACAACACATTGATTATCTCACAGTCCTGGAGGTGAGAAGTCTGAAATGGGTCTCTCACTGGACTAAAATCCAGGTATCGGCAGGGCTGGGTTCCTTCTGGTGACTTTCAGGAAGACTCTGTTTCCTTGCCTTTTCCAGCTTCTAAGGGTTGCCGGCATACCTTGCTCCTGCCCTGCTTCCATCTTCAAGGGCAACCATGGCTGGTCTGCTGCTTCTCACTACCATCTTCCTGGTTCTCTCTCTTCTGCCTCCCTGTTCCACATTTATAGAACCTGTGATTACATTGGCCAGGAAAATACTTTTTAAGGTCAGCTAATGATTAGCCACCTTAATTCCATCTGCAACCTTAGTTATCCTTTTGCCATGTAAGAGAATATATTCATAGGTCCCAGCATTAGATCTTGGACATCTAGAGTTGGGGTGGGGGCACTGTTTTGCTGACCACAGTGAGGATACCGTTCAAATGGATTTTAAAATGCTCAGCAACGTTAGCTGCTCTCTTTGTCCTTTGGAGCAGGCTAAGGAGGGGCTCAAGCCTGGAGAAAATATGTAGGGATATGGAAATAGGATTCAGGAAGAACTTCTAGGCTTCTGTCCTGGGGAATGTGTGAATGATGGGGATTTCCCTACAGAGTGACAGGTGGGTATGGCAAGAGCCTGAGATTCAAGCTGGTTTGAATCACTGCTGCATTTCCATACTGCACCAATCATGATGGCCTGAATGTGACTGGGAAGGGACACCTACAAAACAGTAGAAGAGGACCCAGGACAGGCCATACCTGGTGTCTGAGACTGGCTGCAGAGAGACAGAATGGATAGTGTATTCTGGTGCTGGGCTTGACAGGGAAAGGCCCTCTTTCGTGGACAACTCTGGGGACCCTGTAATGCCAAGGTGAGTTGACGTTTTTAATAAAGAGAAAGGCAGTGTGGCAGATAGTATGATTCTTGGTGCAGAGGAGTGGTTTGTTTCCTAGGGTTAGAGGTCTAGGTCTCCCTTCTTCTAGAAGGGGGGCAGTGGGGAGACGTTTATAAGGCCCTCCACCCCTGCCCCCCAGAGTTCACTTAAGAACAGATGTACTTTCCATCTCACTGAAGCAATGAGAGAAGAACATGGAGCCACCACCCCAGAACCTCCTGGGTGTTCTGGTCTTGATCGCTTCTTTCTTCTCAGCCTGCTTTCCTGACTCCCAATCTCCAGTCAACATCCTGGAAAGATGGTGGGCTGCATGAGGGTGGGGGAGGTGGGAAGGTACTTAAAAGGACAGAGTACCCTCCCCCTCCCTGCAATACGCAAACCGCCATTTGGTGTTCATCCGCTGCTCCTCCCGCACGGCTCTTCCCGACATCCCGATCCAGCCCCCACCCCCAACCGCCCACCTTTCCCCTATACATATTGCAGTGCCAGAAGCATGGCGGTGGTCGCCACACTAGGCGCCGCGTACCCTGTGGCATCCCGGCCTTTAACCCGCCTCCCCTGGGTTGGGGCTCTCCCGGCCCCGCCCACCTCTGGGTCGGAACTAAGGTGGGGCTGAGAGGGGGCGTCCAGACATATCCCTCCGCCTCCTTCCCATTCTCCCCGCCCCCTTCCGGACAGTCTCCTTCAGCCATTCGTGTTGCGCACCTGCGCATCCCTTGTTGGGTTTGGTGCCGCAGCATCGGGGGCGGGAGCGCCTCTTTGCCATTCTGACCGGGCACGGAGAGCGGTGGGAGTCCGAGTGAGGAGCTCTGAGAGGAGGGGTAGGCCGACGAGCTGGCCTCTGGGCCTCTAAAGGCAAGTGGGGGCGAGGGGGCCGGGGCGGGGAGGAGAAGACGGTCCGAGCTGACCTCCAAGGGAGGTGCGCAGAGCCCGGGGACCCCTGGTGCTGAGGATGCGGAGATCGGCGCGGCTGGAGCCCAGGGCGGAGGGGCGGCTAGAAAGACACCATCGGGTCCTCTAGAAACGAACGGCGCCGCCCGTTCGGCAGCCAGCCTTCCAGGCGCCCTCTCCGAGTCCCTGGCCGCGTCTGTGCTGGGAGAGGGCTGTGAAAAGGCTGCTGAGAGAGCAATGGCGGAGAGGCTCTGGGGGTGGGGGCTCGTCTCTGGAAAGGGGCTTGTTGAGTCCTGCGTCTTGGGTACTTTTCCTTTGCAGCTCTGCGCCCCGTTTCTTCCCGCGGGGCGCCCCATTGATGCCAGAGTCTCCTGTCTGCGCAGTAGGTCTTGCGGAGTCTGCCTAACTGTAGTGTGTATCTGTAGGGGAGAGGCTTGAAAAAAAACAGGAGCAGGAAAGTGGTCTGGATTTCTGGAGGTGTGTGGGAACAGGGGAGTGGGCGGCGGGCCCTAACTGGAGACCCTGAGGTGGGGTGTGCTGACTGTGACCAGAGCAGGTCTGGGGGGATGGAGACGCACCTCCTAATATTTCCCTCTCTGTCATTGTTCCAGACACTTCTCACCCCTCTCTTCCAAATTCAGGGTAAAAACAAATGGGCTTTTGAGGAGGGGTTGGCAAGTGAGTCATGGTTACAGGTACCACTTCCCAACTTGCTTTCCAGAATATGCCTTCGCCCATCCCCCAATTTATGCTGCATAGAGCACCGGTTGAGTTCCACCTAGCGGTGAATCCTCAGAATTGGAGAAGGGAGTTAACGGGGAGAGGGGGGTGAAGAAATGGAGTTATCATTTCTGGAACTCTGACGCTAAAGGCCCTAAAAGAGAACTGGAGAATAATCTACCAACAGGACCCTTAATTTTGAAAGACAGATAATATCGGGATTCTTATCCTGGGTGTTGGTTTGTTCACCAATCACCTAGTTGCTACCATTGTCTCCTGACTATCTTACCTTTACTTCTGTTTGTCCCCAGGTCTGCTTTAGGTCTGGTCAGTTCTGCAAGGAAAGAAAGGAGGGGGACACCGGCTCAGATCTCTGGAGGTTGGTGTGAAAGGGGGAATGCCTGTGGTCGTAGAGTAGGAGCATGGCAGGTGGCTTTGATCCAAGCTCTGTTCAAAAGCCTCCTCCACCTCTCTTTCTCTCTGCCAGATTTCCAACTGCCACAGCATCCCTTGTGCTTTTCATGCAGGGAATATTGGGGTAGAAGTAGATTGCTCTGTGTCTGTGAGAAGACCTGAGAGTAGGGACTGGGAGATGGGAAACGGACAGATTGGACCCTTGAATGGAAAGGGAGGTATTTGCATCAGGGGTCAGGGTGTGTGCCTGTCTACCATTCATTCTTGCTCCATTCTCTCCTGTTTCTTTACTTGCCCGTAGGATCACCTGCAAGTCTTCTGAAGAGCTTGACACTGCTGGAGTCCAGGAAGGGAGGGGGAAATTGTACCAGATCAGTGCAGGTTGGTATGAGAGAGGGTAGACATTTGGGGTGGGTTCCTGTGAGCCAGCATGTGTCCCATAGTGGTCACGGTCCAGAATGAGGGCTTCTCAACCTCTCCCCTTGCCAACCCACTTTCCCGCCGTTCCGCACCTATTTATAGCAGGCAAAGTAATGTGGCTGCTCCAGGCATAGGGGCATGGGTGAAATTAGGGCTCTGAGACTGTTTCCAATAGCCCCACCATGTCACCAAGCGGTCAATGTCCAGTCTCCCTGAGTGCATTTCTGCATGGGGTGACACAATTGGAAGAGGCTCAAAGCCCATTTCCTCTCTCTCTCCCTAGATCCACCAACGTTGGCAGCTCTGGTGGTGGAGTTGCTGCTGACCACCACCTTCAGCAGGTCTGTGCCCACCCAGGAACCATCCATCCTCCCCAGCTTGGTTGTGCCTCTTCTGCGCTCTCTATTATTGGCAGAGGCTGTGGTTTGGGAACGAGGCTGATTGACTGCTGGACTGGCAATTGACTTTCTTGCTTCCAACTTTGTAGCCTGAATCACTGAAAGATTAGTGTGTGAAGATACTAACCTGTGACAGATCTGTGTTAAAGGCTGAGACAGGAGTTGGGTTATAGGTCTGATACTCCTTTGTAACTAGGACATGACTGGGGCTGAAATTGAGCCTGGTAGCCAGGCTAAATCTGTTAAGACGGGAGAAGTGGTTGGGGATGAGGCTGAGAGAGAGGTTGGTGTACCTCTGATTGTCAGACCCAAGGTTAGGACCCAGTCCCTGGTAATGACTGGGGTAAGACCCCAAACTGTGGCCATGGCAATTACTGGGGCATGTCCTCCATCTGAGGCCAAGACCATCTCTGGGGCAAGGCCCAATGAAGAAGTCCCGGCATGGCTCCTGACTGAATTTGGGGCTGAGGCAATGTTGGAGACAGGGGCAGTCGACCCATCCAATGCTATGGCCTGTCCACTAGTCATTACTGATTCTGAACCAATTGCTAAAACTGATGTCTTGTCTGTAGATAAGGATTTGGGCAATGTGAAGGCTGAGTCCTTTCATGGCCCCAAGATCCAGTCTCAGGCTGGAATCCATCCCTGGTTTGTTTCAGGGGAGGAGACTAATATGAGGTCTCAATGCTATCCTAGACCTAGGTTCGAACAAGAAGCCTCTAATAATTTTGATTTCACATGGGTAGGTGATTCATCTGTGAGTTCTGGGTTCTGGAATGGAAAAGAGTTCAGTACCAGATTTTGTCCTTGGGATGGGGAAAAGACCAGTATGAGATCCAGGCACAGAGCAAAATACGAGGCTAATATTATGTCTAGGCCCCAAACGAAGCAAAAAGTCTATATTGTGTCCAGTTCTGGTTCTGAGGATGAGTCTATTAAGATGTCCTGGTTTGGGGCCGGAGAAAAGACCAAGTCCTGGTCTAGGCCCACAGAAGAGGCCAATAGCAGCAGGTCCAGGTTTAGAACAAAGAAAGAAGTCTTTCTTGAGTCCAGTTCTGGATCTGAGGGTGAGGCCCATTTGAAGTCCTGGTTCTGGGCTGGGGAGGAAGCCAAATCCAGGTCTAAATCCAGAGCCAGGAAAGAAGTAAATATCAGGTCAAGGCACAGGGCCAAAAGAGAGACCTGCATTGACTTCATGAATGGATCTATAGATGTAGTCCAAACAGAGTCCTGGTTCTGGCCTGGAGAAAAAGATAGTAACTTATCAAGTCCCAAGATCAAGAAAAAGACCAGGGCCAGATCAGTGGCCAAGAAAGAAGCTAAAACCAAGGCCAGAGCAAAGGCCGAGCAAGAAGCCAGTTCTGAGGAGGAGGTCCTCATTGGGACCTGGTTTTGGGCTACAGAAGAGGCTAGCATGGTGTCTGGGGCCTGTGTCCAGTCCAGTCTACAGTCAGAAGATGAGTCCATTTTTGGGAATTGGTTCTGGACTGGAGAGGCCAGTTCAGGGAGTGGGGTCAGCAGTAAATCCAGACAAGAGGAAGAGACTGTTGTCACGTCCTGGTTTGGGGCAAGGGAAAAGACCAGTATGGAAACTGGAGTTGTGGCCAACTCTGAATTTAAACCAGCAGATGAAGAAGAAGAGATAATTGTTGGTTCCTGGTTCTGGGCTGGAGAAGAAGCCAACCCAGAGGCTGAGGAAGAGACTATTTTTGGGTCTTGGTTCTGGCTCAGTGATGAGGCCAGTGTGGAAGCTGTTGTTGGGGCCAGCTGTGAGTCCAGCCCAAATTCTGATGAAGAAGGGGTCATTGGCCCCTGGTTCTGGGCTGGAGAGTTCAGTAGAGAGGCTGGGACTGGAGAAGAGGCCAGGCCATGGGCTGAAGAAGAGACAACATATAGGCCATGGTTTGGGGCTGGAGATAAGGTCAATATAGATTCTGGGCCTGAAGCCAGCTGTGATACCAGGACAGGGACCGAGGAGGAGGAACCCATTTTTGGTTCCTGGTTCTGGGCCGGAGTAGAAACTAGTGTGGATGCTGGAGTCAACAGCAAGTCCAGCTCGGAGGATGAAGAGGTCATTAACTCATCTTGGTGTCAGGCCACAGAAGAGGGCACTGTGCAGTTTGGGGCTGGTGCCAGATGCAAATTTCTGGCAGAAGATAAGGAGGCCAGTAATAAATCCTGCTTCTGGGCTTGTGAAGATCCCTATATGCACCCTGCCAGTGGAGACAGCTGGAAGTTTAGGCCAAAGGAAGAAGAGGATGCTACCAATCCATGGTTCTGGTCCAGAAAACATGCAAGGTCAGAGACCATAATAGGATCCTGGTTTTGGTCTGGGGAACAGGGTGGTATAGATGATGGGACTGGAGAAGACACCAGGCCACTGACTGAGGAGGAATCCATGGTCCAGTCCTGCTTCTGGACAGAAGTACCCTTTATAGAGGCTACAGCCAGTGAAGAGTCCAGGCCAGAGGCTGAGGAGGAGGCCACTATTGGTTCTTGGTTCTGGGCTGGGGAAGAGGACAGGCTTGAGGCAACAGCCAAGGCTAGAGAACAGGACAGACTAGCACATGAGAAGAAAGGTGGTGTTGGGTCCTGGTTCAGGGCCAGGGAAGAGGCCTTCAAAGGGGATACTGGGTTTTGCAGCAAAGACAGTCCAGAAGCAGAAGAGGAGGTGGCCATTATTGGATCGTGGTTCTGGGCTGAAGAAGAAGCAAGTGCAGATGCTGGGTCTCAGGCAGAAGAGACCAGGTCAAGTACTGAGGAGGAGATTACTTTTCCATCCCAGTACTGGGCTGGAAAAGAAGTCAATATAGAAACAGGGACCTGCTGTGTGTCTAAGCAAGAGGATGATGAAGAGATGATTATTGAGTCCTGGTTCTGGTCCAGAGACAAGACTAGTAAGGAGACTGGAACTGTGGCCACCTGTGAGTCTAGGCCAGAAAATGAGGAAGGGACAGTTGTTGGGTCCTGGTTTGGAGTGAGAGATGAGGCCGATAATGAGACTGGCAGTGGAACCAACTGTGAGTCCAGGGTGGTAGCTGAAGAGGAGGAGGCCATAGTGGGGTCCTGGTTCTGGGAAGGAGATGAGACACTCTTTGAATCCAATCCTTTGCCTGTATTCAGAAACACTTGCAAGTCCACGTATTCAGCGGAGCAGGAGCCTGATCCTTCACGCAGGCCCAAGAGCTGGGAGGAGGTCACTGTTAAATTCGAACCTGGTCCATGGGGTAGGGTTGGCTTCCCTTCCACAAGCTTTTTTAGATTTCCAAAAGAAGCAGCATCTCTGTTCTCTGAAATGTTTGGGGGAAAGCCTAAGCACATGGAACAGAGCCCAGAAGGGGAAGAGCAGGAATCTTTGCTTCAGTCTGATCAGCCTGACCCTGAGTTCCCATTTCAGTACGATCCTTCCTATCGCTCAGTCAGGGAGATTCGAGAGCATCTTAAGGCCAAGGAGAGTGCAGAGCCTGAGAGTTGGTCATGCAGCTGCATACAGTGTGAGCTTAGAATTGGTTCTGAAGACTTTGAAGAACTCCTTTTATTAATGGATAAAATTCGGGATCCTTTTATTCATGAAATATCTAAAATTGCAATGGGTATGAGACGTGCTTCTCAATTTACCCGAGATTTCATTCGGGATTCAGGTGTTGTCTCACTTATTGAAACCTTGCTCAATTATCCCTCTTCCCGAGTTAGGACCAGTTTTTTGGAAAATATGATTCTCATGGCTCCACCTTATCCTAATCTAAACATGATTGAGACATACATATGTCAAGTGTGTGAGGAAACCCTTGCATATAGCTTGAATTCCCCTGAACAGCTGTCTGGTCTGAGGATGGTTGGACACCTCACTACTACTACTGACTATCACACACTGGTTGCTAAGTATATGTCAGGCTTTCTCTCTTTATTAGCCACAGGTAATACAAAAACAAAATTTCATGTTCTTAAAATGCTGTTGAATTTGTCTGAAAATCCTGTTGTGACAAAAGAACTACTCAGTGCTGAAGCAATATCAGAATTTATGGATGTTTGTAACAGTAAAGAGAAAAATGACAATATTCAAATTGTTCTTGCAATGTTTGAGAATATCGGTAACCATATCAAAAAAGAAGCAATGTTGTTCATTGATGATGATTTCAATGTTGAACCACTTATTTCTGCATTCCATGAATTTGAGGCATTTGCTAAGGAATTGCAAGCCAAAATAGATGGTCAAAATGATTCTGAGGCAGGCCAAGAAAATTAGTATGATTAACTGCTTGCAAATGGTTTTCCTCAGTTCCTGTAATGGGTCTTGAATAATGCTTTGGTTTTTACAGTTCTCTGTTGCAATATACATCTTCAATATTGATACCAACTGTCCAGCTGTGTCTGAGCTGTTTCATTTTACTGATGCCAAATGAGTATTATAATTGAAAACACATTTGTTGATATTTATCTTGCTGTCCAGATTGTGATATTTAATATTTGTAGTGAACTGAGTCATCATAAGTAAGCTATCCTTCTGCATGTTGTTCTAATGTATAGTTATCTGTTTGAGTCTTGTTTGTGTTTTCAATAAAGTTGTGTTAAAGGTAGCAGAAATCAAACTTCTTGAACTTAAAGTATAGATGCAGAGATAACACTTGAACACAGATACTTAAGGTTATGAATAATATGCTCCTTGCAAAAACTTATTCTTATATGTTTAAGTGGGGAAAAATGAATGTGGGCTGCTACTCAGGGCATACTTTAGGAAGATGGATTCATTTAAGTTGCTCTGAAAGAGTATCAAGGGGGTTGGTAGTATGAAAAAAGCATGGAGTTGGAAAAAGTCCTGTGGGAGTGAGGTACCCAGTTTGCATGGAGTAGGTGAGAGGAGTATACATTGAGGAATATAGACAATGAAGTGAAATTTGAAGGGCTGAGAAAAAAAAATTCGGGCTTTTCTTCAGAGATGCCCAAAGGGTAAAAGAACAGCATAGGAAAGCATACAAGTTTAATGGAGTTGGGGATGATTTCCTCATGATGGTAGCCCATGGAAAGTGTTAAGGGAATACCATACAGCCATCAAAGATGATATGTAAGTTTTTAAACTGGCTAGGAAAAACACTGATGCTTTGCTTGTTTGAAAAATGTTTTCTCCTTATCCCTTTTAAAAGTAAATGTATGTCCCAAAGTAATTTGGGCAGAGAATAAAAATATATATGCAGGACCCCCCTGAGGAGCTGGGGGAAAACACGGAAGCGTTGGACTTCCTCACCTGGATTGTTGCTGATGTTCTCGCAAACATTGAGGACTGATGGCTTGGTATGCCGGGCCCTCTATCTTGGGGCTTGCCCTTCTGAAGCTCGTTATTGCAAAGGAGAGGCTAAGCCTACTTAAAATTGTGCCTAAGAGTCTCCCCTGAGTGCCTCTTTGTTGCTCAGATGTGGCCCTATCTCTCTAGCTAGGTCAACTCAGCAGGTGAACTCACTGCCCTCCCTGCTACGTGGGACCTGACTCCCAGGGGTGGAAATTTCCCTGGCAATCCAGGATATGACTTCCAGGGATGAGTCTGAACCTGGCATCGTGGGATTGAGAATACCTTCTTGACCAAAAGGGAGATGTGAGATGAAACGAAGTGAAGCTTCAGTGGCTGAGAGATTTCAAATGGAGTTGAGAGGTCACTCTGGTGGTCATTCTTACACACTATATAGATAACCCACTTTAGGTTTTAATGTATTGGAATAGCTAGAAGTAAATACCTGAAGTTATCAAACTCCAACCCAGTGGCCTTGACTCTTGAAGATGAGTGTATAGCAATGTAGCTTCTGGGGGGTGACAGGGTGATTGTGAAAACCTTGTGGATCACACTCCCTTTATCCAGTGTATGGATGGATGAGTGGAAAAATGGGGACAAGGACTAAATGAAAAATAGGGTGGTGTGGGGGAGATGATTTGGGTGTTCTTTTTCACTTTTATTTTTTATTCTTATTCTGATTCTTTCTGGTGTTAGGAAATTGTTCAAAAATAGATTGGGGTGATGAATGCATAAGTATGTGATGGTACTGTGAACAGTTGATTGTACACCATGGATGATTGTGTGGTATGTGAATGTATCTCAATAAAACAATTTAATTTAAAAAAATTTTCTAAAAATCAAGTTATCTTTGGCCTGTGCGCCCCCCACTTTTAACTTGTTCATAAATAAAATTCCCATAAAAGTAAATGTGTGAATAAACTGAATTTCTATGCAAATTTTTATGATTTGATTATGAAAAGTTCTGCAATGATTCAAAATATGCCCAAGTCATAAAGAAGTGCAAGAGCCTACAACTTCAAAAGGACTGGCTTGCCAAATAATCTCATTCACACAAGTATTTAAAGGGAAAAAAACTAGTTCTAAAGTTGTTTTGCACATTCACAAAGGTTGTAACATATCTTCAAATGAACCAAGTTGGGGAGCAAGTTGGTTTGGGGAGGGAGTCCAGGCTTATGGGAAGTACACAAAGTTTTATTATTTTCAGGAAAATAACCAGATATGGTGACCTTGTTATTTTTGGTTTGTCTTGGTGCAAACTGCTTTTTCCCAACTGACTAGTATGTGAAGGTTATGGAAGTAAGCAAACCAGCAGTTTTGACTTCCCACACAAACCACAGATGTTAACAGGGATCATCCTGGGGTGGGAATTGCAATTTGAATATTTGTTTAACTTATCAATATTTTTCAAGACAGATTTTAATATGTCACCGGAGTATTACACAAAATATTAAAAACCAGTTCACCTCCAAAGTCCTCTTAGAGTGTTCCTCGCCAGTCCTGGGCCTCTACAGACTTAGGCCCAGGCTGGAAGCTTTGGCTCCAAATCAACTCTTCCTTCCAGAGTCAGGAGCTTCAGGTTCTTCTAGCAAGCAGAAGGTTCTGCCAACCAAGCAGCAGGGCTGCCCCAGACTAGCTGATTGCTTGGTCACGTGAGAGTGGCTGTGGATCATGTGACCAGGCTCTCTGTGGGGAGTGCATCCAGGTGTATTTACTTTCGTGGAAAAGGACACATCTGATGTTTGGCAGACTGAAGTGGTAGGAGTGACGGGATGTTATTCTAGGTGAGCTGACTGACGGGTGCGGGGTGTAAGTTGTCCGTTTTCCCTACAGTAGCGTGAAAACTAATTTCTCAGGCGACAACGGTTATTGGTAAAGAGAATCCCTCAGGCAATCGCCAGCGGCTTAGCCCGGGTCCGTCTTTTGTCCAGGAGCTCAAGGGGTAGGGATTCATCCTGCGGGAAGCTTACGTAGGGAGAAGCAACAGTTGCTGTTGGCAGAGGTGAGTGCGAAGCCGGGAAATGTCGGAGCAACCGTGGGTGGTGGTGGCTGAAACTAGATCCGGATGCCAGAAGGGCCCCGGACCCCGTTCCCTCCTCTTTTTGAGCGCTCCCTCCCGCCGCACCTCTACTGCCCCTCGCTTCCCGCCCAGCGCTGCGTGTATGTGAGGGGTGGGGGTAGTGGACCTACGAACGGCGTTGGCTTCAGGAGAGCCCCGAGAGGGGAAAAGGTGAAGTGACAATTTGTGAAGACAGTGGCGTTGAATCAGGCAAGTCAGGGCTCAGGATGGGAACTGTGGGCTACACAACCACTCGCTTGCTCCAACCAAGTAGGCACTCATCTCCCGTTTGTCAGTTGGTGGGTCTGTCTGCCTTACTCATCATATCCAGGTAGTTGCAGGTGGTGGGGATGGATGAGACCAGCTCAGAATAGGGGAATGGAGGGGATTTCTGCCGTATATTCCAAGGCTCCAGCTACCTGAAGAGAGGAATGAACCGCAATCGGAGCAGCTTTAGGGAAAGGGTGGGGGAGGACCCTGAATTCTTTGGGCCATGTCTGGGTCCCAGTACCTGTGCTGGTCCCTTTACTTAGGAGTTCTCGTCCGGATACAACAGAAGCTTCTTAACCCTCTAGAGGATCCTTAGATCTCAGCGCCAGGCAGCAGTATCCTGGGAGTCTGTCCTGGAGGTGCGGTTCTGAAAGGGCCCAGCCCCACTGTCTCCTCAACTGCTCTCTTGAGTCCAGGGACACAAAGTTGCTGCTCCTTCTGAGGCTTCCTCCCCCTGCATTCCTGGGCTTCTGAGGAGGGACTTTCTGGGAACCACTTAGAGAAACTGCTTCATGGATAGTCTCACTGGTTCCCTTCTGCAGACTATTTGCTCTCTTCCTTCTTTTTATTTTCTGGCCAATGATTTGGATTTGGTGATTTGTACCTATCCTTGTTTGGGCTGATCCTTTTTAGTTAGAGTTTAGTTCTATGACACAGAATACCAAACAAAGGCCGTTAGGAAAGTATAGTTAGGTAAAATGTTTTCTCCTAATTCCATTATCCTCTCTATTTGCAGTTTACATAGATGAGTCAATTAGTTCATAGAATTCTTTCTCTTTTATAACATCTGCATAGTACTCCATTTTGTTACAACCATAATTCATTCAATCACCCCCCTGTGTATGGACATTTAAATTGTTTCCAATAATTTGCTATTACCAAAAAAAATGCCAAAAGGAATAAACTTGAGCAAATGTAATTTTCTGTGCTTGGAGGTGTATCTTCAGGGTAGATTCCTGGAAGTGGGGCTGGTACAAGAGTGCTGTTTCCCCACAATCTTGCCAACAAAATACTTATTATCCTTTTAATATTTGTAGAGTATGTAGTGATGTCACCTCTCCCATTCTTGACATTAGTAATTGTATTATCTCTCTCTCATCTCTCCTTTTTTATCTTTATCATTCTAGATAGAGGTTTATCAATTTTATTGACCTTTTCAATGACCTAGCTTTTAGTTTTATTGATTTTCTCATTTTTGCTGATTTCTAGGTTTCTGCTCTTAAATTATTTGCTGTCTTCTGTTTACTTTGTGTTTAAGGTCCTCTTCTTTCTCTAGTTACTTTAAGTAGAAGCTAAGGTCATTGATTAGAGACCTTGTTACAATACAGATGTTTTAGTACTATAAATATCCCTCTAATTCTGCTTAAGCTGTATCCCACAAATTTTGATATGTTGTGTTTTAATTTTCTTTCAGTTGAAATTGATTACTAATTTCTCTTTTGATTTCTCATTTGATCTAAGAGTTATTTAGAAATATGTGATGTAGTTCTCAAATATTTGGGAATTTTCCAGCTATGTTTCAGTTATTGACTTCTAATTTGTTTCCATTGTGATCAAAGATCATACTTGTCATACTTGTATGACTTGAATCCTTTTAACTTATTGAGACTTTTTTATGGCCCAGGATATGGTCTGACTTGGTAAATATTTCATGAGCACTGGTAGGGAATGTATATTTTGCTGTTGTTGTGTAGACTGTTCCGTAAATGTCAGTTAGGTCAAGTTGGTTTGCAGTGCTGTTTATCTTTACTTATTTTCACTTTACTCTTCTCTCAACTTAAGTCAATTATTGAGAGAGGGGTGCTGAAATCTCTGACTATAGTTGTGTATATATACCTATCCACAGTTGTGCATATGCCTATATCCATGACATTCTATCAGTTTTTCTTCATATATTTAGAAACTCTATTAGGGGCACAGATGTTTAGGATTGTTATGTCCTGTTGATGAATTGACCCCTTTATCATTATGAACTGATCCTCTCTATCCCTGTTAATATTCTCTGCTCAGAAATCTAACTTCTTTGATATTAATGTATTTATTCCTGCTTTATTTTGATTAATGTTGGTGCTGTATATCTTTTTCCATTCTTTTATTTTTACTTTATTTTACTCTGTTGGTTTGTTTTCCTTCAGGTTATTTCTATTCTTTTACCAACATGAAGGTATAATTTTTTAAAGTAATAACTGGATCATATTATATACCATTTTGCAACTTGCTATTTTCATTTAACAGTTTATCTTAGAAAAATTATCATGTTAGTACATAAACTTCTACCTCATTCCTTCTCATGTCAAGTCTCCTATTGATTGGATATTTCATAATTTATTTATCCTATTCACTATTCATGGACTTCTGGTTTGTTTCCATGTGTAAAGTATAAGAAAAAGTATTTCATTCTTACAACTTTGAACACATATCTTTGCATACAAATAACAAGTGTTTCTCGAGATAAATTTTAATAATGACATTTTGGTCTTCATTTCTGATCCTTTTCCACCTCTGATTTCTCTTCCTTGATTTAGTGAATTGGCTAGTATCCCAAGTACAGTGATTAATAGTAGGGGTGATAGCATTTTATCATGTAGCATGATGTTTGGTCTCTTGGTATTCTTTATGAGTATGAGAAGTTCTCTTGTGTTTTTGTTTCTCTAAGTGTTTTTAACATGGTTGGTTACTGAATTTTATCTAATGCTTTTTTTTGTCTATAGAGGTGATTGTACATTTTTCTCCTTTTGTGGACTACACTGATATATTTTCCTGAATTCTTAAGATCCAGGCTCTCAGATCACATTGGACTTGTGGTGGTTGTTGTTGTCAATATACTGCTGGATTCAGCTTGTGAATTCTTTTTATTCTTGTTCATGAGTGAGATTGGCCTATAATTATAATTTGTTGCATTGTAGTTTTCTCATTGAGTTTGGATAGCTCGTCTTCTTTTCCTAGTCTCAGGAACATTTTATATAAGTATTGTCTATACCTTAGAGACATCATAGAACTTGTCTCTAAAACCTTTGGTACCTAATGCCTTTGAGAGTGTACATACATTTTATTTTGCAGAATGAAATAGGCTTGTTACACCTATTATTATTTTTTTTTTTTTTGCACTACAGCTTATTTACACAGTTCCTGTTCCTGGAGGGGCTGCCTTTCTCACTTACTTTGTCCTTTCCCATCAGTCATTCCCAAGGTCTTATAATCTCTGTCAGTCAAAGGCCTGTCCATCCTTCAGTGATTTTCTAGAAGGCCATCCACCTCACCCCTCATGGTGATGCACCTGATCCTTCTCATCAGCTGCATGGACTCTTACCTTCTTTTGAGCCAACCCCTTAATCTAATGGCTTTGTACCCTCACTCAAGTGGTTAACCTGTCCTGTTTGATTGGATAACTGTTCAAAGATCTTCATGTTCTAACATTATTGCTGCTTCTCCTTCCTTCTTCTCTGCTTGTCTATATGTACCTGTTTTAGTTTCCTTGGCTTCTCAAGCGAATACCACACAATGGGTCAGGTTAAACAATGGGAACTTATTCACTCACAATTTTGAGGTTAGGAAATTTCCAAATCAAGGCATCATCAAGGTGATGCTTTCTTCCCTAAGACTGTGGTGTTCAGGGGCTGGCTGCTGGCAATTCTTGGTCTTTTGCTTGTCATATGGCAAGGCACATGGCGGTGTCCCCTGGTCTCTCCCTTCTCTTCCAAGTTTCATTGATGTTCAGCTTCTTGCTGCTCCCTCTCTGGCTTTCTCTCTGCCTGTCTGAATTTCATTCTCTTATAAAGAACTCCAGTAATAGGATTAAGACCCATGCTGACTGAGGTGGGCCACACCTTAACTGAAGTAACCTCATCAAAAGGTCCTATTTACAATGGGTTCACACCCACAGGAATGGATTAGATTTAAGAACATGATTTTCTGGGGGTACGTACAGCTCCAAACCACCATAGTACCTTTGAGCCAAGTGTACAATGCTGTTCCAGGTCACTCCTTCCTGAAGAATCAAACAAGGACTTCTTTCCTTGGGATGGAACTGTAGGCTGGATAGTTTGTCTTAGAAAGGGATCATGAGCTTGGCAGATACTGTTTGCAATGTGTCTATATCCCTAGTATCATATATTCTTAATTTTTAAATGTTTTACTACTGGAATTGGAGAATTGGTATTGCATTTTTGTTTTGATATTATTAGTGAGGTTAAACCTTGTTTCAGCTTTTTATTAGCCAGTTGAATTTTCTTTCTTGTGAATGGAGTATTTGTAGGATTTTCCTATTTGCCTTTTAGCAGTTCTTGGTTCTTTCCTTATTGATTTCTGTGCACAGAACAAGTCTAGGAAGAGAACAGAGAGTTTTGAAAGAAAAATAAATTTGGGGTTTGGTAGTATTTGCCCTATCAGGAATTTAAAAATTTTTATTTAAAAGAATAAAGTAGAACTGACTCAAGAAATGATAACTGGGCACAAACAAGGAGCCCATATATTGCCATATATATGTATATAGATAGATATAGATAGATATAGATATAGATTTACATTATAGTTATAGTTTGGCATTTTGGAGAAAAGTGCTATTTCAAAGTGCCTGTCTGCAACAAAAAAGGGAATTTGTGCCAGAATTTAAATCTTCTACATCAAAATGCACATTATTTTTGTAGCAAGGTTTTTTTGATGAGTGTAGCAGTGATCACATTACATTATGGTACAATCTCCTTATCTCTGCAGACTGGTAATGAACAGCTTGCCAGTGAGAAGCAGTCCATAGATTCCCTTTGAGTTGTAGCATCACTGTGGAATATTACTTTATGGAATATTTGGACAAAAATCTGATCCTTTCAGAGGAAAGAAGGTAACTCCATTTAGAAATCCACCAACTCTGATATTCTTAATGTACTAATTGGAGAGAGATTGTTACTGATACATGAAATAAAATGAAAAGTTTAAATGCAAAATTCATGAAAACACACCCTCAATGCAGATACAATAAATAAAGATGATATTTTAAATTAGAAGGGAATAAGATGAAATATTCAAGAAATGTTGTGACAACAGGATAGCTATTTACAGGAAATAATCACAGGTTCCCACCTATGCCAGTTTGAATGTATTATGTCCCCCAAAATGCCATTATCTTTGATGCAATCTTGTGTGGGCAGACATTTTAGTGTTGATTAGATTGTAATTCTTTGATTGTTTTCATGGAGATGTGAACCACCCAACTGTAGGTGATGACTCTGATTAGATAGTTTCCATGGAGGTGTGGCCCCACCCATTCAGCATGGGCCTTGATTAGTTTACTAGAGCACTATATAAGCTCAGACAGAAGGAGCAAGCTTGCTATAGCCAAGAGGAACACTTTGAAGAATTCCCAGGAGCTGAGAGAGGAGCTGCAGAAGAGAGACACTTTGGAGATGGCCTTTGAAAGAAACTAAGAGAGGACAAATGCCCCAAGAGCAACTGAGAGTGACATTTTGAAGAGGAGCTGCGGCCTAGAGAGGAACATCCTGGGAGAAAGCCATTTTGAAACCAGAACTTGGAGCAGATGCCAGCCACATGCCTTCCCAGCTAACAGAGGTTTTCTGGATGCCACTGGCCATCCTCCAGTGAAGGTACCCAATTGTTCATGCATTACCTTGGACATTTTATGGCCTTAAGACTATAACTGTAACCAAATAAACCCCCTTTATAAAAGCCAGTCCATTTCTGGTGTTTTGCATTCTGGCAGCCTTAGCAAACTAGAACACCACCTAATAAAATCAGACGAAATAAATTTTTCAAAACCCATTTTTTCCCCTTTGTTACAAAAGGAATCTATGTTCTTTGTATAAACACTCATCTAATATTGGCATGGTAAAGGCCTTCTTAAGCATGACACTAAAGAGGGGAAATATGCTTGAGGTTGAGATTTGGCTGCATAAAAAGTGTCTCTATGACAATATATATTACAAATTGTTATTCACTTAATGTTATTTTTAAAAAAGCCCTTGCAAATCAGTAAACACTAATGCCTCCAAGAATTTATAAGGGACTTTAAAAGCCATAACACACGAAAAGATAATAATGTCCAACAAGTATAAGAAATTGTGAGATACCTTTGTTTGTCTTTTTCTGGTCCAATTGAAAAAGACATATTGAAATGGTAACACTGGCTAATTCTCACCCTTCTAAGGAGCCATTTTAGACATTTTTTCCCTAATCTACCCCCATGAAATTTTAATACCTGAGATATACTGTATGGCAGTTTATGTAAGGTATATCTGTGCTTTATACATAAAAAAGAATAAGCTTTTTCTCCTGAGAACCAGTTTTGCCCTCCTTTGGGGTATTACTGCCCCTGTTAAGAATTCATCACATATACATAATTGTATATGTGTATGAATATTTAGTTACAACCTTTTTGTGTCTTTGTTGATAAGAGCTAAATGTCAAATGAAAGTAATTGGTTACATAAATTATTTCACATATGTTTGTATATCACAGTTATTAATAATGGATTATAGTATCTATAATAGCATAGCATAAAATATAATATAACAACATAATGTTATAAAATAACATAACATAACATAATATAACATAACATAACATAATATACTTTAATATAAAATATATAGTTTGAGCCCAATTTTGTTAATACACCCCACTTGGGTCTAGAATGTAATAGCCCAAATTATGGTTAATGCTTAACTAAATTAGTCCATAAATTAGTTAATACTCCTCAGAGTACATAAAAGTTGATTATAATTTTCGGGTGACTTCAGGACATTTTTTTCTCACATTGTGTACATATTTACATATATACTTATGCATAATTTAAAAAATGGAATATTTAAAAAGTTGTGTGTGTGTATGTATACTACCATCATGGAAAACTACTGTAAAAATGTCTCATGTTTCCTTCATCTTTGTTCTCTATTGTACATAAATATTTTAAAAATAAGATTGGAATCATAGTAAATGTATTTTTTCTTGATTTTATCATTTAAAATGACATTATATGGACTTAAGCTATGAAGTAGAATTAATACTTCATATTCAATGTCATAGTAATAAATAAAATATCATTGTTTTATTAGAGAAGTTGTAGGTTTATGGAGAAATCATGCAGAAAATAGAGTTCCCATATAGCCGCTCTATTATTAACACCTTGCATTAGTGTGGTACATTTGTTACAATTGATGAAAGAATATTATTAATATTGTACTATTAGCTACACTCCATGGATTACATTGGGGTTCCCTGTTTGTGTTATATAGTTGTATATGTTTTGGTTTCTTCTAAAAAATTTTTTTCTGGTATCATATATACAACCTAAAATTTCCCCTTTTAACCACAATCCTGTGTATAATTCAGTGCTGTTAATTACATTCATAATGTTGTGCTACCATCACAACCATCCATTACCAAAACTGTACAGTCAACTGAAATAGAAACCGTACAGTTTAAGCATTAACACCCCATTTGCTAACCCCACCTCAGCCCCTGGTAACCTCTATTCTAGTTTCTGACTCTATAAATTTGCCTATTCTAATTATTTTATATCACTGAGATCATTCAGTATCTGTCCTTTTCTGTCTGGCTTATTTCACTCAACCTGTTGTTACATGTATCAAAACTTCCTTCTTTTCCTTGGTTGACTAATATTCTATTGTATGTATATACCACATTTTACTTATCCAGTCATCAGGGTGCTTGAATTGTTTCCATCTCTTTTGACAATTGTGAATAATGCCTCTGTGTACATCAGTGTGCAAATATCCATGTGATTCTGTGCTTTCATGGTATATACCGTGAAGGGGAATTGCAATGTCCTATGGTAATTCTGTACTTAACTTTCTGAGAAACCACTAAACTGTCTCTCACAGCAGCTGAACCATTTTACATTCCTACCAAAAATTAATGAGTGTTCCTATTTCTCCACATCCTCTCCAACACTTGTAATTCTAGTGGGTGTGAATGGTATCACAATATGGTTTTGATTTGCATTTCCCTAATGGCTAATGATGTTGAGCATATTTTCATGTGCTGTTTGGCTATTTGTATATCTTCTTTGAAGAGATGCTGTTTCAAGTCTTTTGCATATGTTTAAAATGGGTTGTTATCTTTTTGCTGTTGAGTTGTAGGATTTCCTTGTATATTCTGAATATTAAAAACTTATCAGATATGTGGTTTCCAAATATTTTCTACCATTGAGTAGGCTGTGTTTTTACTTTCATGATAAAGTCTTTTTCATTAAAGTTTTAAATTTTGATGAGGTCTTATCTATCCATTTTTTTTCTTTTGTTGCTTGAGCTTTGGGTATAAGGTCTAAGAAACCATTGCCTAACACAAGGTCCTAAAGATACTTCCCTATGTTTTCTTCCAAGAATTTTATAATTCTGGTTCTTATATTTAGGTCTTTGACCCATTTTGAGTTTGCTTTTTATATGGTGTGAGGGAGGGGTCCACCTTCATTCTTTTGCATATGGAGATCTGGTTTTCCTAGCACCATTTGTTGAAGAGACTATTTTTTTCCCAGTTGAGTGAACTTGACACCTTTGTAAAAAATCAGTTGATCACAGATGTAAGGGTATATTTCTGAACATTTATGTTCACCCTTATTAAACATTCTGTACTCTTTAGGCATTAACTGACAAATCTCTACCCTCTTTCTATCTCCTGATAACCTATGCTCTAGAATTTAACTCTCAGAGTTTGCTCATTGTAGTTAGTTCATATTATTGAGACCATACAGTATTTGTCCTTTTGTTTCTGGCTTATTTCACTCAATGTAATGTCCTCCAGGTTCATCCATGCTGTTGCATGCATCAGGACTTCATTCCTTTTTTTAATGCAATTGAGATATATTCACATACAGTGTAGTCCATCCAAAGTATACAATCAATAACTCACAGTATCATATAGTTGTTCATTCATCACCACAATCAATTTTAGAACATTTTTATTACACCAAAAAATTAAAAAAAAAAAACTAAAAAAGAACACCTAAAACCTCCCATACCCCTATCCTCCTCTATTATTTATTTATTTTTGTCTTTATTTTATTATTCATATGCTCATACACTGGATAAAGGGAGTGTCCATCACAAGGTTTTCACAATTACACAGACACACCATAAAAGCTATATAGTTACACAGTCATCATTAAGAATCAAGTCTACTAGATTACAGTTCAACAGATTCAGGTATTTCCTTCTAGCTATTCTAATACACTAGGAACTAAAAAGGAATATCTATATAATGCATAAGAATAACCTCCAGAATGACTTCTCAGCTCTATTTGAAGTCTCTTAGCCATTGAAACTTTATTTTGTTTCATTTCTTTCCCCCTTTTGGTCAAGAAGGCATTCTTAGTTCCACAATGCAAGGCCAGGCTCATCCCTGGGAGTCATGTCCCATGTTGCTGGGGAGATTTACACCCCTGGGAGTCATGTCCCATGGAAGGGTGAGGTTAGTGAGTTTATTTGCAGAGTTGGCTGAGAGAGAGAGGCCACATCTGAGCAACCAAAGAGGTACTCTAGGGGTGATTCTTAAGCATATTTATAAGTAGGCTTAGCTTCTCCATTGCAGAAATACATTTCATAAGGGCAAGCCCCAAGATTGAGGGCTTGACTTAGTAATTGGGAGTTCCTAATGCTGCGAGAATATCAGGGATTCCCCAGGTGGGGAAGTTTAATACTTCCACATTTTTCCCCAGTCCCTCAAAGGGACTTTGCAAATACTTTTTTATTTTCTGCCAAAAATACTCAGAGTTGTGTCGGGATATTACATCAACCTGTACAGAATAACAAGATCTCATTCCCTATTCTAGTTCCATGTAATTATGTTGTTTAAATAAACTGACCATACAGGTTAAGTTAGATAGTGTGCTACAGAGAATATAAATTTTGTACCAAATAAACATCTCTTAAATAACAGTTAAAATTTAGGAATAGATGTGACTGCTATAAAAGCTTACATTCTCAGAACCTTTACAATAAGCCTTATTGAACATTCTATACTCCTTCATTGTTGATTGCCCAATCTCTGCCCATGTTCTATTCCCTGATAACGTATGTTCTTGAATTCAATTCTCAGCGTTTTCTTATAATAGTTAATTTGTATTAGTGAGTCCTTAAAATAGTTGTCCTTTCATTTCTGGCTTATTTATTCAACATAATGTCCTCAAGTTTCATTCACCTAGTTGCATGCCTCACAATTCCATTCCTTCTTCCAGCTGCTCAGTATTCCATTGTTTGCATATACCACAGTTTGCCCTTCTGTCCCCTGTCAATGTACCCTTAGGCCATGTTCTAGTTTGCTAATGCTGCCGGAATGCAAAACACCAGAGATGGATTGGCTTATAAAAGCGGGTTTATTTGGTTACCCAGTTACAGTCTTAAGGCCATAAAGTGTCCAAGGTAACACATCAGCAATCAGGTACCTTCACTGAAGGATGGCCAATGGTGTCCAGAAAACCTCTGTTAGCTGGGAAGGCACGTGGCTGGCGTCTGCTCCAAAGTTCTGGTTTCAAAATGGCTTTCTCCCAGGACATTCCTCTCTAGGCTGCAGCTCTTCTTCAAAATATCACTCTCAGTTGCTCTTGGGGCATTTGTCCTCTCTTAGCTTCTCCAGAGCAAGAGTCTGCTTTCAATGGCCGTCTTCAAACTCTCTCATCTGCAGCTCCTGTGCTTTCTTCAAAGTGTCCCTCTTGGCTGTAGCAAACTTGCTCCTTCTGTCTGAGCTTATATACTGTTCCAGTAATCAAGGCCCATGCTGAATGGGTGGGGCCACGCCTCCATGGAAATTATCTCATCAGAGTTATCACCTACAGTTGGGTGGGTCACATCTCCACAGAAACACCCAAAGGATTCCAATCCAATCAGCACTAAAACGTCTGTCCCACAAGATTGCATCAAAGTATATGACTTTTTCTGGGGGACACAATACATTCAAACTGGCACAGCCCACCTCTACCCATTGCAAATCATGAATAATGCCGCCATAAACACCAGTGTGCAAATGCCTATTCATGTCCCTGCCTTCAATTCTTCCAAGTATATACCAAATAAGGGGGTTGTAGAATCATATGGCAATCCTTTACTGAGCCACTTCTGGAACCACCACACTGCCCTCCAGAGAGGCTGCACCATTCTACTTCCCTACCAAAAGTGAATAGGTATTTCTCTCCACATGTTCTCCAGCACTTGTATCTTTGTTTATTTTTTAAACAGTTTTATTCACACACCATATAATCCATCCCAAATGAACAATCAATAGCCCCAGGTATAATCACATAGGTATGTATTCACCACCAAAATCTATGTGAGAACATTTCCATTTCTTCTGCAAAGAAAGAAGAGGAAAAAAATTAAAAAATAAATACTAGAAAAATAAAAAGGAGAAACAACAGCAACAAGAAGAATCCCATACCCCTCCCTCATATCACCCTCTTATTAACATTTATCTTTGTTATATTGCCTTTGTTACAATTAATGGAAGAATATTACAATATTACTGTTGACTATGGACCCTAGTTTGCATTGATTTTTTTTCCATATACCATCACATTTTCAACACCTTGCAATGGTGCCATTCACTTGTTCTCTCTCCTGTAAAAACTTTCTTGTATTTGTATATTTAATCACCAACATTGTCACTCTAGGTTTTGCTAAGTTATACTGTCCCAGTTTTTATCCTCTATCCTTCCTTCAGGTGTCATACATGCTCCTACCCTTCCTTCCTCTTTCAACCATACTCACACTCAGCTTTGTTCAGTATACTAACAATATTGTACTACCATCACATAGTATTGTGCTATCCATTTCTGGATCTTTACAATCAATCTGTACTCCTACTGCATCAAATGCCCCATCTCTACCTTTTTTCTACCTACTCATAACCTGTGCTCTTAACTTTAACTCTTAGAATTTGCTCATAATAGTTAGTTCATATTAGTGAGACCATATAGTATTTGTCCTTTTGTTTCTGGTTAATTTTGCTCAACATAATGTCCTCAAGGTTCATCCAATAGTTATATGCATCGTAACTTTATTCCTTCTTACAGCTGCATAGTATTCCATCATAGTATACCAGTTTGTTTATCCACTCTTCTGTTGATGACATTTGGGCTCTTTCCATCTCTTGGCAGTCATGAATAATGCCACTATAAACATCAGTGTACAAATGTCCGTTGGTGTCCCTGCCTTCAGTTCCTCTGAGTATATACCTAGTGATGGGATTGCTGGCTCATATGACAATTCTTTACTTAGCTTCCTGAGGAACCACCACACTGCCTTCTGGAGTGGCTGCACCACTCTACGTTCCCACCAACAGTGAATAAGTGTGTCTCTTTCTCCACATCCTCTCCAGCACTTGTAGTTTCTGTTTTTTTTTTTTTTTATAATGGCCATTTTAATAGGTGTGAAATGGTATCTCATTGTGGTTTTGATTTGTATTTCCCTAATAGCTAGTGAAGTTGAGCATCTTTTCATATGTCTTTGAGCCCTTTATATTTTCTCTTTGGAAAAGTGTCTATCCATGTCTTTTGCCCATGTTTAAATGTGGTTGTGTATCTTTTTGTTGTTGAGTTATAGGATATGTGATTTCTGAATATTTTGGCTGCCTTTTTACTTTCTTGACAAAGTCATTTGATGCACAAAAATATTCAGTGTTGAAGAGATCATTTATCTATTTCTACTTACATTGCTTGTGCTTTGGGTGTAAGGTCTAGGAAACCACCTCCTACCACAACATCTTTAAGATATCCCTTCTAAGAGTTTTATGGTCTTAGCTCTAACGTTTAGGTCTTCGATCCATTTTGAGTTAATTTTGGTATATGGTCTGTGATAGGGAACCTCTTTAATTCTTTTGGATATGGATATCCACTTCTCCCAGCACCATTTGTTGAAGAAGCTGATTTCTCCCACTTAAGTGGACTTGGCTGCCTTGTCAACAATCAGCTGGCTGTAGATGACAGAGTTTATTTTTCAATTCTCAATTTGATCCCACTGGTCAGCATATCTATCCTTATGCCCAGTACCATGCTATTTTGACCACTGTGTAGCTTTGTAATATGCTTTAAAGTCAGGAAGTGTGAGAACTCCATCTTCATTTTTCATTCCCAAGATGTTTTTAGCTATTTGGGGCACCTTGCCCTTCCAAATAAATTTGATCATTGATTTTTAGATTTCTAAAGAAAGCTGTTGTGATTTTTATTATCACATTTTTTTTTTGTTATCTCTAAATCATTTTTGGGTAGAATTGATGTCTTAACTATATTAAGTCTTCCAATCCATGAATAAGGTATGTCGTTCCATCTATTTAGGTCTTCCTTGATTTCTTTTAGCAATGTTTTGTAGTTTTCTGTGTATAGGTCCTTTACATTCTTGGTTAAATTTATTCCTAGATATTTGATTCTTTTGGGCACTATTGAAAATAAAATTTTTCCTGGTTTTCTTCCTCAGATTGCTCCTTACTGGTGTATAGAGACAGTACTGATTTATGCGTATTTATCTTATATCTCACCACTTTGCTGAACTTGTTTTTTAGCTGAGGTACATTTGTTGTTGATTTTTCAGGACTTTCTATATATAGGATTTTGTCTTCTGCAAATAGTGAAAGTTTCCCTTCTTCCTTTCCATTTTGGATGTCTTTTATTTCTTTTTCTTGCCTAATTGCTCTAGCTAGAACTTCCAGCACAGTGTTGAATAACAGTCACTCACAGCTGCACTCTGTTTCTTCTCTGGGGAAAGCCATTTTGAAACCAGAACTTTGGAGCAGACACCAGCCATGTGCCTTCCCAGCTAACAGAGGATTTCCGGACGCCATTGGCAATCCTGCAGTGAAGGTATCCGATTACTGATGTGTTACCTTGGACACTTTATGGCCTTAAGACTGTAACTGTGTAGCCAAATAAACCCCCTTTTTATAAAAGCCAATCCATCTCTGGTGTTTTGCATACCGCAGCATTAGCAAACTAGAACAGATTTTGGTACCAGAAGTGGGGTGATTTGCTGCTGTGTTTGCAAATACCAAACATGTTGGAACGGCTTTTTAAATGGATAATGGGGAGTTTCTGGAAGAATTGTGAGGAGCTTGATAGAAAAGGCCTAAACTGCTTTAAAGAGACTGTTTATGGAAATATGGACTCTAAAGATACTTCTCATGAGGCCTTGAACAGAAATGATGAATATGTTGTTGTAAACTGGAAGAAAGGCGATCCTTGTTTTAAAGTGGCAGAGAATTTGGCAAAATTGAGTCCTGGTGTCAGATGGAAGGAAGAATTTAAAAGTGACAATCTGGAATACTTAGCTGAGGAGATCTCCAGACTATGTGTGGAGGACGTATCCTGGCTTCTTCTTGCAGCTTATAGTAAAATGCGAGCAGAAAGAGAGAAACTTAGAACTGAACTCTTGGGTTCAAAGAAACCAGAAGCTGATGGCTTGGAAAATTATGAGCTTCCAGGGGGTGGAATCCCAGAAGCTACAGCCCAACATGAGGATATAACCAAACATGGAACCCAGCCGCCATTTCAGTACAAGGCAAGATTGGAAAAGGAGTTAAGCAGAAAGGATTTGTGGAAAGTCCTATTGTCTGATGGCTTTGACCCCTGCGTGCTTCATGCAAAGCCAACAGAATATTTGCGAGATCTTTATAGACGGAGCCATTGCCGGTCTGGACTGGAGGAGACAGACAAGGAAAAAAATTAAAGGAAAAATTTCTTCAAAGACAGAGCCATGGAGGTTGAGGTCTGGAGTCAAGAGGTCTTGGGCTGGGAGAGCAGAGCAGCCCACATGCATGGAAAGGGTGAGTTTGCCCTGGAGGTTGAGGGTGGGCTTTCCGCCTCAATGCTCCAGAAGAGTTTTGCCATCTGAGGTCCCAAAGAGGGTGGAGCACATTCCCAGGGAATTGGGGAGAGCCTGGCTGCCACCACACTGTTCTGAAGGGGTTGAGCATGTGCCCCGGAGATGGAAGGGAATCCGGGAGCTGCCCCGATGTTTGAGGAGGGTGGGGCCGAGAAGGTGGTCTCCCCAATGTGTGGAAATGTTGGAGCACTCACCCAAGCATTTGGAGAGAAAACGGCTGCCACAAAGGCACTTGGGAAGTGTTAGACTCCCGCTCTCTCAAGCCCCAAGGATGCAACATTGTTCTGTTAATGACTCTCAGACTTTGAAATCTAATGAAGTTTGTCCTGCAGGTTTTAGGAACTGTTTTGGTCCTGTTAACCCTGTTTTCCTTATGCTTTCTCCTTATGGCAATGGGAATGTTTATCCTATGAATGTCCCTCCTTTGTATATTGGAAGCATATAACTTGTTCTAAGTCCACAGAGCCAAAGCTAAAGGAGAATTGTGCCTTAGGACTGACCACGCCTATATTTGATTTTGATGGGATTTTGTACTTAACTTTTGTTACTGAAATGGTTTAAGTTTTTGTGATATTGTGATGAAATGAATGTATTTTGTATTTGGAATGATAATGTCATTTTGGGGTCCAGGGGGTGGAATGTGCCGGTTTGAATGTATTGTGTCCCCCAAATGCCATTATCTTTGTGGTCTTGTGGGACAGACGTTTTGGTGCTGGTTAGATTTGCTTGGAATGTGCCCCACCCAGCTGTGGGTGGTGACTTTGGTGGGATACTCCCATGGAGGCGTGACCCCACCCATTCAGGGTGGGCCTTGATCAGTGGAGCCATATAAAACATGCTGACTCAAAGAGACTGAATAGAGTGCAGCTGTGAGTGACGTTGTGAAGAAGAGCAAGCTTGCTAGAGAGGAACGTCCTGGGAGAAAGCCATTTTGAAACCAAAACTTTGGAGCAGATGCCAGCCACGTGCCTTCCCAGCTAACAAAGGTTTTCCAGATGCCATTGGCCATCCTCCAGTGAAGGTACCCGATTACTGATGTGTTACCTTGGACACTTTATGGCCTTAAGACTGTAACTGGGTAACCAAATAAACCCGCTTTTATAAGCCAATCCATCTCTGGTGTTTTGCATTCCGGCAGCATTAGCAAACTAGGACAGCTGGTTTATTAAATCATCAGTTAATTGACTGCACCTGTGACTGATCACTTCAACAAAGGGTGTGTCTCCCACAATGAGAGAATTCAATCAGCTTGATTTAATCCAATCAGTTGGAGACTTTTAAGGGAGAGAGATTAAGGACCTTCATTTCTTCCTTGGCTAGTCAGTGAAGCGTTTCCTGAGGAGTTCATCAAATACATTCCTCGGAGTTGCCAGTTTGCTGCCTGCCCTATGGAATTTGGACTCATGCATCGTGCCCTACAGAATTTGGACTTATGCATCCCCACAGTTATGTGAGACACTTTTATAAATTCTTATATTTACAGATATCTCTTATAGATTCTGTTTCCCTAGATAAACCCTAACTAATACAGCTTGGTACCGGGAGTGGTTCTTGAGAAACAGAATCTTAAAATGGGCTTTTACACTTGGTTTTCTACTTTGATTAGATTTAAAGGCACTAATGACTCCATTTCTAATAATCAAGGTGGCACTGACAGTCCATGACTTGAGTTGGCAATGGAGATATGCAAAATGTAAGCATTTGATTCTCCTAATCATACTCTTGTACAAAGCAAGGCTCTGGGTGTTAGTGTTTTTGACACCTTAATAGAGTTTTGTGGATGAAAGAGGTATAATGATGTTGGCTGGTTGCTCTTAGATACACTGGATAAATTTATAAGAGAAAGTGTCGAGCTGAAGGCTTCAAATTTGAAACCTAAGCACCGTATGACAGATGTAAAGGTTTCTATGTGTGCCCGAAAAAAAATCTTATTTCCTGTGGCCACAGACTTGAGATTTCTAAAAACCAGACCCAAAGTCTCATTGTGTGAGTAGCAGGTGTACAACGTAAACTAAAATCTCAACCTTGCAGGGTGCCTGCTGTTAAAGTAAAGGCGTTATTGGAAAAGAATGGGATCCTGAATCTTGGGATGGGAACATATGGATTGATAATAATGGCAGTGAGGATATTGGAACCCTGGATTCTGCTGAGTCTTTGCTAGATATACCTGTAATGGTCTTCCCTGAGGAAACAGCCCCTCTATCTCCAGTCTGCCCTGAGGAGTCTGCCATCCAACCTCCACATAAAGAGATTAACCCGTCAGTGCCTGCTAACCCTATAATTACCTCCCCTGAAGAAACAGCCCTTACTCCTCTTCTGGAAAGATTAATCCTGTTTCACAAGATGAAACTACAACAGAACTTCCTGAAGTAAATGGCATGAGGGATACTTCCAATTCTTTTCATGACCCACCCCCACCACCAGTCATTGCTTCAAGACCTATAACTAAAGTTCCAACAGGCCTCACAAGGTGAGGTACAAAGTATGACCCATGAGGAAGTACACTATACTCCAAAATAACTGCATGAGTTTTCCAGTTTATGTAGATGGAAATCATGGGAATATGTGTGGGAATGGATATTAAGGGTGTGGGATAATGGTGGAAGGAATAAAAAGCTGAATTTATTGATATGGGCCCATTCAGCAGAGATTCTGCATTCAATGTTGTAGCTCGAGTGGTTAGAAAGTGTGTTAAGAGTTGTTTGGGTGGTTGGCTGAAACATGGATCAAAAGGTGGCCAACATTATCTGAGATAGAAATGCCATAACTGCCCTGGTATAATGTAGAGGAGGGGATTCAAAGAGAAATTGGAATGTTAGAGTGGATTTATCATGGAAGACCTGCTCACACACCTCAGGAATGTCCAGAGGGCACACCTTTTACCAGGACTGTGAGGAATAAATTTGTGAGACTAGCTCCAACATCCCTGAAGAACTCTGTAGTCGCCCTTCTCTGTAGGTCAGATATTACTGTGTGAACTGCTGTCACTGAGCTGGAATCCTTAAACACAATGGGGATAATCGGGTCCCGAGTTGGCAGAAGCTACATGGCAGCAGTTAATCACCAAAGATAAGATGGGTGTGGCTACCATAATGGAAAACAGGCTCAAAGTAGCAGTCAAAATAGTCTAACTTATGGAGACTTATGGTGTTGGCTAGTAGATCATGGAGTACCTAGAAGTAAAAATAGATGGGCAGTCTACTAAATTCTTGTTTGATCTGTATAAGAAGAAGAATTCTAGTTTAAGTGAACAAAAGTCTACCTTGAATTACAAAAACAGAGAGTTATGGCCCCTTAATGAATTCACAGACTTGAGTCAGTTTACTGACTCAGAGCCCCTGAATGAGGTGAAGGCTGGGTACCCTTGGGGAAGGACTCTGTTACACTGCCAAAATTTATACTGTTAATATTCCTCCCAGCCTTCCCTAGGGGTACCAATGGCCTTTTACCAGGGTAACTGTACATTGGGGAATGGAAATGATGATATTTTGGGGATTATTAGACACTGGTTCAGAAGTGACATTAATTCCAGGGGACCAAAAATGTCACTCTGGCCCACTAGGCAGAGATTGATGTCAGGAGATTGATGGAGTTTTAGCTCAGGTCTGTCTCACAGTGGGTCCAGTGGGTCCCTGGATCCATTCTGTGGTTATTTCCGCATTTCCAGAATGCATAATTGGAATAGACATATCAGCAGCTGGCAGAATCCTCATATTAGTTCCCTGACTTGGAGTGTGAGGGCTGTTATGGTAGGAAAGGCCAAGTGGAAGCCACTAGAACTGCCCCCTGCCTAGCAAATAGTAAACCAGAAGCAATACCAGATTTCTGAATGGATTGCAGAGATTAATGCCACTCTTAAGAACTTGAAGGATGCAGGGGTGCTGATTCCCACCACATCCCCATCCAACTCTCCTGTTTGGCCTGTGCAGAAAACAGATGGGTCTTGGAGGATGACAGTGGATTATCATAAGCTTAACCAGGTGGTGACTCCAATTGCAGCTTCTGTTCCAGATGTGGTTTCATTGCTTGAGCAATTTAACATGCCCTGGTACCTGGTATCCAGCTATTGATCTGGGAAATACTTTTTCTCAATAGCTATTAGTATTGACTACCAGAAACACTTTGCATTCAGCTGGCAAGGCCAGAAATATACCTTCACTGTCCTACCTCAGGGATATATCAACTCTCCAGATCTATGTCATTATATTGTCCACAGAGACCTTGATCATTTCTCCATCCCACAAGACATCCCACTGGTCCATTATATTGATGATATGTTGATTGGACATAGTGAGCAAGAAGTAGCAACTACTCTAGACTTATCAATAAGGCATTTGCATGTCAGAGGATGGGAGATAAATCCAAGAAAAGTATAGGGACCTTCCACCTCAGTGTCCAGTGGTGTGGGGCATGTTGAAATATCCCTTCTAAGGTGAAGGGTAAGCTGTTGCATCTGACCCTCCTGATCAAAAAAGAAGCACAACACGTAGCTGTCCTCTTTGGATTTTGGAGAAAACATTCCTTATTTGGGTGTGCTGCTCCAGCCCATTTACAGAGTGACCAGGAAAGCTTCTAGTTTTGAGTGGTGACCATAACAAGATAAGGCTCTGTGACAGGTCCAGGCTGCTGTGCAAGCTGTTCTGCCGCTTTGGCCCTATGATCCAGCTGATCCAATGGTGCTGGATATGTCAGTGGCAAATAGAAATGCTGTTTGGAGCCTTTGGAAGGCTTCTTTGGGGAATCACAATGGATCTTGGAGTAAAGTCTTAGTATCCTCTGCAGATAACTACACTCCTTTTGAGAAACAGCTTTTGACCTGCTATTCGGCCTTAGTAGAGACAGAAGGCTTAACCATGGGCCACCAGTTTCCATGAGACCTGAGTTCTCTATCATGAGCTGGGTGTTGTCTGATCCACCAAGCTATAAAGTTGGGCATGTACAGCTGCACTCCATCATAAAATGGAAATGGTATATATGAGATAGAGCTCAAATGGGTCCTGAAGGCACAAGTAAGGGAAGTGGCCCAAATATCCATGGCCTCCACTCCTGCCACATTAACTTCTCTTTCCCAGCCCAGAGCTATGGCCTCTTGGGGAGTTCCTTAAAATCAGTTGACTGAGAAAGAGAAAACTCAGGCCTGGTTTACCAATGGTTCTGCATAGTATGCAGGTACCACCCAAAAGTGGACAGTTGCTGCACTGCAGCCCCTTTCTCGAATGTCCCCAAAGGACAGTGGTGAGGGGAAATCCTCCCAGTGGGCAGAACTTTGAGCAGTGCCTTTGGTTGTTCATTTTGCTTGGAAGGAGAACTGGCCAGAAGTGTGTTTGTATACTGATTCATGGCCTGTTGTTAATGGTTTGGTTGGGTGCTCAAGGACTTCGAAGGAAAATGAATGGAAAATTGGTGACAGAGAATTCTGGGGAATAGTTATGTGGATGCACCTTTCTGAGTGGGCAAAAAACATGAAGATATTTGTCCCATGTGAATGCTCACCATAGAGTGACTTCAGTTGAGGAAGATTTTAATAATCAAGTGGATAAGATGACCCATTCTGTGGATACCAGTCAGCCTCTTTCCTGAGCCTCTCCTGTCATTGCCCAATGGGCTCATGAACAAAGTAGTCATGGTGGTAAGAATGGAGATTATACATGGTCTCAGCAACTGGGCTTCCACTCACCAAGGCAGACCTAGCCACAGCCACCATTGAGTTCCCCGTCAGTGGCAGAGACCCACACTCAGTCACTGATATGGCACCATTCCCCAAAGTGATTAGCCTGCTACCTCATGGCAGGTTCATTACATTGGACCACTTCTATCATGGAGGGGACAGTGATTTGTTCTAACTGTAATAGACACATACTCCAGATATGGGTTTGCCTTCTCTGCATGCAGTGCTTCTGGCAAAACTACCATCCATGGACTGATGGAATGCCTTGTCCATTATTAGGGTATTCCACACAGCATTGCTTCTGCTCTAGGAACCCACTTCACAGTAAATGAAGTGAGGGAATGGGCACATGCTCATGAAATTCTCTGGTCCTACCATGTTCCCCATCATCCAGAGACAGCTGCTTTGCCAGAATGGTGGAATGGACTTTGAAGACTCAATTATGGTGCCAATTAGGTGGCAATACCTTGCAGGTCTGGGACAGTGTTCCCCAGGAGGCTGTGTATGCTCTGAATCAGCATCCACTCCGTGGTGCTGTTTCTCCCATAGCCAGGTGTGCAACCAAATAAACCCCTTTATAAAAGCCAATCCATTTCTGGTGTTTTGCAAAACAGCAGCATTAGCAAACCAGAACAGATTTTGGTATGAGAGAAGTCGAGTGCTGCTGAGCTTGCAAATACCAAACGTGTTGAAACAGCTTTTTAAATGGATAAGGGGAAGATTGTGGAAGAATTGTGAGGAGCTTGATAGAATAGGCCTAGACTGCCTTGAAGAGACTTTTGGTAGAAATAAGGACTCTAAAGATACTTCTGATGAGGTCTTAAACAGAAATGATGAAGGTGCCATTGCCAACTGGAAGAAAGGCTATCCTTGTTTTAAAGTGGCAGAGAATTTGGCAAAATTAAGTCCTGGTGTTGGATGGAAGACAGAATTTGAAAATGACAACCTGGGATACTCAGCTGAAGAGATTTTGTCACTAAATATTGAGAGTGTGGCCTGGCTTCTTCTTGCAGCTTATAGTAAAATGAAAGCAGAGAGATAAGCTAAGAACTGAACTCTTGGGTACAAAGAAAGCACAAACTGATAGTTTGGAAAATTCCAGGCTTCCAGAAAGTGAGACCCCAGAAGCTATAGTCCCACGTGAGGATTTAACCAAATATGTAACCCAGCCGCCATTTCAGTACAAGCCAGTATTGGAGATGGAGTTATCCAGAAAGGATTTGTGGAAACTCCTGTTGTCTGACAGTTTTGACCCCCGCGTGCTTCATGCCAAGCCTACATAATTTTTGTAAAATCTGTATAGAAGGACCACTGCCGGTCTGGACTGGAGGAACACAGAAGGAACAAATTGAAGGAAAATTTCTTCAAAGACAGAGCCGTGAAGATTGAAGTATGAAGTCAAGAAGTCTCAGGTTGGGAGAGTGGAGGAGCCCATGCACGTTGAAAGGGAGAGTTTGCCCGGGAGGCAGAGCGTGGGCTTTCCATCTTGATGCTCAGGAAGAGTGCTGCCACCCGAGGCCCTAGAGAGGGTGGAGCACATTCCCCAGGGATTGGGGAGATCCTGGCTGCCACCACACTGTTTGGAGAGGGGAGAGACTTTGCCCCGGAGAGGCAGAGTCAAGGTGGCACCGTGATGTTTGAGGAGGGTGGGGCCGGGAAAAAGGTGGTTTCACCAATGTGTAGATATGTTGGAGCACTCACCCCAGTGTTTGGAGAAAAAAGGGCTGCCACAAAGGCCCTTGGAAAGGGTTGGACTCCTGCTCTCTCAAGCCCCAAGGATAAAACAGCATTCTATAAATGACTCTTAGACTTTGAAATCTAATGAAATTTGCCCTGTGGGTTTTAGGAACTGTTTTAGTCCCTTAAACCCTGTTTTCCTTACTGTTTCTCCTTATGGCAATGGGAATGTTTATCCTATAACTGTCCCTCCTTTGTATATTGGAAGCAGTTAAAAGGTTCATAGCCAGAGGGGAACCACACCTGTAACTGATTTTGATGAGATCTTGTACTTACCTATTGTTACTGAAATAATTTAAGTTTATGTGATATTGTGGTGGGATGAATGTATTTTGTATATGGAAAGATCATGTCATTTTGGGGTCTGGGGGAGTGTGTGTGAGTTTGGATGTATTATGTCCCCCAAGATACCATTATCTTGATACAATCTTGTGGGGAAGATGTATTAGTGTTGATTAGATTGGAACGTATTAATTGAGTGTTTCCATGGAGATGTGACTTAAACAACTATAGGCAAGACCTTTGATTGGATAATTTCCCTGGAAATGTTACCCCACCCATTCAGGGTGGGTGTGAATTAAATCACTGGAGCCAGATAAAAGAGCTGACAAACAAGAAACTCAGAGCAACTGAGTGTAACATTTTGGAGAGGAGCTGCAGCTGAGACAGACATTTTGAAGACAGCCATTGAAGCTGACACTGACATTTTGGAGAATGCCATTTTGAAACGCAACCTGGGAGCAAGCAAACACCAGCCATGTGCCTTCCCAGCTAACACAGGTTTTCTGGATGCCATTGGCCATCCTCCAGTGAAGGTACCCAATTGTTGATGCCTTACCTTGGACAATTTATGTCCTTAAGACTGTAACTGTGTAACCAAATAAACCCCCATTATAAAAGCCAATCCATTTCTGGTGTTTTGCAAAACAGCAGCATTAGCAAACCAGAATACCAGGATTAATGGGTCCAGGAATCAAGAGGTGGAGATGGGAGTGGCACCATTCACTATCACTCCTAGTGATCCATTAGGAAAATTTTTGCTTCCTGTCCCTGTAACCTTAAACTCTGCTGTTCTACAAGTCTTAGTTCCAAAAGGAGGAATGCTTTCACCAGGAGACACAATTATCCCATTGAGCTGGAAGTTAAGACTGCCACCTGGCCACTTTGGCTTTTCATGCCTCTGAATCAACAGGCAAGGATGGGGATTACTATACTGACTGGGGTGATTGATCCTATCAATGGGAAATAGTACTGCAACTACACAGTGGAGGTAAAGAAGAGTTTTCCTGGAATGCAGGAGATCCCCTAGGTTGTCTCTTAGTATTACCATGCCCTGTGATTAAAGTCACTGGAAAACTGCAACAGTCCAATCCAGGCAGGACTACCAATGGCCAAGAAACTTCAGGAATGAAGTTTTGGGTCACCCCACCAGGCAAAGAATCTTGGCCAGCTGCAGTGTTTTCTGATGATAAAGGGAACATTGAATGGGTAGTCAAAAAAGGTAGTGATAAATATGAACTATGACCATGTGACCAGTTACAGAAATGAGGATTATGATAGCATGAATATTTCCTCCTTGTTTTGAGTATGTTTGTATTTGTCCATAAAGTAAATATCTTTGTTTTCTTCTCTATCTTATCCCCTTATCATATGACATAAGTTGTATTCATTTCATAGTATTTAAGTTATAGGATATCAAGTTTAAGAGTGAATGTTACCTAAGGTCTTGCAGTCTATTCTGGAGAGATTTAGTGCATTTCTGGTTGTCTGCAGGACAGCTGAGTATTGTTAGGTGAAACATATGTTTGTTGTATTTTGAGATTAAGTATCGTTTAAGGTGATGTGTACAGCTGCCAAGTTGACAAGGGGTGGACTGTGATGTTTAGTTTCATGTATCAACTTGGCCAGATGATGGTTTCCAGTTGTCTGGTCAAGGAAGCACTGGCCTAACCAGTACTGCAAGTACATTTGTGGCTGGTTAATAAACCAGAATGTTGGTTTATTAAATCATCAGTCAATTGATTGCATCTGTGGCTGATTACATCATTGAAGGGCGTGACTTATGCCATGAGAGAATTCAATCAGCTGGATTTAATCCCAGCAGTTGAAAACTTTTGAGGGAGAAGATAGAGAACTTTCACTTCTTCAGCCAGCCAGCCTCTCCTGGGGCATTCATCAAAAAACTTCATTGGAGTTGCCAGCTTGCTGCCTGCCCTATGGAATTTGGACTCATGCATCCTGCCCTATGGAATTTGGACTCATGTGTGTGACACTTTTATAAAATTGCAGTTTTATTAAACCACAGTTGTGTGAGACACTTTTATAAAATCTCATATTTACAGATATCTTCTCTTGGTTCTGTTTCCCTAGAGAACCCTAACTAATACACCTATTAAGCAATTAATCCCCATTTTCCCCTACCTGTCCCTGGCATCACCAGTCTGCTTTTGTCTCTCTATTTTTACCTAACTGGATATAGCATATAAATGGAAACATACATCTAGTGTCTTTCATTTAGCAAAATGTTTTTAAGTCTCAGCCACGTTGTAACATATATAAGTATTTTATGCACTTTTGTGGTTGAATAATATTCCATTGTATGACTGTATGACATTTTGATTATCATCAGTTGATGGACATTTGGGTTCTTTCATCCTTTGTCTATTGTATGTGGTTTTGCTATATATATTTATGTGCAAGCTTTTGTTTGAATACCTGTTTTCAATACTTTTGGTTATATGCCTGGGATTGGAATTCCTATATCACATTGTAACCTAATGTTCTGTATATTGAGGAACTGCCAAAATGTTTTCCATAATGACTGCATCATTTTATATTACCATCAGCAATTTCTAATTTCACCATATGCCCATCAACACTTATTGTATTACATTTTTAAAAATTCTGAGTGGAAAGAAGATGGCTGCATAGAGAGGAGTGGAAGTTAGTCCCCCTGGAACAACTAATAAGCAGCCAGGAACAACTAGAAAATAATATGGAATAACTGTGGGGGACAAACTTGACCATCCACTCATAATACACCAACCTGAATTGGAAGGAATGCCCGAGATCACAGTGTAAAATCTGTAAGTAAAAACTGTGGACCTGAGCTGGGAGGTCCCTCCCCCCACAGCCCAAACTGCAAAGCCTTGCTATGCTAGAGAACAGCATTCTCTCAAGCTGCAAAGCCTCTCTGTGCTAGAGAGCAGCACTCTCTGAGCAAGCAAATATAGCTCAGCTGAGCTCCAACTAGGGTTTCAATTAGCACATGCTCAATACAAGTTATGAATCCCCAACAAGCAGACAGAGGCTTTTGATGACTGACCTTGGAGAGCTGGAGGACCTCTCTGGGAGGGAGGGGGAGCCCATAGGACCAGGTGCTGTCTCTGGCCAATGGGTGAAACTGAGGGGGGCCACAGACTGACCCTGAAGGGGGTCTTTCTGTCCCTTTTTCAGCTCAGTGGAGAAAGCCTCAGCCATTTTCAGTTCCCAGCACTCTGACCCAGCCAAGGGTGGATAGCAGAGACAGAGTCTATTCAAATGCTAATAACCTCTCCCCAGGATGTGTATCTTCCCTAAGAGGAAAGAGGCGGTGCCAAGCTCTACTACCAACCTTCCATTCAGAACCAGACCCCAGAGCCTGAGGGAAAACAACCACGGGCCACACCTTCTTACACCAGTCTGGAGATACAGACTGACAGGTGGCACTTGCTGGGCAGAAAAGCACAGTGACTTCAGGCCTCACAGGGTGCATCAATCTTCTAAAACACCCTCAGGGAGACCTGAAACTATTGCCTCCTTCCAAGACCTGAGTCTGTTCTGGTCTGGGAAAACCTGTTTGGGATAACCAAGGAGGCCAGATGCCTAGACAACAGAAAACTACAACCTACACTAGGAGGGCCAAAGTTATAGCCAAATCAAAGGAACAAACTTAACTTCAACTGAGATACAGGAATTTAAACTAGTGCTGGATCAATTTAGAAAGTTTAGGGAAGATATGGCAAAAGAGATGAAGCATATAATGAAAACAATGGGCATACATAAGGTAGAAATTGAAAGTTTGAAAAACAACTGGCAGAATCTATGGAAATGAAAGGCACAACACACGAGATGAATGACACAATGGAGACATAAAACAGCAGCTCTCAAGAAGCAGAGGAAAACACTCAGGAACTGGAGAACAAGGCATCTGAAAGCCTGTACACCAAAGAACAGATAGAGAAAAGAATGGAAAAATTTGAGCAATGTCTCTTGGAACTTAAGGACAAAACAAAATGCATGAATGTACATGTCATTGTGTCCCAGAAGAAGAGAAGGGGAAGGGGCAGAAGCAATAATAGAGGAAATAATCAATGAAAATTTCCCATCTCTTATGAAAGACATAAAATTACAGATACAGGAAGTGCAGTGTACCCCAAGCAGAATAGATCTGAATAGGCCTATGCCAAGACACTTAATAATCAGATTATCAAACATCAAAGATAAAAAGAATCCTGAAAGCAGCAAGAGAAAAGTGATCCATCACATACAAAGAAGCTTGATAAGACTATGTGCGGATTTCTCAATAGAAACTATGGAGGCAAGAAGGAAGTGGAGTGATATATTTAAGATACTGAAAGAGAAAAACCACCAACCAAGAATCCTATATCTGGCAAAACTGTCCTTCAAATATGAGGGAGAGCTTAAAATATTCTCTGACAAACGGACAATGACAGAGTTTGTGAACAAGATACCTGCTCTACAGGAAACACTAAATGGAGCACTGCAGACAGAAAGGGAAAGACAGGGGTAAGCAGTCTGGAACACAATTTTGGGAGATAGTAGCACAGCAATGTAAGTACACTGAACAAAGGTGACTGTGAGTATGGTTGGAAAAGGAAAGTTAGGAGCATATGGGACACCAGAAGAAAAGAAGAAAGACAAAGACTGGGACTGTATAACTCAGTGAAACCTAGGGTGCTCAACAATTGTGATAAAATGTACAAATATGTTTTTACATGCGGTAGAACAAATAAATGTCAACATTGCAAGGTGTTCAAAATAGGGTGGGATTGGGAGAAAATACAATCAATGCAAACTAGACACTACAGTTAACAGATACATTGTATTATGCTTCCTTTAATATAACATAGGCAACATACCAAAGCTAAATGCATATGGGGAGCACATAGGGGAAGGGTATGGGACTCTTGGCATTGGTGATATTGTCTGACTCTTTATTCTACTTTAGTTTAATGCTGTTTTTCCTTTTGTTGCTTCCTAGCTGTCATGTTTTGCTTTGTTTTTTCTTTTTTCCTCTTTCTTCTTTTCTTTTCCTCCTGTCTCTCTACCTGCTTTGACTCTTCATCCTCCTTTGTGGAAGAAATGGAGGTGTCCTTATACAGATAGTGGCAATGGTGGTGAATACATAAATACATGACTATACAGGGAACCATCGATTGTTTACTTAGGACAGAATGTATGATGTGTGAACTAACAGTGCTGAATGGTTTGTGAAGGTAATGGAAAGGGGAAGCTCAGTCATGTATGTCACCAGAAGGAAAGTTGGAGGTTAAAAGATGGAAATATATAAAACAGTGAATCTTCTGGTGGACAATGTCTGTGATTAACTGTACAAATATTATAAATCTCTCTCATGAACTAGAACAAATGTGTGACACTATAACTAGAAGTTAATAATAGAGGGGCATGTAGGAAAAAAATATATACCTATTGCAAACTTTATACTACAGTTAGCAGTATTTTAACATTCTTTCAATGGTAACAAATGTACTATACCAATACTATGAATCAGTACTGGAGGGGGGGGGTCATTAGGGGTATGGGAGTATTTGTGTTTCCTTGTGGTGTGTGTCTTTATTCCTTTTCTGGAGTAATGCAAATGTTATTAAAATTGAAAAAATAACTGTGGTAATGGGTGCACAGCTGTATGTTGGTACCATGAACAAGTGATTGTACACTTTGGATCTTTGGATAATTGTATGGTATGTGAACAATCTCAATTTTAAAAATGGAAAAAAATCCTTATAGTCATCCTAATGAATGTGAAGTAGTATCTCATTCTGGAGTTCATTTATATTTACCTAATGGTTAATGATGTTGGACGTTTTTTCATGTGCTCATTGACCATTTGTATACATTTTTTGGAGAAGTGGCTATTCAAGTACTTTGCACATTTTTAATTGTTTTTTTTTGTCTTTTGTCTTTTTCTTGTTGAATTGTACAATTCTTTTATACATTCCAAATACTAGACACTTATCATATGTATGATTTGCAAATATTTTCTCCCATTCTGAACATTGTTGTTTTACTTTCTTGATAGTTTTCTTTGGTTCGCAAAGGGTTTTAGTTTTGATGAAGTTCAATTTATCTGTTTTTTCATTTGTTGCTTATGCTTTTCATATCTTATCTAAGAAACCATTGCCATATGCAAGGTCATGAAGATTTACCCTTATGATTGCTTCCAAAAGTTTTATAGTTTGAGCCCTTACATTTAGGTCTTTCATCTATTTGTAGTTCATTTTTATATATGGTTTTAGGTGAGCACCAAGTTCATTCTTCTACCATGTGGATATCCAGTTGCACTCATCAGAATTTGTTGAAAAGACTATTTGTTCCCATTGAATGATCTCAGCACTCTTACCAGAAATCAATTGACCATATACATATAGGTTTATTTCTGGCATACTGTTTACTGTATCTTTGTAGTATGTTTTGAAATCAGGAGGTGTGAATTATCCAAATTTGTTCATCTTTTCAAGATTGTTTTGGATATTTGAGATCCATTGCTATTCCATATAGATTTGAGGTTCAGTTTATCCATACCTTCAAAATATGCCATTTTAATTTTCATAGGCATAGCCTTTAATCTGTGGTTCAATATTGGGAGTACTGCCATATTAACAATAATAAATATTGCAATCCATGGACACAGCATGTCCTTCCATTTATTTGGATCATTGTTAATTTCTTTCAGCAATGTTTTGTAGTTTTCAGTGTACAAGTCTTGTATCTCCCAGGTTCAATGTATTCCAAAGACTTCTAGTCAACCAAGACAGAGGTGTGAGATGCTCCAGGGTTCTATTCCTCCACAGGATCTTTGATCAACTAGAAGAAACTTGCAAAGACATCTTCCTCAGAGCTCTGAAAAACTGTTAAAGGGTTGAAGTAAGTAGGCAAGCACCAAATCAAGAAAAATATAACTTAAAATGGTAGGAAAAGCTTCTGGTACCCTTGCTAGACACACCCCCATACCCACTATGGCTCAGTGTGGAGCCAGCCTGTATTCTCACTTTGGGTACCTGGTCATATTCCAGAGGGAGCAGAGTAACCCCTATGTGCATACTGGGTGCATGTATGCCTGTGATAATCTAGTGGCCGCCTGAAGTACTGATGCAGGTCACTTGTCTCTGGCTTGCCATCCCAGAAATTGCCTTGCATGCAGAAGCACCTTGCAGGCAGCTAAAGCAGAGTAATAATCAAATCAAAATGGCATGTAACAAAAGATTTCTGGCTATAATATATACAATACAGCACTTGGAAGGGGTGTTTGCCAGTTTGGATATATTAAGTCCCCCAAAATGCCATTATCTTTGATGCAGTTTTGTGTGGGCAGATGTATTAGTGTAGATTAGGTTGGAATCTTTGTGTCCATGGAGATATGACTCAATCAACTGGGCAAGTCCTTTGATTGGGTAATTTCCATGGAGGTGTTACCCCACCCATTCAGTGTGGGTCCTTATTAAATCACTGGAGTCCTATGAAAAGAGTTCACAGACAGAATTAGCTCAGAGCAACTGAGAGTAACATTTTTGAGAGAAGCTGCAGCTGAGAGACACCTTTTGAAGAAGGCCGTTGAAAGCTGACATTGACATTTTAGAGAATGCCATTTTGAAACACAACCTGGGAGCAAGCAGACACCAGCCACATTCCTTCCCAGCTAACAGAGATTTTCAGAGGCCATCATCCATCCTTCAGTGAAGGTACCCTGTTGTTGATGCCTTATGTTGGACACTTTATGGCCTTAAGACGGTAACTGTGTAACGAAATAACTCCCCTTTATAAAATCCAATCATTTTTGGTGTTTTGCAAAATGGCGGCATTAGCAAACCAGAACAGATTTTGGTACCAGAAGTGGGGTGCTGCTGAGTTTGCAAATACCAAACATGTTGGAATGGCTTTTTATATGGATAAGGAGAAGGCTCTGGAAGAATTGTGAGGAGCTTGATAGAAAAGGCCTAAATTGCTTTGAAGAGACTGTGGAAATAGGGACTCTAAATATACTTCTGATGAGGCCTTGACCAGAAATGTTGAATATGTCATTGCAAACTGGAAGAAAAGCAATCCTTGTTTTAAAGTGGCAGAGAATTTGGCAAAATTGGGTCCTAGTGTTGGCTGGAAGGCAGCATTTGAGAGTGATGAGCTGGGATACCTAGCTGAGGAGATTTTGAAACAAGCCTGGCTTCTCCTTGCAGCTTATAGGAAAATGCGAGACAAAGGGATAAACTGAGAAATGAACTCCTGAGTACAAAGAAACCAGGAATGGATGGTTTGGAAGATTCTGGGCTTCCAGAAAGTGAGACCCCAGCAGCTACAGCCCTACATGAGGATTTACCCAAACATGGAACCCAACTGCCATTTCAGTACAAGCCAGGATTGGAGATGTAGTTATCCAGAAAGGATTTGTGGAATGTCTTATTATCTGAAGGTTTTGACCCATGTAAACCTGCCAAACCTACAGAAGTTTTACCACATCTGTATAGACAGAGCCACTGCCAGTCTGGACTGGAGGGAATGGAAAAGGGACAAATTGAAAGAAAAATTTCTTCAAAGACAGAGCCATAGATGTTGAAGTCTTGAATCAAGAAATCTCGAGCTGTGAGAGTGGAGCAGCCCATGCATGTGGAAAGGGTGAGTTTGCCCCAGAGGCAGAGCACAGACCTTCTGCCTCAATGCTCAGGAAGAGTGCTATCACCCCAGGCCCCAGAGAGGGTGGAGCCCATTCTCTGGGGATTGGGGAGAGCCTGGCTGCCACCCTGTTGTTCAGAAACTGGAGAGCCTTTGCCCTGGAGAGGCAGAGTTTAGATGGCACCCCAGTGTTTGAGGAGGGTGGGGCCAAGAAGGTGGTCTCCCCAGTGCAAGGATATGTTGGTGCACTCACCCCAGTGTTTGGAGAGAACAGGGCTGCCATGAAGGCTCTTGGAAAGGGTTGGGCTCCTGCTCTCTCAAGCCCCAGTGATAAAATTCCATTCTCTAAATGACTCTCAAACTTTGAAATCTAATGAAGTTTGCCATTAGGAATTATTTTGGTCCTTAAACCCTGTTTTCCTTACTGTTTCTCCTTATGGCAATGGGAATGTGTATCCTGTGAATGTCCCTCCTTTTTATATTGGAAGGAGATAACTTGTTCTAAGTTTCACAGTCCACAGCTAAAAGGAGAATTATGCCTTAGGACAGACCATGCCTGTAACTGATTTTGATGGGATCTTGTACTTAACTATTGTTACTGAAATGATTTAAGTTTTTGTGATATTGTGATGGGATGAATCTATTTTGTATATGGAAATATCATGTCATTTTGGGGTCCAGGGATTGGAGTGTGCCAGTTTGAATGTATTATTTTCCCCCAAATGCCATTATCTTTGATGCAATTTTGCGGGGGCACACATATTAATGTTGATTAGGTTGGAATCTTTGATTGAGTGTTTCCATGGAGATGTGACTCAATCATCTGGGTGAGACCTTTGATTGGATAATTTCCGTGGAGGTATTACCCCACCCATTCAGGCTGGGTCTGAATTAAATAACTGGAGTCCTATGAAAAGAGTTCACAGACAGAAGGAACTCAGAGCAACTGAGAGTAACATTTTTCAGAGATGCTGCAGTGGAGAGACACATTTTGAAGAAGGCCATTGAAAACTGACACTGACATTTTGGAGAATGCCATTTTGAAATGCAACCTGGGAGCTAGCAGACACCAGCCATGTGCCTTCTCAGCTAACAGAGGTTTTCAGAGGCCATCGGCCATCCTTCAGTGAAGGTACCCTGTTGTTGATGCCTTACATTGGACACTTTATGGCCTTAAGACTGTTACTTTGTAACCAAATAAACCCCCTTATAAAAGCCAATCCATTTCTGGTGTTTTGCAAAATGGCAGCATTAGCAAACTGGAACAGGGTGGAAAGTCTATTTCATAAGAGAAGAAGGTGCATTCAAATCCCTGTAAATGGAGGAAATCTTAAGGCCATGAATGCATGCCAGAACAAAATGCATGCTTAGAAAAGAACAGACAGGACCCAACACACTTGCATCTGGCTAATCTTCTTAGTAAAAGGGTTAAGCTCTGAAGATCACCAGCCAACACAGAGCCAATTTGCAAAGACTGTGAAAGGTGTTTTTTGTATTAGTTTATTTGTGTTAGCTCCTAACACTCAAGGAAATTTCTGTCATACCATGAGCTGGATACAAACTTAAGGAACAGAGAGCTCAGGCACTAACTTCCAGAGTTAATACATTAAAATATTAAAATTCACAGTGCAACAAAAGATTACAGGACAAACAAAGGTACAGGAAATGATGATGCATCCAAAGCAACAGTATAAAAATCCAGAAACCATCAACTAAGAAGACAAGACTTAGGACTTTAAAAAATGAGATTAAGGTTGCTCAGAGAGAGAAAGAACTAAAGGATATGAGGAAAAACTATGTGAAAAAAATTAGAATCTTAGTAAAGATATAGAAATTATAAAGAATAACCAAAAGAAATACTGGAATTGAAAACCACAGTAACTGAAATAAATAATTCCATAGATGGGTTCAACAAAATATTGGAACTGGAAGAAGCCAGTGAACTTAATGATAAGAGAGTTGAAATGATTCAGGTTGAGGAGAAGAAAGAGAAAAGAATAAAACTGGAAAGTGCCTGAGAGATCGGTGGGACACCACCAAGCATACCAGTATTATGGTAACAAAGAGAAAGGGGCAGAAGGAATATTTGAAGAAATAAAGACAAAAAACTTCCTCAAATTTCACAAAAGTCATATGTGTATATATATGTATGTATGTATGTATATAACATACATACATACATACATTAAAAAACCCCAAAAATCCTTTAAAAGGATAAATTCAAAGAGATCCATTCCCAGATACATAGAAATCAAACTGTTGATTATCAAGAAGAAAGGGGAGAGTTCTGAAAATTGTAAGAGAAAATAAACATCATGTACATGATGCCCCAAGAGAATAAGTTCCTATTTCTCCCAGAAATCATGGAGGCAAAAAGGTAGTGGGTTGAAATGTTTAAAGTTCTGAAAGAAAATAATTACCAAAGAAGAATTTTATATCCAGTAAAACTGTCTTTCAAAAATGAGGGAAATATTAAGACATTCCCAAATAAACAAAACCTGAGAGAGTTCATCAACCTGGACTTGCCCTATGTTTCAGCTTTAGCTGCCAGAATGCAATATACCAGAAATGGATTGGCTTTTACAATGGAGGTTTATTCACAAATTTACACTTCTGAGGTCATGAAAATGTTGCAATTTAGGCATCAACAGGACAATACCTTCTCTGAAGAAAGGCTGATGGCATCTGGGTTTCCTCTGTAACATGGGAAGGAACATGGTGCCATCTGCTGGTCCTTCTCCTAGGTTCTGGTTTCAAAATGGCTTTCTCCAAAATGTATCTGGGCTTCTGTCTTAGCTTCTCTCAGTTCTCTGCTTGTTTATCCCAGGGTGTTTCTAAGCATCTCTCTTAGCTTCTCTTGGCTCCTGTGGATCCTCCTTGCTTCTCCCAGGGGCAAACTCTGGGTTACATTTCTTAGCTTCTCTCCAAAATGTCTTTCTCACCTTCTCTAGGGCAAACTCTGCTTCATCTCTCAGCTTAGCATCTCCAAATGTTTTTCTGTCTGCATCTGCCAATGTCTGGGTCTGTGTCAGCTCTGAGCTCTCTTAAGGACTCCAGTAAACTAATTAAAACCCACCTTGAATGTGTGGAGTCACATCTCCATGGAAATAATCTAATCAAAAGGTACCACCCACAGTTGGATGGGTCACGTCTCCATGGAAACAACCTAATCAAATGATCCCACTCACAATAGGTCTGCCTCCACAGCAGTGGATTAAAAGAACATAGTCTTTTATGGGGTACCTAACAGATTCAAACTAGCATACCCTATAAACAATGCTAAATGGAGTACTTCAGATTGACAGGAAAGAAAACTAGACAGTAGATTGCTGTGGCATAAAGGAAAAACATTTCTCCTGTAAAGGTGACCACATATATAATTATAAATGCCGGTTCTATTGTATTGTATTTTTGGTAAATAACCCACTGTTTAAAATGAAAATGCATAAAAACTAATGCATTGTATAATGATATAATTGGTGGCAAGAACAACAAAAAGGTGGGAGGATGGAGGGATCCAGGAACATAGTTTGTGTATGCTACTGAAGTTAAGTTGGCATCAGATCAAATGAGATTATTATAGATTTAGGATGTTAACTTTAAGCCCTATAGTAGGCATAAAGAAAATATCTGAAAAAAATATACACAGAAATAAATGAGAAGGGACTGAAAATGCTTCACTACAAAAGATCAAATAAATGGCATTTATGAAAGGCATTAAGGGAAGAATTGAGGGACAAATAAAATATAAGAATTAGAAAAACCAAATAGCAAAATGGTAGATGAAATCCTGCATTATTAGTAGTTGTTTTAAATGTAAATGGGTTGAATTCTCCATTTCAAAGGCAGAGATTAGCAGAATCGATTATAAGCATAGGTTGTTTATAAGAGACTCACCTTAAATTCAAAGACACCAGTAGATTGAAAGTGAAAGGAGGGAAAAATTATTCCTTGAAAAGAGTAACCAAAAGAGCCGGGGTAGGTATAACTATATTAGATAAAATAGACTTTAAGTCAAAATCTGTTCCATTTTACCCAGCAATCCCACTTCTAAGTATATATCCAAAGAGAGTGAAAATAGAGTCACAACTACTTATAAACCAGTGTTTTTAGCAGCATTATTCAGTGTAGCCAAAAGTTGGAAACAAGCCAAGTGTCCATCAATAAATGGCTAGAAAAACAAAATGTACATATACACAATAGAATATTATTTGGCCATAAGAAAAATGAGACTTGCTGCTACAAGAAAGAACCTTGAACACATTTTGTTCAGTGAAATATGAAAGACACATAACAACAAAAATTGTGTGATATCACTTATGAGATGAATAGAAATGAAAAGTGACAGAGACAGAAAGCAGATTAAAGGCTACCAGGGAGGAGGATGTGAAGAGAGGAAAGAGAGGGTATTTGTTTTTTAAAAGTTATTTACCTAAATATAGCAAAAGCAGAAAAAATCCCACTCCAATTGCCAACAAAAATGACCCCTTAAAAATATGTTTCAAGGGACAAAGAAGGAAACTATAGACTGATAAAAGGGTCAAATCAACAAAAAGTTATAGCAATTTAAATAAATATGAATCTCAAAATCTATGAAACAATTATTGACAAATTTGAAGTGAGACATAGACACTTCTACATTAATATAGGAGACTACCTACATCACTAAGAGTAAAGGATAAAATATCTAGCCAGAAAATCAATAAGCAAACAGAAGTCTGAATGATTCTATAAGCTATCTAGACCTAACAGACATATATAGAACACTTCACTCATCAACAGAAGAATTCATATTTTTCTCTAGTGCACCTAGATAATTCTGTATGATAGATCATATGTTAGGTCATAAGACTACTGTCAAAACAATTTGAAAAGGATGAAACCATGCAGTGTATCTTCTCCAACCACAATGAAATGAATATAGAAATCAATAACCAAGGGAGACCTGGAAAATTCACAAAGTCATGGAAATTAAACAACACACTCTTAAACAACCAATAAGCCAAAGGAGAAATCACAAGGGAAATTAGGAAGTATGTTGAGGTGAATGAAAATTAAAGCACAACATACTAAAATTTATGAGATGCAGCAAAGGCAGTAGGAAGAGGGAAATTTGTAGCTCTAAATGCTGGCATTAAATATGAAAAAAAGATTTCCAATAAACTAATCTCACACAAAGGAACTAGGAAAAAAGAGTAAACTAAAGGAAAAGTGAGCAAAAAAGTATTAGTTTCTAAAGTAAATAACAAAGATTAGAATGGACTTAAATGCAATACAGAATAAAAAATAATAGAATCAATGAAACCAAAAGTTGGTTCTTTGAAAAGATCCATAAGATCAACAAATCTATAACTAGACTAATAAAGAAAAAGAGGAAAGATGCAAATAACTAAAATCAGAAATGCAAAAGGGGAGTTCCTACCAATGCCCAGAAATAAACATGATTATAAGAGGATACTATGAACAATTTTATATGCCAACAAATTAGATAATTTAAATGAAATGGACAAATTCCTAGAAGCACACCAACTACCTCTACTGACTCAAGAAGAAATAAAAGATTTCAACAGATTAATAAAATAGACTGAATCACTAATTGAAAACCTCCAAACAAAAAGCCCCCCAGGACCAGATGGCTTTACTGGTGAAATTTCACAAATTTCAAAGAAGAAAACCAATCCTGCTCATACTCTTCCAAAAAGTTGAAGACAAGGGAACACTTACTAATTCATATTATGAGGCCAATATCACCCTGTACCACAGCCAGATAAAGATATATTAAAAGAAAATTAGAAGCCAATATTCCATATGAATATAGATGTAGAAATCCTCAACATGATATTCAAAATTGAGTCCAACAATGTGTTAAAAGCATTGTACACCAGGTAAAGTGGGATTTACTCCAGGAATGCATGGGTGGTTTGACATAAGAAAATTAATTAATGTAATGTACCATATTTATAGAATGAAGGAAATAAACCACATAATCATCTCAATTGATGCAGAGTTAATACATTTCTCAAAATTAAGCACCACTTAATAAAAAAATTAGAGCACTAGGAATAAAAGGGTACTTCCTTAATATGATAAAAGGTATATAAGAAAAGCCACAGCTAAAATCATATTTCATGGTGAAAGTCTGAAGGCTTTACTCCTAAGATCAGGAACAAGACAACTTGTTCCTGCAATATTGTACTGGAAGTTTCTGCCAGAGTGATTAGGCAAGAAAAAGAAAGAAAAGACTTCCAAATTGGAAAGGAAGAAGTGAAACTTTCTCTATTTGCAAATGATATGATCCTATACACAAAAACCCTGAAAAATCCAGAACAAAGCTCCTAGAGCTAACAAATTAATTCAGCAAAGAGGTGCAGTACTAGATTAACACCCCAAAATCAGTGTTTCCATAAGCAAGCAATGAACAATCATAGGAAGAAATCAAGAAAAAATTCCATTCACAAAAGCAACTAAAATAATCAAATATCTAGGTAGAAATCCAACCAAGGATATAAAGGGCTTTTACACAGGAAACTACAAAACATTGCTAAATAAATTAAAGAAAAACTAAATAAATGGAAGGCCATTCCATTTTCATGGATTGGAATACTAAATATCATTAAGATGTCAATCTTACCCAAAGCCATTTATAGATTCAATGCAGTCGCAATCAACATTCCAACAACCTTCTTGGCAGAAATGGAAAAGCCAATCATCAAATTTACATGAATGTTAATGGGCCCAATAGCTAAAGCCATCTTGAATAAGAAGAATGAAGTTTTAGGCCTCACACTTCCTGATCTTAAAACTTATTACAAAGCCACAGTAATCAAAACAGCATGATACTAGCACAAGGACAGACATATAGAACAATGGAATAGAATTGAGAAATGAAAGAGGAAAATGTTTCCTATTTGTAGATGTTGTAAACCTATGTATAGAAAATCCTGAAAAATCCACAATAAAGCTATGAGAGCTAATAAACTTATTCAGCAATGTGGCAGGGTACAAGATCAACATAAAAAAATTAGTATGCCCCTATATGGTAGTAATATACAATCTGAAAAGGAAATAAAAAATTCTGTTTGTAAGAGCTAATAAAAGTATGAAATATCTAGGAAAAATTAATTAAGTATGTGAAGGACTTGTACATGAATACTAGAAAAATTGCTGAAAGAAATTAAGGAAAACCTAAATAAATGGAAGGATAGTCTGTTATCCTGGTTGTAAGAGTACATATTGTCAAGATTGAATTCTATCCAAAGTGACTTACAATTTCAATGCAATCCCAATCACAATTCCAAATAGCCAAAGCCATCTTGAAAAAGAAGAATGAAGTTGAAGAACCCACACTTCCCAATTTTAAAACTTATTACAAAGCTACAGTAATCAAAACAGCATGGCACTTGCACAAGGACAGACGTATAGACCAATGCAATTAAATTAAGAGTTCAGAAATAAACCCTGCTATCTATGGCCAACTGATTTTTCCAAAAGGTGCCATCTCCACTCAACTTTAAAATAATAGTTTCTTTAACAAATTGTGCTAGAGAAACTGGATATCCTTATGCAAAATAATGAAGGTGAAAGGCAAAATATGGGGTAAGGATTGTGATAAGATGGCAGAGTAGCTAGCTCCAAGATTCAGTCTTTCCAACAGAACCACTATTAAACAGGCAGGAACTGTCTGTAACAAGTATTTTTAGATCTCTGGAGTCCAATAGAACACTGTACAGCATGCAGGGAAGAGCAGGAGGAAGAGGCCGATAAATTATGATAATGACTAGTAATTACTCTCTCTGGTGATGACCAGCACCCATTCCCCATTCTCACAGCAGGCCACTGTGGGGGCCAGCATCTGGCTAGCTCATTGGTGAAAGAAAGGGGCTTAAAATCCTCTTCCCCAAGACCAGGGGTATACACAGATGATCATTGATCATGGCTTTTGTTAAGCAACTTCAGATAACTAGGGGCCTGGCTCTTAGAGCAGCCATTGTTAAAATGGCCTGAGCAAAAGAAATGGCAGAGGAGACTTAAAGACAATATGCTTCTTCAGGACTGTCAACAACAATTTCAAGGGCTACATTTGCTGGGCAGGTCAAGAAAGCTCAGCTTCAGGGAGCCACTGAAGAAGCACCTGGTGTCCCACATGAGCCCCTCCTCAGGGCATTTTGGAGCTGATCTGAGCCCCCTTCATGGGTCCCTGGCCTTGTTTCAGCTGGGAAAGAGTGACCTGGTAATCTCATCTCTGGTGTGCCCCCCGCCCCTTAGAATTTGCCCTCTAGGTGAAAGCAGCTTGAGACAACAAAAGAAGCTACAGAGACTCACAGCCTGGGACTTAGGCTGGCCTCCTGGAAACACCAAGGAGAGGGAGGTCTCTCTCCTGGGAAATAGAGGGGACATTCAAATTCCTATATACAGAAGAACCTCAAAAGAACTAACAAGCCCAAGCCCAGAAGAAGGAACAGGCCCAGAAAGAAGCAAGGAATCTGCACACTGTATTCATCTTGGGCATACCTTTCTGATAGGAGGGCTGAAGCTCAAGAAAATCTCTGTCTTATCAACAATTGTTTAGAAAATCAAGAAACAGACATCTCAGGGAATAAATCCCAGAGCTGACTTCCTAAAATATTAAAATATGCAGTGTTCAGCAAAACAGTACAAGATAAACATAATGATGACCTATCCAAAGGAACAGGATAAAAATCTAGAAAATACCAACAAAGAGGACAAGAAGGTGGACCTACTGAACAAAGCCTTTAAAAATGATCTTTAAAATACTCAAGGAAATGAAGGAAAATAAAGAGAAAGAACTAAAGGATATCAGGACAACAAAGAATGAGCAATATGATGATCTTAGTAAAGACAGAATTTTTTAAAAAGAACCAAACAGAACTACTGGAGTTAAAGACCATAATAACTTAAATGAAAAATGTCCAGGAGGTTTTCAAGAGCAGATTGGAGCTGGCAGAAGGAAGAATCAGTGAACTCAAAGAAAATAACACTGAAATGAATCAAGCTGGGGAGCAGAAAGAAAAAAAAAACAGTTATGAAAAGCAAAAATAGCCCAAATCACCTCAGGGACACCATCAAGCATACCAATATATGCATTATGGGAGTTCTAGAAGGATAAGAAAGAGAGAAAGGGGCAGAAGGAATATTCAAAGAAACAATGTCAGAGAACTTCCCAAACTTAGCAAAAGATATGAATATGCACATCCAAGAAACTCAGAGAACACCAAATAGAATAAACATGAAGAAAAACGTACTCTTTCATATATTGATCACACTATAAAATTCAAAGGACAAGGAGCAAGTTCTGAAAGCTGCAAAGAAAAGCAATATGTTACATACAAGTGAGTCATAATTAGATTGACTGCCAATTTCTCATCAGAAACCATGCAGGCAAGAAGGCAGTTGGTTGACATACTCAAAATGCTGAAAGAAAAGAAGTGTCAGCGAAGAATTTTATATCCTGTGAGAATCTCAGAAATGAGGGAGAGATAAAGACATTCTCAGATAAACAAGCTGAGGGAGTTCACCATTTGAGCTGCCCTGTGAGCAATGCTAAAGGGAGTTCTTCAGACTGAAAAGAAAGGACAATCGACAATGGTTCAAAGTGGCATAAAGAAATAAAGACCTGCAGTAAAGGTAACTATTTGAGCAATTATAAATGCCAGTATTACTGCAGTGTATTCTTTGGAATGTAACTCCCCTTCTTACTTCCTACAGGTACTACAGTGCAAATGCATAAAAAGAAAAAGAAATGGTAAATCTATGCTTTTGGACACATGATGAACAAAGATATACATGCTAAGAAGCCCCCCCAAAATGGTGGGTGAGTGTTGGAAAAGTTTATGTGCATGCTGTTGAAGTTAAGTTGGTATCAAACCAAATACATTTGTTATGTATTTTGGATGTTAAATTGTAACTCCATTGTAACTACAAAGAAAGTAGATGAAAAATTCATCCCTATAGAAATGAGAAGGCACTCCATATGGTACAACACAAAAAAGGCAAACAAATGTAGAAATAGGCTTTTACAGAAGGAAGGAAAAAAAGTATAAGACTTACAAAGGCTACATTACAAAGGAAAATGGCAAAATAAAGTCCTGTATTATCAGTAGCAACTTTAAATGCAAATGGCTTAAACTCTCCAGTCAAAAGGGGGAGATTGGCAGATGGATAAAAAAAAAAGCATGACCCAACTATATGCTGTCTGAATATACACTCTCACTTTAAATTCAAAGATATAAGTAGGATAGAAAAAATATACCATGCAGCTAGAAATGGAAGATAGCTTGGGTGGCTATACTAATATAAGATAAAATAGACATTAAGTAAAAAACAGTTACAGGGCTACCAAAATCCAACCCAGTAGCCTTGACTCTTGAAGACGATTGTATAACAATGTAGATTACAAGGGGTGACAGTGTGATTGTGAAAACCTTGTGGATCACACTCTCTTTATCCAGTGTATGGATGGATGAGTAGATAAATGGGGACAAAATAGGGTGGGATGGAATGATTTGGGTGTTCTTTTTTATTTTTATTTTTTATTCTTATTCTGATTCTTTCTGGTATAAGGAAAATGTTCAAAAATAGATTGGGGTGATGAATGTACAACTATATGATGGTACTGTGAACAGTTGATTGTACACCATGGATGATTGTATGGTATGCTAATATATCTCAATAAAACTGAATTAAAAAAACAGTTATGGGGGAAAAGGTGGTTATTATATATTGATACAGGGGACAATTCAACAGGAAGATGTAATAATTGTTAATATATATGAACCTAACATCAGAGCCCCAAAATATATGAAGCAAATACTGTCAGATTTGAAGGGAGAAATTGATTTTTCTACATTAATTGTAGGAGACTTTAGTACACCAATCTCAGTAATGGATAGTATATCTAGTCAGAAGATCAATAATGAAGTAGACTTGAATGATACTCTAAATCAACTAGTCCTAACAGACATATATAGAACACTTCACCCAAGAAAAATGGAATACACATTCTTCTCAAGTGTACATGGATCATTCTCCAGGATAGACAATATGTTAAGTCACAAAACAAGTTTCAATAAATTTGAAAATATTGAAATCATACAATGTATGAAGCTAGAAATCAACAACAGAGAGAGAAATGGAAAATTCACAAATATGTGGAAATTAGACAATGTACTCTTAAACAATCAATGGGTTAAAGAGGAAATCACAAGGGAAATTAGGATATATCTTGAGGCAAATAAAAATGAAAATACAATATACCAAAATTATGGGATGCAATGAAGGCAATGCTGAGAATGAAAATTATATGCTTACGTTAAAAAAGAAGAAAGACTTCAAATCAGAGACCTAACCTCAAAACTGTAAGAACTAGGAAAAGAGGAGCAAACTACACCCAAAGTGAGCAGAAGGAAGAAAATAACAGATTACAGAGGAGATAAATGAAATTGAAACAAAAAAAAAACTGCTAGAGAGAATCCAGAAAACCAAAAGTTGGTTCTTTGAAAAGATCAATAAAATTGACAAACCTTTAGCTAGATGGACAAAGGAAAAAAGAAAGAGAATACAAATAAATAAAATAAAAAATGAAATGGGGACATCATTACAAACACTGCAGAAATAAATAGGACCTTAAGAGGAGACTAGGAACAACTGTGTGCCAATATATTAGATAACCTAGAATAAATGGACAAATCTGTAGAAACACACAAACTACCTACATTGACTCAAGAAGAAATAGATGATCTCCACAAAGCAATTACTAGTAGAGAGATTGAATCAGTCATCGAAAACCTCCCAACAAATTAAAGCCCAGGACCAATGGTTTCACTGGAGAATTCTACCAGATATTCCAAGAAGAATTAAATCCAATTCTGCTCAAACTCTTCCACAAAATTGAAGAGAAGTAACACTCCCTAATCCATTCTATTAGTATCTATTAATATCAATGAGATCTAATTGAAATTAAAAACTTTGGGGCCTGAGAGCACTTTATTATGACAGTAAAATAACAACCTACATAATGGAAGAAAATATTTGGAAACCACATACCTGATAAAGTTTTAATATCCAGAACATAAGAAAAACTAAAACAAACAAACCAATTAAAAATAGGCAAAATGATCCTTTCTTGTGTTGTTTATCAATTGTAACATACACACTTTGCATTCCACTTCAGTTCATCAGGCAATTCCTGTGAGCATTACCTGAAACATTTCTCTGCACAGTTCCACCTATGGAATGTTAAACCCAACTGGCAAGAACCTCCTCATATACTTCTTGAGTTCTCACAATCTTCTACCCCATCTACTCCTAGATTTCACTGAGGCCTCCAGTTCTCCTCATCCCTCCCTTATCTCTTTCCTCTGGTACCCTCATAGCTTAACTTCCTTCTCTAAACAGCCTCTGCCCAGGGCTTACAAGTCCCCAGAGTACTTTTGTCTCTGTCCTTCTCTATCTTATCCCCATCCCCGGAGAAACCCCCAACCTTGTATTAGTCCAGTCCCCAGCATTCTCCATGCCCACCTGCAGGCTATCACACATATTTAGACAGTCTTTGCTGAGCAATCTCTGGACACATCTCTTGTCAGGCCACCCCACATAAGCTATTTTAAACTTTCATACCCTGTGGTAGAGCCTGCCCCATCCCTGTTTACCTTTTCCTCAGCATGTAATCTTGTGTCCTACCAGGTAGGAGAAATAGATAACATTAGGGAACATGGGAGAAATGGATAACATTAGGAATGCTTTCAATGCCACCTCCCACCCCACCCCACTCCTAGCAACTATTTATATACATTTACATCATCTTTAACCCCTTCTCAGAGGGAAAAAAGGTCCTCTTTTTAGTCAAGGCCAAACCAGTTCCCAGCAGCTCCCCTTACTTCAGAGGCCTGCTTCAAAACCTCTTAATCTTATGGTAGTAGTTATATGACTGTATATATTTGTCATGACTTATTGAACAATACACTTAAAATGGGTGACTTTCATTGGATGTAAATTCTACCTCAATAAAACAGTTTAAAAAATAGGCAAAAGACATGAATTGGCATTTCTCCAAAGAAGATACACAAATGGTCAGAAAGCACATGAAAAGCTGCTCAATACAATTAGCCATCAGGAAAATGCAAATCAAAACCACCGTGAGATACCAGTTCACCCTGTTCTGGCTGGCAGGGGCTGGTTCGGCAGGAAGGCCGTAGGATGCACCAGGAACTGAGTGACATAAACTTTATTATGGGAACTTACAGGAGTGAAATGGGAAGTCAGAAGCTACTCTAATAGTGGCTGGTTCAGAGCACAGTGTGAAAGTACTTTGCAGTTAGGCAGGAATTAGCAAGGCCAGTTATAGAGGCCTGAAACAAAGACATTCCAAAGGGAGGACAATGTAGATATATGAACGGGAGGGGGTTTGTGATGCAGGGGAAAAATTAAATATCCTCAGGGTGTCAGATAACACTCCAAGGGCTCTGGAGAAGAGCAAGCCAGGGGTTAACATCCTATGCAGATGAGAGCCTGATGCCTAGCTTACATTGACCATTTGCACATCCCTCCCTCCTCAGGGAGGTTAGCTTAAACATTAGCTGACCTAGGTCACACAGGCTGCTGTGTGCTTTTGGATTTCACAGAGTGTCAGGGAGAGGCCTGGGCCTTGGGCTCCCACAACACCCATTAGAAGAGCTGCTGTTAAGAAAACAGAAAATTACAAATATTGGAGAGGATGTGGAGAAATAGGAACACTCATTCATTCCTGTTGGCAATGTAAAATGATACAGCTGTTGGGGAAGACAGTTGGCAGTTCCTCAAAAAGTTAAGTATGGAATTACCTTATGACCTGGCAATCCTGCTGCTAGATATATACACAGAACTGAGAGCCAGGAGTCGAAAAGACATTTGCAGACCAATGTTCATAGTGACATTATTCACAATTGCCAAAAGATGGAAGCAACCCAAGTGTCCAACAGGTCATGAAAGGATAAACAAAATGTGGTGTATACATACAATGGAATCTTATTCAGCCATAAAAAGGAATGAAGTTCTTGATACTTGTGACGACATGGATGAACCTTGAAGACATCATGTTGAGTGAAATAAGCCAGACACAAAAAGACCAATATCATATGATCTTAGTGATATGAAATAATTAGATTAAGCAAACTCATAGAGTCAGCATCTAGAATATAAGTTACCAGGCAACAGGCTGGGGCTAGGGAATGGGAAGTTAGGCTTAAACTCTACAGGGTTCCTATTTTGAATGATGGAAATGTATTGGTAATGGATGGTGGTGATGGTAGCATAACATTGTGAATGCAATTAACAGCACTGAAATATATTAGATTAAAAAAGGGGCGACATTAGATTCTATATATGGTAATAGAATAATTTTTTAAAAAAAAATCCATTCTATTGTGCTACACAGTGAACCCTAAGTTAAAGCATGTACTAATTAATAGTACAATGATAAAAATGTGCTGTCATCAATTGTAACGAATATTCCACACCAATGCAAGGTGTTAATGATTGGCTTGTATATGGTGTCATGGGTTTGTCTCTTTACACCTCAAACCTATGATCTCCATTAGAAAATGCCTGAGCCTTATCAGGTCGTGATTCAATGGGTTTGGGCTTCATCAAGTAACCTCCCACTCAATTAAGAGTATAGGGAGAGACAATAGTTTAAAAGTAAAGAGCATTCAAGACAAGAATTCAACTTTAACACATTTTTACTAAAGGAGCACTTAAGGTAAAAGGAACAAGTTTACAGTGTAAAAAATTAATTGATATACTACCAAGCCTTGGAACCCCTGCTCCTCCAGATGCAGCTGGACATGAGATCAGAGAGCTCCCCCTTGTTTGAGTTACAGAAAATTTATAGCATCTTGATTTATAGTACCTTCAATTAAGTCATATTCTATTTTACATTAGATGATGTGTCGTGAACACGAGTGACTCACAAAGTGAAACATCTTGATCCACGATTGGTTCAAGAGCAAAGGAGGGTATCCACAACATTATTAGAGACTTAGCTTTGAATGCTTGTAAAACTATACTGATAATATTTTTCCTAATTAAGCTATGACTTCTATAAGAGCAATATAACATACTTTTATTTATATCAAGTCTAAAAATTAGAAAAGAGATTACTATTACTTGTCTCTAACTTCTTAATATAGTTTTCTCATTTTATTCTATGATTAATTTAGCCATTACATCATATTGATAAACATACATTTGATTAGGACTGTATTCAACATTGCTACATTATTTATGACTTATCTATGATTAAAGTAACAGCTGCAGCCCCATCCTGTTGTCACAGAGGACCAGATGATTACATGTTATCTATATCTAAGAAGGTTGAGAGGGCCTTTCTGCTTTCTTGAAAATATTCACAAGTTTTTTAACTGTTTAGCTTCTCCTTCAGTATAATCTAATATAGGATTTTAAGGATACGAATCATGTGTCCCAGTTATTATAGTAAGACCTTTCCATTTTTTATCATTTGGAAATTGTACTTGAGTGTTTTTAGGTAAAAGTTCTGTTAAATATGCTTCTATATCAGAAGGAATAACTGATTCTTCACTATCGGAACAGAAAACATCAGGTGGTATATGAGAGCAGCATAGAGAGGAGTCAGTATCCTTATTATCAGATTCCTCAGTAGAGATATTATCCTGAGATAATGGGATTGCTGTATTTTATGCATGATTGTTCTGTAAACCTACAACTTCTCTAATAAAAAATTGAAAATAAATTTTAAAAAGATTTATGTGATTTAAAGAGAAAATTTGAATGAGGTTAAAAGGGGGAAACTTTAGTTTGTATTTATGTTACTAGAATAATTTTTTTTACAAAAAAATCTAGTACTATACAACAGAAAGAGTGAACCCTATTGTAATTGATGGACTATAGTTAATAGTACAACCTTAAATATATTTTCATGAAATTGTTACAAATGTACCATACTAATGCAAGATGTTAATAATGGGGTGATATATGGGAACTCTCTATTTTATGCATGATTTTTCTGTAAACCTACAACCTCTCTAATAAAAAATTCAACTATAAAAGATGTGTAGACAACTGAGGAAATTTGATTATGTTGTCAGTAGTAGATAATATTAGGAAATGGTTGCTAATTTTCTCAGGAGTTGATAATAGTATGATGATAATTAAGGAGAGTATCCTTACTTTTAGAGATGCATGCTGAAGTATTTAGGAGTGAGATATCTTGTCTGCAACTTAAGGATGTTTCAAAAAATTATGTTTACACACATTAATATAATGTATTATTAACAATTGTTTAATTGTTGCATCTGAGCATTAGTACAATAGAATCAGGGTGGCTACTGTACTAACCTTTCAAATTTTCTGTATATTTGGAAATTTTCATAATCAAAACTTGGAAAAAATGAATGAGATTGGACCCCTACTTCATACCATTTACAAAAATTGACTCAAAATGTAACAAAGACCTATATATAAGAAATAAAACTATAAAACTCCTAAAAGAAAGGGAAACATTTCCAGGATCTTGTGATAGGCAATGCTTCCTTAGATTTTATACCAAAAGCACAAGCAATAAAAGAAAAAATTGATAAACTGGACTTCATCAAAAGTTAACCTTATATGCATCAAAGGACATTATTAAGAAAGTAAAAAGACAACCAAAATGGGAGAAAATATCGAGAAAACATATATGTGATAAGGGTTTAATATCCAGAATATATAAGGAACTCCCATAAGTCAACAACAAAAAAACAAGCAACCCAATTTAAAAATGTGCAAATGTCTTGAATAGACATTTCTCCAAAGAAGATATACATTTAAATGGCCAATAAACACATGAAAAGATGCTCAACATCATTAGCTAGTAGGGGAATGCAAATGAAAACCACAATGAGTTACATTTCTCTCCCACTAGAATGACTACTCTTTAATAAATGGAAAATAACAAGTGTTAGCAAAGATTTGGGGAAATAGAAACCCTCATACATTGTTGGTGTGAATGTAAAATGGTGCAACTGCTTTGGAAAACAGTTGACAGGTTCCTTAGAAAATTAGGTATAGAGTTTCCATATGGCCCAGCAACCCTGCTTCTAGGTATATAGGCAAAAGAATCAAAAGTGGGGAATCCAACAGTTATTTGCACACTGATGTTCATAGAGTCATTAGTCACACTTGCCAAAAGGTGGAAGCAACCCATATATCCATCAATGGAAGAATGGATAAACAAAACTGTGGTATACATATAAAAGGGAAAATTTTTCAGCCATAAAAATGAATAAATTTCTGATACATGCTATAAAATGGATGGACCTTGAAGACATCATGTTGTGTTAAATAAGCCAGGCAGAAAAGGACAAATATTGTAGGATCCCACTTATAAGAAACATTTATACTATCCAAATTCATGGAGTCAGAAACTACAATAATAGTTGCCAGAGACTGGGTGAGGGTAGGGAATGGGGATTTAATGCTTAGTTGGTACAGATTTTCTCCTTGGGGTGATGGGAAAGTTTTGGTAGTGGAAGGTGGTGATGGCAGCACAACATTGTGAATGTAATTAACACCACTGAATTATATATTTGAATGTGGGTAAAAAGGGAAATTTTAGGTTGTATATGTGTTACCAGAATAAAATGTTTTTGTTTGTTGTTTTGTTTTGTTTTCACCATCCAAGACAATTTTACTTACTCACAAAAACAAATCCAAAGCCTGGTGCAGCAGCTCTGAGCACAGACCTCGTCCTGCCACTCTCATGGGCCTGAACTCATAACACTGAGCATTACTTGTCCTTCACTCATAGTAGCACTTTAGTCCCCACAACAACCCTGTGAGGTAGGTATCACCACCCTCCCCTTCCTGATCCATGTTACAGATGGGGAAACTGAGGCACACATTAACAAAGAGCAAGTCATGTGTTCAAGATTGGCACTGGAGTTTGAATGCAAAAGGACTCCTGGTTCTCACCACTGACTAGCCAGTGGCCCACCTGGCCTCTTCGCACTCCCCTTGGTGACTTCCAAGGGTAGTAGCACAAGAATTTAAAACTTCATTTTGCTGAAAGCAAAATCTGCAGAGCTTCAAGGCTGGGGGGATGATGTTTAGCTGAAGCAAGCCACATTACCTCAGCTGTCCCTCTCCTCAACAGTGGGGTGGACCCTTCTCCCACCAAAGAACTCTGGCATATGGGCACATGGGCATCCATAAAATACTAACATCTTTCACATCCCTAATGCAGGAATGTGGCTGATTCTTCCATAACATGCAGCCCTTTATAATGTGCACAGGTGGAGGTGACTTTAATGGCATTCTTCCAATGGACTTATGTGCAAAAGAAACAGGAAGGCATCTCCTGGGCAAAACACCCACTTCAGACAGCCAGAGGACAGACTGCACTGCCCCAGGGCCAGGGATCCCAGTGCAGCTCTGAAGAAGCTGGAGTCCTGGATCCAGAGCAGCTCCAAAGAACCCCAGAGTCTGAAAAGGATGCAGCAGTGGGGACGGTGGTAGGGGCGGCGGTGGTAGCAGCAACTCCAGCTGGCTCATGTGTCAGGATTCAGGCATGGTGGCTGCAGCCAGCACAAGCTGAGGACTCAGGAACGGCTCCTGTCCTCGTGGTTCCCAACAATCATCTTGCTATACAGCTTCTGCTGTTCCTCTTTGAATGTATCCTTCACTTTCTCCCTCTTCAGACCACCACCCCACAGGTCATGGGAGGCAGGTACCAAACACTGCAGACAATGGCCCAGCTGGTCATCATTCTCAGCAGGTACATCACCATCCCATATTTGCTGCTGTTCCAGAAGGCATCACCAAATTGAAGGTCATACTTGATAGCAACAAGGTGAACTGTGGCTCCAATTTCAGAACTTCCCGTTTTGAACACCATCATTGATGTGTTATGTATACAGGTTCCTTCTGGGAAAATGAGGATAGGTAGTTTGCTTTTATCCTGCACAGGCTCAGTCAACCTTTTAGCCACCAGGTGGCGATCTTTCACTTCAGAACACTCAAACCAGCCTTGAGGGCAGGCCTTCACCATGGCTTTCTGAATTACACCCATGAGTCCCCCTGTGCACTTGACCCACCATGGTATAATAGCTATCAATAGCCAAAATGACCAAGACAATAGGAGACGTATGATTGGCCACACAGATGCCACCATTTCTAGGTTTGTTTTTGCTGTCATGGTAGGTAATGATGGCTGTTAGGGCTCACATGCAAATCTGGTAACACACTACGTGGACATGTTTACTCATAAACTTCTTAAACCTCCCATTTGGTAAGTATCCCACCACGGTTGTGCCCACCACCAGAAGGCTAATCCGCATGAAAGTAGGAGCTATCTTGAGTGGCAGAAGGAAGCAATATTGAATCAGCACTCCTAACCCCCATAAGACAGTGAAACGAAGGCTGATATACTGGAAGTTATAACTGGTTCTGCTCAGCAGGTTCCAGGACTCCAATTCCTCTGCTAAGGATCTTTTTGTCACCTCATCATCCATAATGGTCTCCATTCTTTTCTGGCAAAAGTAGAAAATGTCAGAGAGCTCAAACTCTGGAGTTCTATCCAGAGCCTTACTACTCCCACTTCGATGAATATCTTTGATTTCTTCTAGGGAAGTAGGATCTTTTGCAATGATTCCATTGGTATAAGGCTTGTTAAGCTGATGGTTCTCCTTGGCTCCTCTCTCCATTCTCAAGGTAGCCCACACAAAGATTTTTAACAAAGTTTTCATGTAGAACTTTGGAATACCAAAGGAGATGCCAAAAATGGCTGGGATTATGATGCAAACGAGGAGAGTGAAGAGGGAGACGCCCAGAAGGTTGACAATCAGGCTATCAAAAGGCAGCAAAAGGATCACGGCGGAGATTGCAGGCAAGGCCAGGGCCTCCCCAAGAACAAACCACAGCTCTCAAATGGTCCTCCCCGACAGCAACAGCCTGGGAAAGGAGGCAGGTTCCCAAAGTATAACAAACTCCATTTCAAAGTTCATATCATTTGACTGCCTGAATGGAAAGGTTGGGATTAAAAAGATGGTAGAAAAGGGCCACAGAAGGTAGCTCTAAAATGCCAGACTCCCCAGAATAGATGGAGATGAATGAAGCAGGATAAATCTTCAGTAAAAGCATCCAAGTCCAGGCTGAGTTTCTGCAAAAGTGCACAGCAAGCGAGGGATCTCTGCTCTGCTATCCTTATACTGCTTCCAGAGGTTTTGCTTTCTTTTCTGCTCGAGAGAATTTAGCAGATAAATCTGTCCAGAAGTTCTGTCATTGCCAAAAGTACCAAGAAGAGTTCAATGTGGTGCCAGAAAAATCCTGATAATTTCTGTGGGGGTTGGGGGGTGGTGGCTGCTGGCACTTCACACAGAAGACTACTGAACTTGAATATGTGGAAATTAATTATTTTACTTAAAATTCCTTCATAAGTTGAAAACTGTGTTCATTATAGAGAGTTCATATCTGGCCCCATTCTTCCTCTAGAGAGGCTCCTGATGCTTTCTGCTTCCAGGACCCTCCTACCTGGAGAGCGACAATCTTTGCCAGTAGGGCACAGAAGCTGGCACAGAATGTCTCATGCTGCCTGCGGTGAGTGAAATTCCAGACGGTCTGGCATTGGTTTCCTCTGGATATTCTCCCTAAGGCCTCCTCCTATGCGGTGAGCTGGGTTCTTGGCAGGAAGTTGCTCACATGCTGCCAAAGCCACTGCAAGGCTCGGGGGCTCCAAATCTCTCTGTTGATTGTTCCTCCCGTTCTTCTAAAATGTTTTTAAAAAACAAAACAAAACATAGTATTATACAGTAGAAACAGTGAACTATAATGTAAACTATGGACTAGAGAAAATAGTACAATTATAAAAATATCGTTTCTACAATTGTAACAAAGTACCTCACTAATACAAAGTGTTAACAATATGGTAAACTGCGTTGGGGGTGGGTGGCTTATGGGAACTCTATTTTCTACATGCTTTTTCTGAAAACCTATACTTCTCTAATAAACAATAAATTTATTTTAAAAAGCCATCGGGGCATGTCGTAGTGACTGGTGCGGAAGCGTCCGGGGGCCCTTGGAAGCCACCAGGACAGCAGAGCGGCCGCGGCTATGGCCCGGCGAAGCGATATAGGGGGCAACGGAAGGGACCCCGGATGAATAAAGCCGGCCAAACCCCTTCAGCGCCGTCGCTGCCGCGGGTGGCCGGATGAGTCGTGGGATATGCCCCAGCCGGTAGCATGGCCTGCGCAAGGTGCGTGGAGAAGCCAGCGTGAGAGGCAGGGACAGCGTCCGGGGGCCCAGCAAGAGCATGGGAGGGCCAGCAGCTGCGGCCGCTGGAGCGGTGTTTGGCAGAGTATGCGGAGGATATGTATCATGCGCCGGGTGAAATAGAAAAGGAAAATTACTTACACATGAAAGAGGGTCATCAGAACCCAGATTAAGTGTAGCTCCTGTAATGGATATCATGGACTACTGCAAAAAAGAATGGAGTGGAAATTCGCAAAAAGCAACATGCATGAAAAAGGGCTACAAGAAGGTTTCTCAGAAATTCACCTCCATAAGGCGACTCTGCGGTGATAACTGTGAGCTGAGGGTCACATTGTTCCAGGTGCTGAGCCAGCCTGCCTAGCTGCCCCTGTGGCTGTAGTACCCCAAGCTCATGCTGTTACCAGAAAATTTGATCATCAAATACAGCTGGATCAAGCAGTGGAAACTTGGACTGCAATTTGATGGGTAGAGCGAGGACCTTGTTGGTAAAATTATGGAATCCCTCACTCGGCTAAGGAAGTGGGCAGGCTTGACTGAAATGAGAACTGCAGAAGCAAGGCAGATACCTCGTGATGAACTGTTCACAAATGAAGAGGAGGAATATAGTCTATGAAGCCGTGTAATTTATAATGCTAAACAGAGCCATTGAACTTATGATGATAAAGAGAAGGGAAAGGAAGTTCCATTTTCTCTGTGCTCCTGTTTGCTCCAGACACATAGAATGACCCTGGGCAGCTGCTGAGGAACCACCTAAACCAGGTGGGTCACACTGGTGGCCTTGAACAGGTTCAAATGTTCCTTCTTGCCTACTCTGTGGCCACGCCATCCAGGCGCACTGGCTCTCCAAGTATGACACTGTAGAGTTCATCACAGTCTACCTGTCAGACCCCTCAGAGGACTGGCCGATGGCAACACTGATTGCTGAGGATGATCGGCACTATAACATCCCCATCCAAGTGTGTGAGGAGGTGAGTCTGTGAGACGTCCATACTGCATAGCCTGGCGGGCCTAGCCTAGGACCCAAGCAGGGCCTCACTCAGGGTCTCTTAGAATGATCCATGAGAGTCCTTGGGTTTTTAAGCCAAGTTGGACTGAGGTGTTCTGAAGACTGTCTTTGATATAAGAATTAATCAGGTCCTTTCCATCATCTTCAACATAAAGCAAATACTTTTGTCTCCTCTTTGTATTGGAGGAGACTCATTTTGGAGAATGCATTTTTTTTATGTCTCAAATCAAAACTCCCTCTAATGGTAAACTGGCTTTTAATTTTTTTTCTTTTTAATTTCAGTTTTATTGAAATATATTCACATACCATACAATCATCCATGGTGTACAATCAACTGTTCACAGTACCATCAAATAGCTGTGCATTTATCACCCCAATCTATTTTTGAACATTTTCCTTACATCAGAAAGAATAAGAATCAGAATAAAAAATAAAAGTAAAAAAGAACACCCAAATCGTCCCCCCATCCCACCCTATTTTTCATTTAGGTTTTGTTCCCATTTTTCTACTCATCCATCCATACACTGGATAAAGGGAGCATGATCCACAGGGTTCTCACAATCACATGTCACCCCTTGTAATCTACATTGTTATACAATCATCTTCAAGAGTCAAGGCTACTGGGTTGGAGTTTGGCAGTTTCAGGTATTTACTTCTAGCTATTCCAATACAATAAAACCTAAAAAGTGTTATCTATATAGTGTGTAAGAATGTCCACCAGAGTGATCTCTCAACTCCATTTGAAATCTCTCAGCCACTGAAACTTTATTTTGTTTCATTTTGCATCCCCCTTTTGGTCAAGAAGATGTTCTCAATCCCATGAGGTCAGGTCCAGATTTATCCCCTGGAGTCATATCCCACGTTGCCAGGGAGATTTACACCCCTGGGAGTCAGCTCCCACGTAGAGGGGAGGGCAGTGAATTCACCTGCCGAGTTGGCTTAGCTAGAGAAAGGGCCACATATGAGCAACAAAGAGGTACTCGGGGGAAGACTCGTAGGCACAATTATAAGCAGGTTTAGCCTCTCCTTTGCAGTAACAAGCTTCATAGGGGCAAGCCCCAAGACAGAGGGCTCAGCACTGACTTTTAATTTTTAAGACAGTAATTCTTCAGGTGGTAATGGGTCTCTAGTGATCTTCCTATGCAATCTGCTTAATTGGTATAATTCTGGAATCAAATCTATTCATGGTACAGTCATAACATCCCTCTAATGGTCTTTCTCCTGCTTCCTGTGGGGAGAAGAGCAGTGGTTTGGATTTACATATTAATGAAGGCTATTGTAAGTAGGCTGTCTCATAGAAGATGAAGTACTGTGTCCAAAGTGGGTTATTGAAAGGTTGTTAGGAAGGCTGGAGAAGTAGTTGCAGGGGGGAGTGGGGATGGAATGCAGAACTTGTTGCTCTCCATGAGCAGGACTGGTGCCTGGCATCCCCTCAAGCACTGGTGCCTGTTGCAGTTGGTGCACTGTTCAAACCATGGACACTGTGCAGGTCAGTTCTAGTATCATGGACTATTCATTATTCTAAATTCCTAAGACCCGTGAGTTTTCCATTGGAAGGAAGTTTATATCTATCTGTGTTTTCAGAGATTCAGTCACTCGATCTACATTTAGATGTGGGGTAAGCTTGCATCCAGGTGTCTTCCTGGGTCCTCTTCATGCAGTGTTTTTGAGGATGCTTCCATCATCAAGTCCATGTAACTGAGCTGGTGGCAGGGGATGTGTTACAACAAATTGACTAAGATTTTTCATGAGTAAGTTCAAGCACAAGCATGTATCAAAATTGTGGCTATGCTGTATGCACCCATGATTTGGTTTGGGAAGCCTACTGAAGCAATTTTGCTGGTTATGATTACTTCTGCAGTCCAGGTGATGGGGGTGGACAGCCTGGCTGAGCAAGGTCTGCATGAAGGCCTGAATTGTCCATGCAGGACATGGACACTTGTTAGGACTGCATTAGCAGCATCTGAATTGGCTTAACATTTGTGGAGGTTGTATTTCCTTGACCTATTGAGTTCTATTTTATAGTAATTGAAATCTTTATTTGGTTTGATTCATTATAGATTATAAGCTATATAATCATCTGGGGGTGAACCTTTTTTGAAACTAATTTTTGCTTTTACTTAATTAAATTCTTAGTTAAGAAAACTCAAGAGGACACAAAACTATGCAGACTGCTACTATCATTTTTTTCCCATTACCTCATCAGTAATATTCACCCTTTTGCTAGATCCTTATTGATTAGAGTGTTTGAATCAAATTCTGCTCTAAAATGTGTGTGAATACGTTGGACAGGCTTTGTTTTGTCACTGTGAAATGCAGTGATACTTTGATTAAGTAGGTACCTGGAGGTCAAATTAAGGTAATAATAATGAGTTCTTGTTGACTTTCATGCTTAATTTTAGCATTATAAATGTACGATGCTCAACATATCATTCTTGGACATTTTTCAAACCACCACCTTATATGTTTATGTTATAAAAGGTGGTTGGGATCTGTGTCCCTCAGGCATGTTGAATCTGGCCATTGTCCCATGTGTACTACTGAATTTTAACAATACTCATGATCGTATATCTTCACATATTGAAAAACGTTCTATCATCCAACTTAATTCTTACATTTCATTCCTTTTTCTTTTCTCTATGTATGATATTGTTAGAATGTGTACAGAAATTGTGGTCTTAACTACCACATTGATAAAAACCCAAGAGGGTGAAACAAAAGAAGGCCATAGAACTGTACAACACAAAGAGTGAACCCTATTGCAAACTATGGACTAAAATTTATAATTTTATAGTAATATAGTTTCATCAATTATAATAAATGTGCCACACTAATGCAAATTGTTAATAACAGGGAAAACTGTGTTTGAAGGGAGTAGCATGGGAACTCTACTTTCTGCATGATTTTTCTGTAAACATACTACAGCTCTAATACAATTAAAAATTAATTCCTAAATATTTTTTGGTTTTTGATGGAATCTGTTCTAGTTTGCTAATGCTGCCAGAATGCAAAATACCAGAGATGGATCGGCTTTTATAAAAGCGGGTTTATTTGGTTACACAGTTACGGTCTTAAGGCCATAAAGTGTCCAAGGTAACACATCAGCAATCGGGTACCTTCACTGGAGGATGGCCAATGGTGTCCAGAAAACCTCTGTCAGCTGGGAAGGCATGTGGCTGGCATCTGCTCCAAAGTCCTGGTTTCAAAATGGCTTTCTCCCAGGACGTTCCTCTCTAGGCTTCAGCTTCTCTCCAAAATGTCACTCTCAGTTGCTCCTGGGGCGTTTGTCCTCTCTCAGCTTCTCCAGAGCAAAAGTCTGCTTTCAAAGGCTGTCTCCAAAATGTCTCTGTAAGCTGAAGCTCCTCTCTCAGTTCCAGTGCTCAACCCCTTAAACGGTTTTGAGGAACTGCAGCCTAGAGAGGAACGTCCTGGGAGAAAGCCATTTTGAAACCAGAACTTTGGAGCAGACACCAGCCACGTGCCTTCCCAGCTGACAGAGGTTTTCCAGACACCATTGGCCATCCTCCAGTGAAGGTACCCAATTGCTGATGTGTTACCTTGGACACTTTATGGCCTTAAGACCATAACTGTGTAACCAAATAAACCCCCTTTTATAAAAGCTGATCCATCTCTGGTAGTTTGCATTCTGGCAGCATTAGCAAACTAGAACAGAATCTAAAAGAAATTGTTTTCTTAAATCCAGTTTTGGATTACACATTTAGTGTATAGAAATAAAAATGATTTGGGGTGTTGATTTTCTGTATTGCAACTTTGCTGAATTTGTTTAGCAGTTCTAATAGCTTTTTGTGGACCCTTTAGTATTTCCTATGTATAATATTATGTCAACAGTGAGTAGATATATTTTTATTTCATCCTTTCCAATATTGATGTATTTTATTTCTTTTCCTTGTCTGATTTCTCTGGCTATAACTTCCAATACGATTTTTAAAAAAATCTATTTTATTAAGATTGTTCACATACTATACAATCATCTGAAGTGCACAATCAATTGCCCATGGTACCATCAAAGAGCTGTGCATCCCATCACCACAATTAATTTTTCTTTCAATGTTTAGAACATTTTCATTACTCCAGAAAAGAAATAAAAACAAAAAAGAAAACTCAAATCCTCCCAGACCCCTAACCACCCCCCCTTATTGACTCATAGTGTTGGTATAGTACATTTGTTACTATTGATGAAAGAATGTTAAAATACTACTAACTGTAGTACATAGTTTGCAATAAGTATATTTTTCCCTATATACCCCCTATTATAAATTTCTAGTTATAGTGTCATACATTTCTTCTAGTTCACGAAAGAGATTTCTAATATTTGTACACTTAAACATAGACATTGTCCACCACAAGATTCACTGTTGTATACATTCCTATATCTTAACCTTCAACTTTCCTTCTGGTGACATATGTAACTCTTAGCTTCCCCTTTCCACCACATTCATACACCATTCAGCACTGTTAGTTATTCTCATAACGTGCTACCATCACTTCTGTACATTTCCAAATGTTTAAGTTCACCCTAGTTGAACATTCTGCTCACAATAAGCAACCATTCCCCATTCTTTAGCCTTGTTCTATATCCTGGTAACTTATATGTCATGTCTATGAGTTTAGATATTCTAATTAGTTCATATAAGTGAGACCATAGAATATTTGTCCTTATGTGTCTGACTTATTTCACTCAATATAGTGCCCTCAAGTTTTCTTCATCAACCCTTTTTTTCTAAGACAGTTTTGTTCACCCACCATACATTCCATCCCAAGTGAACAATCGATAGTTCCATGTATAATCACGTATTTATACATTCACCACCATCACCACTATCTGTATAAGGAAATCTCCATTGATTCCACAAAGAAGGAGGAAGAGTCAAAGAATGCAGAGAGACAAAAGAAAAAGAAAGAAAAAAATAACAGCTAAAAAGCAACAAAAGGAAAGACAGAATTAAACTAAAGTACAATAAAAGAGTCAGACAACATCACCAATGCCAAGAGAGTCCCATAGCCCTCCCGTACATGCCCCTCTTATAGGCATCCAGCCCTGGCACACCATCTTTGTTACATTAAAGGAAGCATAATACAATGTCTCTGTTAACTATAGTCTCCAGTCTGCATTGATCTTATCTCTTTCCCCAATACCACCCCATTTTCAACACCCTGCAAGGTTGACACTCATTTGTTCTCCCTCATGTAAAATCATATTTGTACATTTTATCACAGTCATCGAGCACTCTAGGCTTCACTGAGTTACACAGTCCCAGTCTGCATCTTTCCTCTTTCCCTCTGGTGTCCAACATGTTCCTAACCTTCCTCTTCCAACCAAACTCACAGTCATCTTTGTTCAGGGTACTTACATTGCTGTGCTACTATCTCCCAAAATTGTTTTCTAAACCTCTCACTCCTGTCTTTTCCTTTCTGTCTGCAGTGCTTCCTTTAGTGTTTCCTGTAGGACAGGTATCTTGTTCACAAACTGTCACTGTCTGTTTGTCAGAGAATATTTTAAGTTCTCCCTCATATTTGAAGGACAGTTTTGCTGGATATAGGATTCTTGGTTGGTGGTTTTTCTCTTTCAGTATCTTAAATATATCACCCCACTCCCTTCTTGCCTCCATGGTTTCTATTGAGAAATCTGCACATAGTCTTATCAAGCTTCCTTTGTATGTGATGGATCACTTTTCTCTTGTTTCTTTCAGGATTCTCTCTTTATATTTGATGTTTGATAATCTGATTATTAAGTATATTGGCATAGGCCTATTCAGATCTATTCTGTTTTCAGTACACTGTGCTTCTTGGATCTGTAATTTTATGTCTTTCATAAGAGATGGGAAATTTTCATTGATTATTTCCTCTATTATTGCTTCTGCCCCTTTTCCCTTCTCTTCTCCTTGTGGGACACCCATGACAGGTACATTCATGCACTTCATGTTGCTGTTTAATTCCCTAAGATGTTGCTCACATTTTTTCATTCTTTTTCCTATCTCTTCTTTTGTGTGTAGGATTTCAGGTGTCTTGTTCTCCAGTTCCTGAGTGTTTTTTTCTGCCTCTTGAAATCTGCTGTTGTATGTCTACATTGAGTTTTTAATCTCCTGTGTTGTGCCTTTCATTTCCATAGGTTCTGCCAGTTGTTTTTTCAAACTTTCAATTTCTACCTTATGTTTGCTCAGTGTTTTCTTCATATCCTTCATCTCTTTTGCCACATCTTCCCTCAATTCATTGACTTAATTCCTGAATTGATTTAGCATATTTCTTACAAAATCTTTAATTGATTGTTTCATTAGAGTGAAACAGTATCTCAACTGTATCTTATTTGAGGTGAAAGTTTTTTCCTTTGACTGGGCCACATCTTCAGCCTTCCCAGTGTAATTTGTAGTTTTTCTGTTGTCTAGGCATCTGGTTTCCTTGATTATCCCAATCAGATTTTCCCAGACCAGAACAGGATCAGGTCTCAGAATGGGGCTATATTCAGTGCCAAGTTTCCCTGAGGGTGTGTCTTAGCAGATTGACAGACTTTCCTGTGATGTCTCTAGCTGCTTTGCTTTTCCTAACCTGCCCAGCAGGTGGCACCTGTCAGCCTGTCACTGCTGACTGGTGTAAGGAGGTGTGACCACTTTAATTCTCCGCTTATGTTGTTTCTGTTTTGACTGTTTTCCCCCAGACCCTGGGGTCTGAGTTCTGAAGAGAGGGCTGGCCCTAGAGCTGTGCCCCACCTCCTTCCTCTTAGGGAAGATACACCCCTAGGTAGCTATCTTCTGCATTTGAATTACTCCTTTGTCTCTCTGACTTTGTTAACTCCTCCCCTCTCTGGGTCAGAGCACTGAGAACTGAAAATGGCTGAGGCTGTCTCCACTGAGCCACTCGGGTTTAGAGAGATAAAAAGGGAAAGAAAGCCCCATTTCAGAGACAGTCCATGGCCCTCCAGTTTTGCCCATCAGTCAGAGAGAGCACCCAGTCTTCTGGGCTCCATTCCCCAGGGCACTGGCATTTTCTGGCTCTCTAAGGTTAGTTGTCTTTAAAAGCATCTGTTCTTCCCCTCTTTTTTTTAATTATCTTTTTTTTCTGTCAGCCCCACCTCCCCTCCACTGGAAGCAACCTCAGGGTACTTTGCTGCTTGTCAGGGGTTTGTCTATGTTTGTAGCTTGTATTCAGCAGTTCACACTCATTAATCAAAACCCCAGTTGGAGCTAGGCTCAGCTACATTCACCTGCTCCAAGAATGCTGCCTTCTCCCACAGTGAGGTCTTGCAGCTCAGCCTGCTATGGGGGGAGGGGGCTCCTAGCACAGCTCCACAGTTTTTACTTACAGATTTTATGCTGTGATCTCAGCCATTCCACCCAATCGAGGTTGGTGTATGATGTGTGGACAGTCATGGTTGTCCCCCAGCAGTTGTTCCAGATTATTTACTAGTTGTTCCTGGTTGTTTATTAGTTGCTCCAGGGGACTAACTAAATTCCACACCTCTCTATGCTGCCATCTTGTCCCTCCTCCTCCAATATGATTTTGAATCAAAAGTGGTGAAAATGGTTATGCTTGTCTGCTCTTAGGCGGAAGCTTTCAGTCTTTCTCCATTAAGTGTGATATTAGATGTGCATTTTCCTTAAATGTCCTTTCTCATGTTGAAGAATTTCCTTTCAATTCCTAGTTTGGTGAGTCTTTTTTTTTTTTATCATGGAATAGTGTTGGATTTTGTCAAATGCAATTTTTGTGTCAATTGAAATGAATGTCTGGTTTTTTTCCATTCATCTATAAATGTAGTGTATTACATTTTTGGTTTTTTTATGTTGAAGCATTCTTGTATTGCTGGCATGAATTCTACTTGATCATGTGTAAAATACTTTGATGTGCTATTGGATTTAGTTTGCTAGTGTTTTATTGAGGAATTTGCATGTATATTCATAAGGGATATTGATCTTTAATTTACTTTTCTTGTCATGTCTTTTTCTGGCTTTAGTATCAGGGCAATCCTGGCCTCAAATATCAAGTTAGGGAGTGTTCCTCTAATTTTTGGAAGAATTGGTTTTTCATTGTTGGGATGTTTTTGATTACTGATTCAATCCCTTTATGTTTTAGAGGTCTGTTCCAATTTTGTATTTCTCCTTAAGTCATTTTTGATAGTTTTTGTGTTTCTATGAATTTGGCAACTTCATCTAGGTTATCTGATTCATTGGTGAGCAGTTGTTCATTGATTTCTCTTATAATGCTTTTTATTTTTTTAATGTTGCTATTAATGTCCCCCACTACCTTTCTGATTTTAGTACTTTGAGTCTTCCCTCTTTTGTTTTTGGTCATTCTAGCTAAATGTTTGCCAATTTTGTTAATCATTTTAAAGAACCAACTTTTGGTTTCATTGACTCTCTCTATTGCTTTTCTATTCTCTATTTCATTTATCTCTGCACTAGTCTTTATTATTTCCTTTCTCTAGGCTTAGGTTGAATTTATTCTTCTATTTCTAATTCCTTATGGTATAAAGTTAGATTACTGGTTTAAGATCTTTCTTCTTTTTAAATGTAGGCATTCACAACTGTACATTTCTCTTTGTTCACCACTTTTGATCTACCCCAGAGATTTTGGTATGCCATGTTTTCCATTTTGATTCAAGGTATTTTCTAATTTCTCTTATGATTTCTTCTTTGACCCATTAGTTGATATTTTTTTTAGAGAAGTTGTGTGTTTACAAAAAAATCCCATTGATTTTTAAAGAGTCTGTTGTTTAATTTCCACATATTGGTGTTTTCCAGTGTTCTTTCTGTTAATGATTTCTATTATCATTCCCCTATGGTTAGAGAAGGTACTTTGCATGAATAATTCTTTTAAAATTTACTGAGATTTGTTTTGAGCTCTAACATATGGTCAGTCATGGAAAATGTTCAATGTGCACTTGAGAAGAGTGTGTATTTTGCTGTTCTTGAGTGGTGTTTTCTGTTTTTTGATAGGTCAAGTTGGTTTATATTACTGTTCCTCTATTTCCTTATTTATCTTCTGTCTAGTTGTTTTATCCATTTATTGAAAGTGAGGCACTGAAATCTCAGAATATTACTGTAGACCTGTCTACTTATCTCTTTGATTTTTGCTTCATATATTTGGGCCCTATTTTTTGGCTTGTATGTTTATCATTTGTATATATTCTTTATTGCTTCAACCTTTTATTAATGTGTAATTCCCTTCTTTGACTCTTGTAACAGCTTTTTATTTAAGTCAGTTTTGCTTGATAATATTATAGTTATTCCAGGTCTAATTTGGTTACTATTTGCATTTAATGTTATTTCCATACTTTCACATTCATCGTATTTATTTCTTTTTTTTCTATAATGAGTGCTTTGTTGACAGCATATAGTTGGATCGTGATTTAAAAAAAAATCCATTCTGCCAGTCTCTGTCTTTTGATTGGAGAGTCTAACTCATTTAAATTTAATTACTGATGATAAAGAAGGACTTCTGGTATTGTGCTATTTTGTTTTCTTCATGTCTTCTATCTTTTTGGTTCTCAATTCTCCCATTACTGCTTTCTTTAGTGTTTAATTGATTTTTTCCTTGTATACAGTTGTGATTCCCCTCTCATTTCCTTTTCTGGATATTTTTAAGTTATTTTTAATGGTTACCCTTGGGATTACAATTATCATCCTAAATTTATACCAAAATAGTTTGCAATTATACCTATTTAACTTCAATGGTATATTAAAGCCTGGTCCTAGACAGCTCCCCCTGCCCCCATTTCTTATTGCCACAAATTACAACATTATACATTTTGTGCCCATTAATACAGATTTCTAATTAGCCTCTTATGCATTTGTCTTTAAATCATATAGGGAAAACAAAAGGAGTTACAAACCAAAAATAGGGTAGGTCTACTAGCCACAAATGCTGTTTTGGTTTTTCTTGGAATGTCTTAATTTCTCCTTCATTTTGGGGGGATAGTTTTGCCAGATACAGAATTCTTGGTTGACTGCATTTTTCTTTCAACACATTATGTATGCCAACTCACTGCCTTCAAGCCTCTATGGTTTCTGATGATACATTGCTGTTAATCTTATTGAGGATCCCTTGCATGTGATGAATTGCATCTCTCTTATTGCTTTGAAGATCCTCCTTTGTCTTTGTCTTTTAGTAGTTTGATTTAAGTGTCTAGGTGTGATCTCTGAATTTTTCCTACCTGAAGTTCATTGAGCATCTTGGATATGTAGATTCATATCTTACATCAATTAAAAAAAAAAAAAGCAACAGAAATTTATTGTCTCACAGTTCTGGAGGCCAGAAGTTCAAAATCAAGTTGTTGGTAGGGTCATGCTTCCTCTTTTTAAAAAAAAAAAAAAAACAGAAAACATTTTTTATTGTGAAATTTAACATATATACAGAAAAGTGGTAACTTTCAAAGTATGGTTTAACAAGTACTTATAGAGAAATTTCAAAGTATGGTATGGGTTATAGTTTCAAAATTTCAGTTATTTCCTTCTATCTGTTCTTCTAATACACTAGAAACTAAAAAGAAATGTCTGTATAATGATTCAGTAGTCATAATCATTTGTTAAATCCTATCTTGTCTGTTGCTACTCCTTCCTTTCATTTGATCACTTTCTCAATCTTCAAGGATACCTAAGCAATGACCACCCTAACTTGTTGATGTTGAAAAGGGTTGTCAACATTATGGGGAAGGAGGATGCAGCTGGTTGATGTTCTTGAAGAAACTGACTGGTGCCTTTGAGTTTCAGGACTTATCTGGCATAGGAACAATCTGGAGGTTTTAAATTTCTGAAAAATAAACTTGGTGAGTGAAACTTTTATAGAGGCTCAGATAGAAACCTGGGTAGTTTTTAGGGTTTTCAGGAATACTGTTGGTGGAGACTTGGCATACTATTGCAATTTGCAATATCTAGCTGAAGTTTGCATAAGAGTAACCCCCAGAACAGCCTCTTGACACTATTTGAAATATCTTAGCCACTGAAACCTTATTTTGTTACATTTATTTCCCCCCTTTTGGTCAAGCAGGCATTCTCCATCCCACGATGCCAGGGCTAGACTCATCCCTGGGAGTCATGTCCCATGTTGCCAGGGAGACTCACACCCCTGGGAGTCATGTCCCATGTAGAGGGGAGGGTAATGAATTTATTTGCAGAGTTGGGCTTAGAGAGAGAGATCTCACAACTGAGCAACGAAAGAGGTTCTCTGGAAGTGACTCTTAGGCATAATTTTATGTAGGCTTCGCCTTCCCTTTACAGAAGTAAGTTTCATAAGAGCAAGCCTCAAGATCGAGGGCTTGACTTTTTAAGTAGGGGCTCCCTAATTTTACATAGCATATATTCTATCAATAATAAACAGTGTCTCACATTATCCATACTTAGTTGTACAATCATCATTCTCAATTTTAGACAGTTATCATATCCCAAAATACCCCGTTACTCTTATTCCCCCAATTATTTACCCCTAGTAGTGGTTTGGTGTGGTGCTATTAAGGTATTCCTAAGAAATGTAGTCTAAAGTATGCAATAGGTAGTTTTTCCCATATACTACTCTGTTATTACCTCTTTGTACAAGTGTCATACCTTAGAGGTAGATCATGCAAGAACTTATTTATATTTGTAATGGCAATCTGTGAGGTACATGACTTTAAACAACCCCTTTCAATCATTTTTGTTTTCAATACAACACTGTTACTTATAATCCCATTAATGAACAATCATCACCCGTGTCCATTCCCATACCTTTAAATTAAACCTGGTTAACAAGTCTATACATATTAGGTAACTGCCCCACTTCTCTAGATTCTGTCTATCTCTAGGCCCCCCTATATTCTACATTTTAATACTCTGATTTTACCTTATCCAGGGGGTTCATATTAGTGAAATCATATAATCTCTCTCCTCTTGTGCCTGACATTTCATTCGGCATTATGTGCTAAAGGTTCAACCATGTTGTCACATTTTCAGGACCTCATTCCTTCTTACTGCTGCATAATATTCCATCATATGTATATAACACATTCTGTTTACTCGCTTGCCTATTGAAGGATGCTTGGATTTTTTCCATCTTTTGGCAATTGTAAATAATGCCACTATGAATATCAGTATGCATATATCTGTTCATGTCACTGCTTTCAGATTTTCTGGGTATATACCAAGAAGTGAAATTGCTGGATCATGGGGTAACTGGATATCAACTTTTGTGAGGAACTGCCAAACTGTCTTCCAGAGTGGATGTACCATTATACAGTCCCACCAGCAATGAATAAGAGTTACAGTTGCTCCACATCCTCTCCAGCATTTGTAGTTTCCTTATTTGTTTAATGACAGCCATTCTTATAGATGTGAGATATCTCATTGTGGTTTTGATTTGCATTTCCCTAATAGCTAATGAAGGTGAACATTTTTTCATGTGTTTTTTAGCCATTTGTATTTCCTTTTCAGAATATGTTTATTCATATCTTTTGCCAATTTAATAATCATGTTGTTTGTCCTTTTATTGTTAAGTTGTAGAATTTCTTTATATATACTAGATCTCAATCCCTTATCAGATATATGGTTTCCAAATATTTTCTCCCATTGAGTTGGCTGCCTCTTCACCTTTTTGACAAAGTTGTTTGAGGCACAGAAGCATTCAATTTTGAGGAGTTCCTATTTATCTGTTTTTTTCATTGTTTGTGCTTTGGGTGTAAGGTATGCAGTATCAGTATCACTAGGGCTTGAAGACATTTCTCTATACTATCTTCTATGAGCTTTAAAGTAATGGTTCTTATATTGAGGTCTTTGATCCACTTTGAGTTAATTTTTCACTGGGTGTGAGGTAGAGATCCTCTTTCATTCTTTTGGATATGGATATCCAGTTCTCCCAGCCCCAGCCCCATTTGTTGAAAAGATTATTCTGTCCCAGTATAGTGGATTTGGAGACCTTATCAAAAATCAATTGACCATAGGTCTGGGGGTCTATTTCCAAACTCTCAATTTGACTCCATTGATCAATATGTCTATCTTTGTGCCAATACCATACTGTTTTGACAACTGTGGCTTTATAGTAGGCTTTAAAGTCAGGAAGTGTAAGCCCCCCCCCACTTCATTCTTTTTTAGAATGTTTTTGGCAAATTGAATCCCCTTTCCCTTCCAAATAAATTTGATAAATTTGTTGGAATTTTGATCGGTATTGCATTGAATCTGTAGATCAGTTTGGGTGGAATTGACATCTTAACAACATTTAGCCTTCCAATCCATGAACATGGAATATCTTTCCAACTATTTAGGTCCTCCTTTATTTCTTTTAGCAAAGTTTTGTAGTTTTCTCTGTAGAGGTCCTTTACATCCTTGATTAAGTTTATTCCTAGGCACTTGATTCTTTTAGTTGCTATTGTGAATGGAATTCTTTTCTTGAGTGAATCTTCAGTTAGGTCATTTCTAGTGTGTGGGAACATTACTGACTTTTGTACATTAATCTTGTATCACACCACTTTGCTGAATTTGTTTATTAGCTCAAGTATCTTTGCCATTGATTTCTCAGGATTTTCCAAATATATGCTTATATCATCTGCAAATAATGACGGTTTTACTTCCTTCTTTCCAACTTGGATGCCTTTAATTTCTTTGTCTTCCTGGATTGCTCTGGCTAGAACTTCTAGCATAATGTTGAATAATAGTGGTGACAGTGGGCATCCTTGTCTCATTCCTGATCTTGGGGGGAGGCTTTTATTCTCTCACCATTGAGTACTATGCTGGCTGTGGATTTTTCATATATGCCCTTTATCATATTGATGAAGTTTTCTTCAGTTCCTACCTTTTGAAGGGTTTTTATCAGAAAAGGATGCTGAATTTTGTCTGATGCTTTTCAGCATCAATCAAGACAATTGTATGACTTTTCCCTTTTGATTTGTTAATGTATTGTATTACACTGTTTGATTTTCTTATGTTGAGCCACTCTTGCATGCCTGGAATGAATCCCACTTGGTCATGGTGTATATAATTCTTTTAATGTGCCTTTGTATTTGATTTGCAAGTATTTTGTTGAGAATTTATTTTCATCTATATTCATTGGGGAGATTGATCTGTAGTTTTCCTTTCTTGTAGTACCTTTATCTGGTTTTGGTATTAGGGTGATGTTAGCTTCATAAAATGAGTTACGTAGTGTTCCTTTTTATTAATTTTTTGAAAGAGTTTGAGCAGGAAAGGTGTTAGTTTTTTTTGGAATATTTGGTAAAATTCCCCTTTGAGACCATTTGGCCCTGGGCTTTTCTTTGTAGGAAGCTTTTTGTTGACTCATGGGATCTCTTTACTTGTGATTGGTTTGTTGAGATCTTCTATTTCTTCTCAAGTCAGTATGGGTTGCTGATGTGTTTCCAGGAAATTGTCCATTTCCTCTAAGTTGTCTAGTTTGTTGGTGAACAGTTGTTCATAGTATCCTCTTGTCATATTATTCATTTCTTCAGGATTCATAGTAATGACCCCCCTCTCAATTCTGATTTTGTTTCTTTGGTTCTTCTCTCTTTTTTACTTTGTAAGTCTAGCTAAGAATTTGTCAATCTTGTTTATCTTCTCAAAGAACCAAGTTTGCTTTTATTTATTCTCTCATGTTTTTTGTTCTCCAGATCATTTATTTCTGCTTTAATCTTTGTTATTTCTTTTCTTTGACTTGCTTTAGGGTTACTTTGCTGTTCTTTCTCTACCTTCTTCAGTTGTTTGGTTAGATCTTTGGTTTTAGCTCTTTCTTCCTTTGTAATGTATGCATTTAGAGCTATAAATTTCCCCCTCAGCACTGCCTTTGCTGCATCCCATATGTTGATTTCTCCTTTTCATTCATTGCCATATATTTACCAATTTCTCTTGCAATTTCTTCTTTGACCCACTGATTGTTTAAGAGTGTGTTGTTTAACCTCCATATATGTGTGAAAGTTCTGGTTCTTTGATGGTTATTGATTTCCAGCTGCATTCCATTATGGTCAGAGAAAGTATTTTGAATAATTTCAATGTTTTTAAATTTATTAAGACCTGTTTTGTGCCCTAGAATATGATCTATCCTGGAAAATGTTCCATGTGTGCTAGAGAAGAATATATATCCTGTTGATTGTGGATGCAGTGAACTATATATATATCTGTTAGGTCTAATCAATTATCACATTGTTTATGTTCTCTATTTCCATATTTGTCCTCTGTATAGTTGTTCTATCTATGAAAGAGAGTGGTGTATTGAAGTCTCCCACTATTCTTGTAGAAACATCTATTACTCCCTTCACTTTTGCCAATGTTTGCCTCATGCATCTTGGAACTCCTTGATTGGCTGCATAAACATTTATGATTGTTATTTCTTCTTAGTGAATTGTCCCTTTTATTAATATATAGTGGGCTTCTTTGTCTCTTATGACATCTTTGCATTTAAAGTCTTTTTTTGTCTGATATTAGTAAAGCTACCCCTGCTTTCTTTTAGATACAGCTTGCAGGAAATATTTTTTTTCCATCCACTCACTTTCAATCTCTTTGTGTCATTGGGTCTAAAATTAGTCTCTTGTAAACAGCATATCTCTGGATCATACTTTTTAATGCATTCTGCCAGTCTGTATCTTTTAATTGGGGAGTTTAATCCATTCACATTCAAAGTTATTTCTGTAAAGGCAGTTCTTGAACCAACTATCTTATCCTTTGGTTTTTATTTGTCAGATCTATTTTTTCCCAGTCTCTCTTTCTTTCCTTTAAGTTATGCTTACTAATACTCTTCAATTCTGTGCCCTTCTCCAGATCTCTATCTTTTCTTTTTTTTTTTTTTCCAGCTGACAGCACTCCCTTTAGTATTTCTTGTAGTACAGGTCTATTGTTAACAAATTCAGCATTTGTTTGTGAAAATTTTAAACTCTCCCTCACTTTTTTCTTTCTGCTGCAGAAAGCTTTATTGTTTACACTTGGTTCAGGGCTTGTTAGAGGGCAGGCAAGGGGCTGGTTAAAAGGATGCCTACTGGCTGGAGGGAGGGGCCCAGGCAAAAGCCTGGATGCTGGGAATTCAGAGGGGCCTCCTAAAGGCCTCTAGGCTCTGGGGGCTCCTAGACATGCTTGAGGGTGAGCCTTTTGAAGAGATACCCCACCCGGCCTGTGGATGGGCCAGCCTCCAGAGGTTGATCAGGAGGTTGCCCATCTTCTTGATGATTTTCACATCCTCGTCTAGGAAATGGTTCTCCAGGAATTCACAGAGATGAGGGTCTGTGTTGGCAGAACCCAAGGCATGCAGATCCAAAAGGGCCTGGTTCAGGCTCTTCTCCAAGACCAGGGTGACTTCCATGGCTTCCAGACTATCTTGCAACAGCTTCTGCACATCCTGGAAGAGGGTATGGTTTTGTGTCTTCAAGAGATGCTTGGTGCCTTCACACTTCTCCTTCACCAACTTGCAGAAAAAAGTGGTCCACACCCTTCAGGGACATATCATCACAGTCTAAATAGAAGCCTGGAGAGAGGTAGATGTAGGAGGCCTGCAGATGCAGGTTGACCAGAGGTTAACAGAGGCCTCCACATCATTGGAATAATTCTTATGGACCTGGGAGCTCATTGTTGATTGACAATAAGGAGCTAACCACACAAAAATGGTGTTAGCTGGCCCCAGAAGCAGGGGCTGGCCCAGAAGATGGTCCCAGAGGTTGCAACTAGAGAGATAGTTGGAGGGTGGTTGAGGCTGAAGAGGTGGGGAGAGAGAGTCCCTGGGTCTGTTCCATTCCAACACTATTGAAGCAAAAGACAGATCCATGGGACCACTGGGTACACTGCATGTCTCTCCCTCACTTTTGAAGGAGAGCTTTGCTGGATAAAGAATTCTTGGCTGGCAATTTTTCTCTCAGAATCTTAAATATGTCATACGACTGTCTTCTTGCCTCCATGTTACCCATTGAGTAGTCAGTACTTAGTCTTATGTGGTTTCCCTTATATGTGTTGAATCACTTTTTCTTGCTGTTTTCAGGACTTTCTCCTTATCTCCAGCATTTGACAATCTGAGTAGTATGTATCTTGGAGTGCACCTATTTGGATTTATTCTATTTGTGGTTTCTTGGGCTTCTTTGATTTGCATATTTATGTCTTTTATAAGGGTTAGGAAGTTTTCCCCAACTATCTCCTCAAATACTCTTCTTAACCCTTTACTCTTTTCTTCTGGGACACCAATGATTCCTATATTTGTGTCCTTCATATTGTCCATCATTTCCCTGAGATCCACTTCAAATTTTTCAACCTTTTTCACTTGTTCTTTTGTACACTCTCATTCACTCTAGACCACTTATTCTTTCTTCTGCTTCTTCAAATCTGCTGTTGTGTGTCTCTAATATATATTTTTGTGTTTTTAATGCAATTTTATTGAAATATAGTTACACACCATACAGTCATCCAACGTGTACAATTGTTCACACCTCCATCATATAGTTGTGCAGCCAACACCACAATAAGTTTTTGAACATTTTCATTACTTCAAAAAATAAAAAATAGAATAAAATAAAAGTAATGAAGAACACCCAAAACATCCCACCCTTTCTCCACACACATCATTAATCTACTCCATGTCCCCATTTTTCCACTCATCTGTCCATACACTGGGTAAAGGGAGTGTGAGCCACAAGGCCCTCACAATCTATGGTCACACCATATAAGGTATACAGTCACACAGTGATCTTCAAAAATCAAAGATACTGGATTGCAATTCAACAGTTTCAGATATTTCCTTCTAGCTATTCTAATTAATAAATCTAAAAAGGGATATCTATATAATGCATATGACTTACCTCCATAATGACCTCTCTACTCCATTTGAAATCTCTCAGCCACTGAAATTTTATCTTGTTTCATTTATCTTCTCCCTATTGGTCCAGAAGGCTTTCTCAGTCCTATGAAGCTGGGTCCAGGCTTGTCCCCAGGAGTCTTGTCCCACATTGCCAAGGAGATTCACACCCCTGGGAGTCATGTCCCATGTAGCAGGGAGGGCAGTGAGTTTACCTGCAGAGTTGGTTTAGAGAGAGAAGCCACATCTGAGAAACAAGAGTTTCTCTGTGGGGTGACTCTCAGACACAATTATAAGTAGGCTTAACTTCACCTTTGCAGTAACAAACTTCATTAGGGCAAGACCCAAGATCGAGGACTTGGCCTACTAAACTGCTTGTCCCCAATGCTTGCCAGAATATCAGGAATTCCCCAGGTGGGGAAGTTTAATATTTCCACATTTTCCCCCAGTCCCTCAAGGGGGCTTTGCAAATTCTTTTTATTCTCTGCCCAGATTACTCTGGCATGTGTCGGGGCTTCATGCTAACCTCCCTATTCAAGCTTCCATGTAATTATGGCATTTGAGTAAACTCACCATCCAAATTAAATTATATAGTGTGCTACAGAAAATATAGATTTTGCACCAAATAAAAATTTCTTCCTTTGGTCCCACACAGAAGTCAAAGTTTTATAACACAGTTAATTTCATCCTCTACCCTTTAGTCTGATCTACCCATCTCAATGAAGTCCATTTCATTCATATCACCAATCAAATGCTGATCTCTTTTTCATCCTCTTTAACAGTTGCTGCATAGGGCAATGCTGGCACTCACAGCTGCCAAACTCTGGCTCTGAGTTCCAGGTGCCACAGAGACCCCCTGAAGCTCCAGGGACTGATCAGATTACAAACAGCTCAGCATCTCAGAATTTAGAGAAAACTGTTACAATTCATGAATAGATGTGGCTGTTGTAAGAGTTTACAATCTAGTAACCTTTATATAAGCCTTCCCCTGATAACCTGTGCTTGCAGATTAAATTCTCAGAGTTTGCACATTATTGTTAGTCCATATTTGGGATGTATTTTCATTTCTGGCTTATCTCACTCAATATATGGTCCTCAAGGTCCATTCACCTAATTGCATAACTCACAATTTCATTCCTTCTTGCTGCTGCTCAGTATTCCATTGTATGTATACACCACAGTTCATGATTCTGTTTATCAGTTCATGTACCCTTAGGTCACCTCCATCCATTGCAAATTGTGAATTCTGCTGCCACAAACACCCTTGTGCAAATGTCCACTTGTGTCCCCATTCTCAATTTCTCCAAGTATACAACCAATAACAGGGTTGCAGGAACATATGGCATATTTAGCTTCCTGTGGAACCACCACCCTCGAATATGTTTTTAATTTGATTTACAGTATCTTTCATTTCCATAAGATCTGCTATTTTTCTATTTACTCTTTCAAATTCTTGTTTATTCTCTTCTAGTGTCTCCTTGATGTCCTTTATGTCTTTAGTCAACCCTTTGAAGTTCTTTTGGAGATTTGTATTACTTCTTTGATTATTTGTTCTAAGTTCTTTGTCTCCTCCAGCTTTTTAATTTGGTCATTTGGTTTGGTCATATCTTCTTGGATCTTCATATGCATTGTGATTTTCTGTTACTTTCTTGCATTTGCCTATATTAATAAGGTTATTTGGGGAGATGCAAGTCTATGTGGACAGCTGTATAAAATTTGGCAGAGCTCCAGTTTGCCAGAGTGCACTTTCCCTGTCTTCCCAGGAGATTGCTCTCCCCCCCGCCATGTAGGACATGACTCCCAGGGTTTTGAATCTCCCTGGCAATGTTGGACATATCTCCCGGGGATGAGCCTGGGCCCAACATCATGGGATTGAGAAAGCCTTCCTGATGAAAAGGGGGAAGAGAAATGAAACAAAATAAAGTTTCAGTGGCTGAGAGATCTCAAGTGGAGTCTAGAGATTATTCTGAAGGTTATTCTTAAGCATTATATAAATATCCCTTTTTAGTTTTTAGTGTATTAGAATAGCTAGAAGGAAATACCTGAAACTATTGAACTCCAATCCAGTATCATTGATTCTTGAAGACAATCATATAACTATGTAGCTTACATGGTGTGACTGTGTGATTGTGAAAACCTTGTGGCTCATACTCACTTTATTCAGTGTATGGACAGATGAGTAGAAAAAAGTGGGATGAAAAGTAAATGAATAATGGGAGGGTGAAAGGAGTATGAGCGATTTTGGGTGTTCTTTTTTACTTTCATTTTTATTTTATTCTTATTTTTAGTTTTATGTTTTGGAGTAATGAAAATGTTAAAAAAAGTGAGTGTGGTGATGAATGCACAACTATATGATGATATTGTGAACAATTGATTGTACACTTTGGATGATTACATGATGTGTGCATATCTCTCAATAAAATTGCATTTTAAAAAAAATCATAAGGCTATACAATGCAAACTGTGAGCCCTAATGTAAACTATGGATTATAGTTAATAGTAAAGTTATAAACCTGTTCTTTCATCTGTTGTAACAAATATACCACACTAATACATGGTGTTAATAAAAGGGTGGTTTATGAGAACTCAATATTTTATACATGATTTTTTTTCTGTAAATCTACACCTTCTCTAATAAAAAAAAACCAAGAATTTTTCTCTGGCTAGTCACAGAAAAGAAATCAGAAATTCAAAGCACAAGAAGGAATTAACATGTTGCTGCTTTGGAGATGGAAGAGGCCATGTTGCAAGGAATGTGGGAAGTCTTTAGGAGCTAAGAGTGTTCCCAGCTGACCACCAGTAAGGAAATGAAGACCTCAGTCCAATAACTGCAAGGAATTACTCATTCCAGCTGATGTCTTGATTACAGCCTTCTGAGACCCAGAGCAGAGAACTCAGACATGTGTATTAAGGTGTTAAATTTGTGGCAATTTTTTACATGGCAATAGAAAATGAATTCATTGGTTATCATATCTTTTTTAAAGTACTTATTCCCTAGTCTCTTCCTTCCCAGACTTCTGGTTTTGCTGTTGCTTGCCCTGTTATCCCTTGTCCCAGGTGGCTGCTGTTAGTACATTTGCCTTTAAATGTTTTTGATAAATGCTGCCTAATATGCCACTTCAACCCTGAAAAGCTTCAATGTGAGTGAAAGAAGGTCCCTGAGATGATCTCTCGGGGAGCTCCCAGACAGGTCAAAACACGCAACCACTATTCTTGAGAACAAGATCCATATTGACCTTCTGTCTCCATCAAGTTCACCAAGAACATAGGTCACTGTTCCCATGACTACTAACAAGTTACAGATTGGGGGATGGTAGAGAGATAAGTTAAAATGCCACAAAAAAAATTTAGCAGCTTCCTTCTTCATTATGCATGCCCCTGGTTGTTGTATTTTATTATATCCCTGTGTTACAGAAAATTTTATTCTGACAATTTTTCCACCTTAATTCTCACTTTAGTTGTGGGGCAGAATTTTAGGCTTCCCTAGTCTGTCATTTTTGGTGACATTGCTCTTTTGAGAACTTTTAACTTTAAGCTGACCCCCATGCAGATTTTCAACTCTATTTCACACTACATGGGTAGTCTAATAAATATGCAGACAGTTTTATAAGTCCCCAAACTATGTGTATTGTTGAAACAAACAAATTATTGGGGCACCTATCTTCACCTTAGGCCTTAGAGAATTCCCATACATTAACTTTCAAGGAAAATAAATACCTCCCAGTCAAATTTTTAAAAAAAACACACTTGAGAAAACAAGGGTTAGGACCGAGAGCCCTAAGAATTAAGACTCCCAGTAACTTCAGATTGTGGAATTTTCAAACATGGAATATTAAATATGTTTAATAGGTTTCTAGAAAAAACAAAAGGCTTGAAATTATTATTAAAGTCACCCAAACTTCCAAATAGATTAGAAAAATAGAAATAGAATTTCTTCAGAAGGAAAAGATTTAGTAATTAAAATTGAAAACTTACAGCATGTTAAACCATGATAAGAGTGGATTATTAAAGTGGAATTTAGATTTTAAGAAATTTTTCTGTAGTTAGTGGATTCCAGAAGGAAGGGGAAGGGAGAATAAGACAAGAAATATTTGAAAAGACAATGCTTGAGAATTTTTCAGAATTGATGAAGGGCATAGAGCCACATATTCAAGAACCCCAATGAATCTAAAGCAACTGTGCCGGTTTGAATGTATTATGTCCCCCAGAAAAAGCCATATTCTTTGATGTAGTCTTGTGGGGCAGACGTTTTGGTGCTGATTAGATTTGCTTGGAATTTGCCCCACCCAGCTGTGGGTGATGGCTCTGATGAGATATTCCCATGGAGGCATGGCCCCACCCATTCAGGGTGGGCCTTGATCAGTGGAGCCATATAAATGAGCTGACTCAAAGAGAAGGAATTCAGTGCAGCTGTGAGTGATGTTTTGAAGAGGAGCAAGCTTGCTAGAGAGGAACGTCCTGGGAGAAAGCCATTTTGAAACCAGAACTTTGGAGCAGATGCCAGCCACGTGCCTTCCCAGCTAACAGAGGTTTTCCGGACGCCATTGGCCATCCTCCAGTGAAGGTACCCGATTACTGATGTGTTACCTTGGACACTTTATGGCCTTAAGACTGTAACTGTGTAGCCAAATAACCCCCCTTTTTATAAAAGCCAATCCATCTCTGGTGTTTTGCATTCCGCAGCATTAGCAAACTAGAACAGCAACTTAATAAAAAGACATGCACACCTAAACACATCATAATAAAATTGCATACATTAAGTTCATACACAAAATCTTAATAGTATCCAGAGGGGAAAAATACCTTCAAAGGAACACCAATTGTACTTGAAGCTGATTCTCAACAGCAACAATGAAAAAAAGAAAACATAAAATATATCCTTGAGGTAAAACAAACCTGTAAATCTAGAATCCAACTTTCAGAGAGTGAGAAAAAAATGGTTAACATGAAAATAATCTAGCCAGCTTGGATCTAATTTCTAGATTACAGTAAACACAGGGCATAAAACAGCAAGTGAAACATCATAAGTATTCAGTCAGACAAATCCTGAATATTGAAATTATAGAAAACAATCAGCCAAGTCTCCACAAGATCAGTGTCATGAAAAAATTCAAGAGGAGTAATGATTGTAGGTTAAATGATATTGAATAAATATTACAACAGTATGTGACTCTTGATTGGATCCTCATTTATAAAAACCACATTTTGGGGCAATTGGTCAAATTTTAATATAAACAGGGTATTAAATAACAGAATTATAGTTAATATTGTTAGGTGTTTTATTAGTTTCCTAGGGCTGCCATAATGAAATACCAGAAAAATAGTTGGCTTAAAATAACAGAAATTTATTTATCATGAGACGTTCTAGATGATAGAAGTCTGAAATCAAGGTTTCAGTAGTATCATGTTCCCTTTGAAATCTCTATGGGAGACTCCTCCCTTGCCTCTCCCTAGCTTCTGGTGCTTCTCATCTGTCCTTGGCATTCCTTGGCTTATAGCTGAATAACTCCAATCTCTGCCACACTCCTCATGTGACTCTTCCTTGTGTGTGTTTCTCAGTGTGTCTTCTCATCTTCTTATAAGGACACCAATCATTGGATTTAGAGCCTACCACAATCCTGAATGATCTCATCTTAACTAATTACAACTGCAAAGACCCTATTTCCAAATGTGTTCACAGTCTGAGGTTCCAGTGTAGATGAATTTTTGGAGATCACTATTCAACCCACTATAGGTGTGATAACAGTATTTTTGTCATGTAAGAGAATGTTCTTATACTTTGGAGATGCATGGTAAATGATGTAGAGTTTACACATTGAGTGGGTAATTTACTTTGAAATATTTAGCAATAATTATGTAGACAGAATAAGTAGCAAGATATTAACATATATACATATCAAAATATAAACAATTATTGTATCTAGATGTGTATATACATGTTTCTAACTCTTCTTCCCACTTTTATGTATATCCTAAAATTTTTATAATAAAAATGTTTATTAAACATTTAAAATAAAGTTTAATATTTAATATTTAATGTTAATATTAATTTTAAATTTTTTTTAATTTGTTAAGAAAATGTTTATAATAAAAACAAAAAGAATGAGGTTGAAATCAAGGCATTTTCAGAAAAATAAATGTAGACAGGTTTGTCAAAATCAAGCTCACCAAAAATATTTTAAAATAATACTTCAGGAAGAAGGATAAAGAGCTGAGATGCAAGGAGAAATAAAGAGCTGGGAAAGTAGCAAATACAGGTAAATCTAAAGAATCACCGACTAAAAAATAATTATATCTTGCAAGATAAAACATAATGAACAGTTAAATGTATGATATTAACAGTATGTAAGTGTTTTGTTTTGCTAAAGCTGATGAAATGCAATATACCAGAAATGGATTGGCTTTTTTTTTTTTTAATTCAGTTTTATTGAAATATATTCACAAACCATACAGTCATCCATGGTATACAATCAACTGTTCACAGTATGATCATATAGTTATGCGTTCATCACCACAATCTATTTCTGAACATTTTCCTTACATCAGAAAGAATCAGAATAAGAATAAAAAATAAAAGTGAAAAGAGAATACCCAAACCATCCCCCCATCCCACCCTATTTGTCATTTAGTTTTTACTCCCATTTTTCTACTGATTTTTTTTCAATTTTTTAACTTTGTTTATCAAAAAATTAAAAACAAACAGGCAAACAACAACCAAAAAAACCCCACAACATTTCAAACAAAGCAATGGATTAAGGAAAACAAATAACCTAAAATAACTACTTTGTTTCCAATATGTTCCTACCATACCCCAAGAAAATTAATAAACCATGTCCAAACAGAGGAGTAAGAAAAACAAATAATCTAAAATAACTACATTGCTTCCAACATGTTCCTACCATACCCCAAGAAAATTAACAACCCCTAAGAAAACAAAGGAATAAGAGAAAAAAAAAACCTAAAATAACTCTATTGCTTCCAACATGATCTTACTATATCCAAGAAAGTTTACAAACCATAATCATTCCTGAGCATTCCCATAACATTGAGATTACCCTCCATAGTTTATCTGTTCTTATTAGATTATCATTCCCCCTCCACTAATTGGTATCTCTAGGTCCCCTACATTCTACAGTATAAAACATTGTACATTTTTCACAGAATTCACATTAGTGGTAACATACAATATCTCTCTTTTTGTGCCTGGCTTATTTTGCTCAGCATTATGTCTTTTTTTTTTTTTTTTTTTAATCTTCATTTTATTGAGATATATTCATATACCACGCAGTCATACAAAACAAATCGTACTTTCGATTGTTCACAGTACCATTACATAGTTGTACATTCATCACCCAAATCAATCCCTGACACCTTCATGAGCACACACACAAGAATAACAAGAATAATAATTAGAGTGAAAAAGAGCAATTGAGGTAAAAAAGAACACTGGGTACCTTTGTCTGTTTGTTTCCTTCCCCTATTTTTCTACTCATCCATCCATAAACTAGACAAAGTGGAGTGTGGTCCTTATGGCTTTCCCAATCCCCTTGTCACCCCTCATAAGCTACATTTTTATACAGCTGTCTTCGAGATTCATGGGTTCTGGGTTGTAGTTTGATAGTTTCAGGTATCCACCACCAGCTACCCCAATTCTTTAGAACCTAAAAAGGGTTGTCTAAAGTGTGCATAAGAGTGCCCACCAGAGTGACCTCTCGGCTCCTTTTGGATTCTCTCTGCCACTGAAGCTTACTTCATTTCCTTTCACATCCCCCTTTTGGTCAAGAAGATGTTCTCCGTCCCACGATGCCAGGTCTACATTCCTCCCTGGGAGTCATATTCCACGTTGCCAGGGAGATTCACTCCCCTGGGTGTCTGATCCCACGTAGCGGGGAGGGAAGTGATTTCACCTTTCAAGTTGGCTTATCTAGAGAGAGAGGGCCACATCTGAGCAACAAAGAGGCATTCGGGAGGAGGCTCTTAGGCACAACCATAGGGAGGCCTAGCCTCTCCTTTGCAGCAACCGTCTTCCCAAGGGTAAAACCTGTGGTAGAGGGCTCAACCCATCAAACCACCAGTCCCCTATGTCTGTGGTCATGTTAGCAACCATGGAGGTGGGGTAGGCGAATACCCCTGCATTCTCCACAGGCTCCTCAAGGGGGCACTGCATCTTTTTTTTTTCCTTGTTTTTTGTTTTTTTTTGTTTTTTTTTTTTTAACTTTCCCTTCTTTTTTTAAATCAAGTGTATGAAAAAAAAGTTAAAAAGAAAACAAACATACAATAAAAGAACATTTCAAAGAGACCATAACACGGGAGTAAGAAAAAGACAACTAACCTAAGATAACTGCTTAACTTCCAACATGTTCCTACTTTACCCCAAGAAAGTTACCTAATATAGCAACAGTGTGATCAGTATATGTCTCGGAGTGGGTTTTTTTGGATTTATTCTATTTGGAGTTCGCTGAGCATTTATGATTTGTGTATTTATGTTGTTTAGAAGATTTGGGAAGTTTTCCCCAACAATTTCTTTGAATACTCTTCCTAGACCTTTACCCTTTTCTTCCCCTTCTGGGACACCAATGAGTCTTATATTTGGACGTTTCATATTATCTATCATATCCCTGAGGTCCATTTCGATTTTTTCAATTTTTTTCCCCATTCTTTCTTTTATGCTTTCATTTTCCATTCTGTCATCTTCGAGGTCACTGATTCGTTGTTCAGCTTCCTCTAGTCTTGTACTATGAGTGTCCAGAATCTTTTTAATTTGGTCAACAGTTTCTTTAATTTCCATAAGATCATCCATTTTTTTATTTAGTCTTGCAATGTCTTCTTTATGCTCTTCTAGGGTCTTCTTGATTTCCTTTATCTCCCGTACTATGGTCTCATTGTTCATCTTTAGTTCTTTGAGTAGCTGCTCTAGGTGCTGTGTCTCTTCTGGTCTTTTGATTTGGGTGCTTGGGCTTGGGTTATCCATATCGTCTGGTTTTTTCATATGCTTTATAATTTTCTGTTGTTTTTGGCCTCGTGGCATTTGCTGAACTTGATAGGGTTCTTTTAGGATTTGTAGACCAATTGAAGTCCTTATCTCTAATTTATCAGATCTACAGCTTCGTGGAGTACACTTTCTCTAACTAACCAGCAGGTGGCGTCCACGAGCCACCTGTTCTCCACAAGCCAGTTCTCCCCTGCTTAGCCTTTTTGGTGAGTGGGGGAGTGAGTCTTGTGGGGTCCAATTGGTGTACCAAGCTTGCGTGTGTATTTGGTGTTGCCTGCCCTGTATATGGGGCGTGTTTCTGGGCAGTCAGGGAGGGGGGGGTGGCTCTAACAATCAAATCTCCCTGGTGGTCCTAGAGTTTTAAAGCTGCTGCAATAGTCTAATCCTTCAGTTCAGTCCTGCCACAGTTTGTCTCTGCCACTGACCCACAAGTCCTTGGTATTGGCGTATGGCTCCTGAGACTTGCAAGTGGGCCGCTCTTCCAGGCCGTGCACCCCGGGTCCTCTGTTGAGGGATGACTGTGCTATGTCACAGGTGAGTGCCGTCCCCCCAGGGCAGTTCTGGGCTGCTGGGCTGTGTAGGGAGGCTCCCAGTCTGCTGAAATGATGGCTGAATGGGGCTTTGTTAATTCACACTGCTCTACCTTCCCAACTCTGGGACTATCAGCTGAGGTTGCAGGGAAGGCTAATGTCCACGCCCAGTTTTGTGGTGTGTGCCTGTTATTTGAAGCACTTCCGTCACACTGGGTTGTCTGGGGCAGTTCTGGGCTATGGGGCTGGCGATGGGCAGGAGTGTTTCCTGTCCACCAGGATGATGGCTGTGAGCGGACACCCCCCTTTTCTTGGGAAGTTGTGGTGTTTAGTGAATTTTCTCAGCCACTGGATTATTGCGTTTTGTCTCAGAGCTCTCCTAGTTCTGCTCTTGACTTGACCTGCCCAAATAGCAAGTCTTTGAAGCTTTCTGTATTGGGCTTCTTAGAGTAATTGTTTTAGAAAAAGAAAAAAGGATTAAAAAAAAAAAAAAAAAAAACGGGCCCTCCTCAGAGATCTAATGGGTTATTGAAATGCTAAGAGACAAAGCAACCAGGGCCATTAAGGAAAGGTCCACAGGGCAGAGAGATCAGCTTTTCTTCGGGATTTGCATATGCGCCTCAGGGCCCTTCCCCTTTCTATGTTCACCAGAACTCCAAAAATCCTCCGCTTTTATTTTGGAGTTTTTTGTGTTGTTTTTTTTTCTATGCCTGTCTCCTCTCTGCTGGGCTGGCTGCTCTCAGATTCTCTGGTGTCTGGTCTCAGTCTATCTATGATTGGAGTTTGGATCAGTAGAATGAGTTTCCGATAAGGGCTGCCACTGCACTTCTCCCTTCTCCTTCCCGGAGCTGACAGCCCCTCCTCCCCTGGGACTGAGCCTGGCAGGGAGGGGCGCGGGTCCCCTGGCCGCAAAAACTTACAGATTTCGCTGATCTCAGCAGTTCCACGTTTTCATGAGTGTTGTATGAAGTATGCCCAAAGTCAGATTGCTCTGTGGTGTCCAGTCCACGCAGTTCCTGGCTTTCTACCTACTTTCCTGGAGGAGTAACTAAAACATACAGCTCACCAGTCTGCCATCTTGCCCCGCCTCTGGATTGGCTTTTAACAATGGGGATTTATTAGCTTACAAGTTTACAATTCCAAGGCCATGAAAATGTCCCAATTAAGGCATCAACAGGATGATTTCTTCTCTGAAGACTGGTTACTGGTGAGCTTGGGCTCCTCTGTCAGATAGCAAGACATGTGGTGACATCTGCTGGTCCTCCTCTCCTTCTCTCCTGGGTTTTGTTGTTTCCAGTTTCTGGCTTCAGTGGCTTCCTCTCTGTTTCCATGGGTGTGTCCTTGTCTCTCAGCTTTTCTGGGGCTTTTTCCATGAGTTTCTCTTAATTTCACCTCTTAGCTTCTGTATGTGTTTTATCCTCTTATAAAGAACTCCAGTAAGCAGACTGACCTACCTTGAAGGAGGTGGGTCACATCTCAATTGAAATAACCTCACCACAATGTCCCACCCATAATAGGTCTACACCCACAGGAATGGATTAAAAGAACATGACTTTTCCTGGGGTACATACAGCCTCCAAACTACCACAGTAAGTTTGGAGGAGATTATTGGAGTTAAAATATTTTGAGTTAGAGAAGAGGGTTGAGAGAGTGATTCACTTTATTTTTTTTAGATAAAAATGAATAGGGTAACCACTAAAAAAATAGAAATAATGTATATGTAGTTTGAAGAAGCATATTTTTAAAACATGGGATGAGAAAAATATTCAAGTCAATTCAAAAGAATAGACAGCAAAGAAGATTAGGAAGACAGAAATCACAAAATAAAATGGGAAATAAATTTAAACCTATTCATTTAAAAATGTAAATAGTTTAACGTTCAAATTACAAGATGATTTTCAGACTGGATGCAGAACAGAATCCAATTATATACCATTTACAAGAGACATAAATAAAACAAGGATACAAAATGTTTAAAAGTAAAAGGATTTTAAAAAAAAAAACCATATCATGTTAGTTAATAAAAAATATCTGGCATAGTTTTATTAAACGCTAACAAATAGAATTTGATTAAGGGGGTAGTTTCATAATAATAAAATGTACAATTCATCAGAAAGACATAACCATTAAAATTGTATTCCCTTAATACTATAGGTTAAGAATATGTAAACAAAATTTCAAATAAGTACATGAAGAAATAGATATGTCTAACATAATAGTCAGAGATTTAAGGACAGTACTTGTTACATCAAGGAACAAACAACAAGTTTTTTAAAACACATATTTTAAAAAACTGCCCATAACAATTTGCAAAATATATACTCTTTAAAACAAAAATGGAACATTTACTGAAACTGAACACACAAAGTGTTATAAAATAAATCTCAGCAAATTACAAAGGATTGTTAAATAGATCACAGTCTTTGACCACAGTGCAAATAAATTAGAAATCAATGGCAAAGCAACATCTAGGAACAAAAATTTGAAATTTAGGCACACTTCAAAATTCATGGATTAAAGTAAAAATGGAGGTTGGAAAATGTTTAGGGCTAAACAGTAATAAAAATATTTTACCAGAACGTCATTAACATCTTGGGGTTAAATTTGCATTATGCTTGGCTGTCACAAACACATTATATCATTACATCTTCAAGACAACACTATGAAATTTTCTATTTTTGAAGACAAGGAAACTGTCTTCAGGAAAATGAGAACTAAGTTTGTCAAGTTGCAGCACATTATTCCCCATGTTTTCAGGTTTTTTACTCAATCATTTTTTTCTGATTCTAAAAGTCATAAATGCTGGTTATAAAATAAATCCAACACAGTAGTGTATATCCCCTTTGTCTTCTATCCTTCTCCTTACCTGTAGGAAAATATTGTGGGCCTTGAGTTTTCAGTTAACAATGTATCTAGTCTATCTTTCCATGCTTTTGCACTTAACAATATATCTTATCTATCCATTTCAATACAGATCTAACTTCTTATTAAAAGCTGCCTAATTTTTCATTTGGATGGAAGGTTTAATGAACCATTAAACCCTATTTTTACTTGTAGTTGGTACCTCTCTATTCAGTGTTGCACTTGGGGTGGGAATGTATCTAAATGAAAAGTCCTAGACCTAAAACTGTTTTAGCAAAAAGCCTGAACATTGTATATTTTGCTAATTATTTTAAAATAATCTTCCAAACATTGGTATTAATTTATGTTCTTACCAACAAAGTATTAAAGTGTCTAGTTCCCCCACACATTTGCAGATACTGACTCTCATTTATATTTTTAATCTTTGCACAGTTTGATAGAAAAAAATCTCATTGTTTCATTATAACTCATTATAATAGTCACAAAGCATTATGGCTGTGACATGATTGAACCAGATAATTTTCTTGACCATTTAGGATGATTGTCATTTTTCCATATAAGAAACAATGCAGTGATGAACATTGTGGTAGTCTGAAAAAATGGCCCACCAAAAGATATCCATGTCCTAATCCCTGGAACATGTGAATGCTACCTTATATGACAAAAAGGCATCTTTGCAGATGTGATTAAGTTAAGGACCATGAGATGGGGAGATTATCCTCGCTTATCAGGATGGACCATAAATGCAATCATGAGTGTCCTTATAAGAGAGAGGAAGAGGGAAATTTGACACCAAAGAGTAGAAAACAAAGAGAAGAGAAGGCAATATGACCATGGAAGCAGAGATTGAGGTGATGCAGCCACAAGCCAAGGAATGCCAGCAGACAAGAGAAACTGGAAAAGGCAAAGAAGAGATTCTTCCCTAGAGCATCTGGGAGGAGTGCAGCCCTTCTGCCACCTTAATTTTATACCAGTGATGCTGATTTTGGACTTCTGGACCCCATAACTGTGAGAGAATAAATTTCTGTTGTTTTATGCCTTCCAGTTTGTGGTAATTTGTTATATCAATATCAGCAGTAGGAAACAAATACAAACATCCTTGTAGTTATTTCCATTTGTTAAAGTGTATGTTCCGCATGTGCCATTTTACTTGTACTGAAGAATTTATGGGTTTGTCCTCTTCACCAGGAAGAGAAAGCAAGAGGCAGAGAGAGCAAGAGCTGGACTTAGTAAGTATCTTTAATGTTGCTGTCATGGGAAGCATGTAAGGTGAGGCAGAGGTATGCTAACATGGGATTAGTTGACTATATTTGAAAGTGGCACCTCTGTCCTAGTATAGCCCTATTTGAAACAGACCAAAATATAAAATTGAATTTAAAATATTTAATGGTTTATCATGAAGCTTTAATAATTAAATAATTTGGTTATGGATTGAAATAGAATAAAACAGTCTAGAATACATGAATTGACCAAAATATATAGAGGGATTTAATATAAGATAAAGGTGGCATGTCAAGTCTTTGAGCAAAAGGTGAATTTTTCAAAGATGCCACTTGGTCAAATGGTGGTGACCTATTTGAAAAACCTAACATAAAATATTTTTTCACCAAAATAAATTCCAATTGTCTCAAATACTTAATGCTAATTTGAAATCATAAGAGTATTAGAAGAATATATTAGTGATTCATTTCTATTTATTCTTCTTGTGAAAACATGCTTTTCAAGTTTGGATAGAAATCAGTAAGGACATAAAAAGATTGACAAAGTTAATTATAGAGTTTACACAATTCACATTATAAATATTTACAGATGACTTGATCTTGTGTATAGAAAATTCTAAGGAATATACTATAAAATTATTAGAATTAAGAAACAAGTTAGACAATGTTACATGATACACAATCATATAAAAATTGTATTCCTATACAGTAGCAATGAACAATCCAATAATTTATTAAGAAAACAATTCCATTTACAATAGCATTGAAAAGAATTAAAAACTTAGGATAAATTAACCAAAGAAGTACAAGACATGTACACTGAAAACTACAAAACATTGTTGAAAAAAAATTAAAGAAGTCCTAAATAAATGGAAAGATATCCCAAGTTCATGCATTGTAAGACATTATTATTAAGATGGCAATACCCAACAAATTAATCTACAGATTCAATACAATCCTTACCAAAAATTTCCTTTTGCGTGAATTGACAAGGGAATCTTAATGTTTTTATGGAAATACAAGCAATGCTGAACAAATTAAACTGAAAAAGAACAAAGTTGAAGGACTCAAAATCAAATTTTAAAACTTATTACAAAACTATAGTAACCAAGACTGTGTGTAACTTCATTAAAGGTAAATATATGAATCAATGGAATAGAATTGAAAGTCCAGAAATAAGCCAATGAATCTATGGTCAATCTCTTTTCAACAAGTGTTCCAAGACCATTCAAATAGAGAAAGAAGAATCTTTTCAAAAAATGGACCTGGGGCAATTGGATAGCCACATGCAAAGAATGAAGTTGGACCTTTACCTCACACCATATACAAAACTTAATTCCAAATGGATCAAAGATCTAAGTGTATGATATAGAACTATAAAACTCTTAGAAGAAAACATAGGTATAAACCTTTGTGGCCTTGGATTAGGCATATTTCTTAGATATGACAACAAAAATAAAAGTAACAAAAGAACAAATAGAGAAAATGGACATCAAGATTAAAAAAAAAATGTGCTTCAAAGGACAAAATCAAGTAAGTGAAAAGACAACACAAAGAATTGGGAAAATATTTGCAAATCATATACTTGATAAGGCACTTGAATTTAGAGTATATAGAGAACTCTACAACTCAATAATAAAAAGACAAATAACCCAATTATAAAATTTGCAAAGGAACTGAATAGACATTTCTCCAAAGAAGATACATGAGTGACCAATAAGCACATGAAATTACCCACCAGGGAAATGCAAATCAAACCACAATTAAATACCATTTCACACTCTAGGATAGCTATTATCAAAAAGGCAGATAGTAACAAGGGTAGGCAAGGATGTGGAGATATTGGAAACCTCATGAACTATTGGAAATGTAAAATGATGGACTTGATTTGGAAAACAGTCTAGCAGTTCTTAAAACATTACCATATAATCCAGCAATTCCACTCCGAGGTATATACCTAAGAGAAATGAAAACACATATCTACACAAAAGCTTACATGTGAATGTTTGTAATGCTATTATTCATAATAGCCAAAATTGGAAACAACCTAAATGTCCATGAATTCATAAATGGGTGAATAAAATGTTGTAGATTCATAAAATGGAATGTTAATTGCAATAAAAATTAATGAAATACTGATACATGCTACTTTATGGAAGAACCTTTAAAACATTATGCTACATGAAAGAGGCCAGTCACAAAGGACCACATATTGTATGTGTTCTGATTTGCTAATGCTGCCAAAATGCAAAACACCATAAATGGAACGGCTTTTATAAAGGGTGTTTATTTGGTTACAAAGTTACAGTCTTAAGGCCATAAAAGTGTCCAAGCTATGGTGTCAACAAGTATACCTTCACCGAAGGAAGGCCAATGGCATCCAGAAAATGTCTGTTAGCTGGGAAGGCATGTGGCTGACATCTGCTTGCTCCCAGGTTGCATTTCAAAATGGTATTCTCCAAAATGTTGCTGAGACATTTTTTCCTCTTAGCTGCAGCTGCTCTTCAAAATGTCACTCTCAGTTGCTCTGCGTCTGGGCCTGTGTGGCTCTTTTTAAAGTACTCCAGTGATCCAATAGAGACCCACCCTGAATGGGTGGGGCAACACCTCCATAGAAATAATCCATTGAAAGTTCTCACCCACAGTTGACTGAGTCACATCTCCATGAAAAGACTGAACCAATAGGTTCCAACCTAATCAACAGGAATACATCTGCCCCCACAAGATTGCATCAAAGAACATGGCTTTTTCTTATACAAACTGGTACATTCCACCCCCTGGACCCCAAACATCCCATTAAAATATTACAAAAACTCAAATCATTTCAGTAAGAATAAGGAATTACAAGATCAAAATCAGTCACATGTGTGGTCTATCCTAAGGCACAATTCCACTCTAGCTGTGGACCTGTGAAACTCAGAACAAGTTATGTACTGCCAATATACAAAGGAGGGACAGTCAGAGGATAAACACTCCCATTGCCATAAGGAGAAACTGAAAGGAAAACAGGGTTCAAGGGACCAAAACAGTTCCTAAAACCTGCAGAGCAAACTTCATTAGATTTCAAAGTCTGAGAGTCATTTTGAGAATGGTGTTTTATCCTTGGGGCTTGAGAAAGCAGGAGTCCAACCCTTTCCAAGGGCCTTTGTGGCAGCCCTTTTCTCTCCAAATGCTGGGGTGAGTGCTCCAACATATCCACACATTGGTTATACCACCTTTTTGGCCCCAACCCCCTCAAACATTGGGGTGCCACCTGGACTCTGCTTCTCCAAGGCAAAGGCTCTCCCCTCTCTGAACAATGGGGTGGCAGCTAGGCTCTCCCCAATCCCCAGGGAATGTGCTCCACCCTCTCTGGGGCCTTAGGTGGCAGCACTCTTCCTGAGCATTGAGGTGGAGCCTGGTGCTCTGCCTCCTGGGCAAACTCAACCTTTCCAAGTGCATGGGATGCTCCGCTCTCCCAGCCTGAGACCTCTTGACTCCAGACTTCAATCTCCTTGGCTCTGTCTTTGAAGAAATTTTTTCTTCAATTTGTTCCTTTTCCATTCCCTCCAGTCCAGACCATTAGTGGCTCCATCTTTACAGATGTTGCAAAAGTCTCTTTGGCTTGGCATGTAGCACACAGGGGTTGAAACCGTCAGACAATAGGACTTTCCACAAATCATTTCTTGATAACTCCATCTCCAATCCTGGCTTGTACTGAAGTGGTGGTCAGGTTCCATGTTTGGTTAAATCCTCATGTGGGACTGTAGTCTCTGGGGTCTCACTTTCTGGATGCCCAGAATCTTCCAAACCTTCAGATTCTGGTTTCTTTGTACCCAAGATTTCATTTTTCAGCTTATCTCTGTCCTCTCGCATTTTACTATAAGCTGCAAGGAGAAGCAGGCCACACTCTCAATATTTAGTGTCAAAATCTTTTCAGCTAAGTATCTTGGGTTGTCCTTTTCAAATTCTGCCTTCCATCCAACATCAGGACACAATTTTGCCAAATTCTCTGCCACTTTAAAACAAGGATTACCTTTCTTCCAGTTGGCAATAACACATTCATCATTTCTGCTCAAGACCTCATCTGAAGTATTTTTAGAGTCCATATTTCTACCAACAGTCTCTTCAAAGCAGTCTAGGCCTTTTCTATCAAGCTCCTCACAATTCTTCCAGAATCTTCCCTTTAACCATTTAAAAAGCCATTCCATGTAGGGGACCTAGCGAAAGACAGCAAATAGTGAGGGGGGAACGATAATCTAATAACAGATAAATTATGGAAGGTAAACAATGTTCTGGGAATGCTCAGGAACAACTATGGTTTGTTAATTTCTGGGGGTTGTGGTAGAAACAAGTTTGCAGAAATGTAGTTATTTAGGTTATTTGTTTTTCTTATTCCTTTGTTGAGTTATAGTCTATTTTTCTTGGGGTAGGGTAGGAACATGTTGGAAGCAATGTAGTTATTTTAGGTTATATGTGTTTTCTTAGTCCTTTGTTTTGGTTTTGAAATGTTTTTTTAGTGCTTGTTTTTAAATTTTTTGATAAAGTTAAGAAAAACAAGGAATGAGTGTGAGAAAAAGTAAATGAACAATGAGGGGAGGTGGGGAATGAAATGTTTTGGATGTTCTTTTTTATTCTAATTTTTATTTTATTTTTTGGAGTAATGAAAAGTTCAGAGATTGATTATGGTGATCAATGTACAACTATGAACAACTGATTGTGCACTTTGAAGGACTGTATGTTGTGTGAATATATCTCAATAAAACTGCATTTAAAAAAAAAAAAAAAAGCCATTCCAACATATTTGATGTTTGCAAACTCAGCAGAACCCCATTTCTCTGGTACCAAAATCTGTTCCGGTTTGCTAATGCTGCCAGAATGCAAAACACCAGAAATGGATTGGCTTTTATAAAGGGTGTTTATTTGGTTACAAAGTTACAGTCTTAAGGCCATAAAAGTGTCCAAGCTATGGTGTCAACAAGTATACCTTCACCGAAGGAAGGCCAATAGCATCCAGAAAATGTCTGTTAGCTGGGAAGGCATGTGGCTGACATCTGCTTGCTCCCAGGTTGCATTTCAAAATGGTATTCTCCAAAATATTGTTCTTGAGACATTTTTTCCTCTCTTAGCTGCAGCTGCTCTTCAAAATGTCATTCTCAGTTGCTCTGTGTCTGGGCCTGTGTGGCTCTTTTTAAAGTACTCCAGTGATCCAATAGAGACCCACCCTGAATGGGTCGGGCAACACCTTCATAGAAATAATCCAATGAAAGTTCTCTCCCATAGCTGATTGAGTCACATCTCCATGGGAACACTGAACCAGTAGGTTCCAACCTAATCAACAGGAATATGTCTGCCCCTACAAGACTGCATCAAAGAACATGGCTTTTTCTGGGGGACATAATATATACAAACTGGTACAGTATGATTCCACTTATTTTAATTGTCCAAAATAGGTGAATTTATAGAGACAGTATATAGTAGTTGCCTAGGATTGGATTTGGGGGAAATGGGGTCTGACAGCTAAGGAATGTGAGGCATCTTCTGGTACTAATCAAAGGATTCCAAAATTGATTATATTGATGGATGCACAACTCTGTGAATATATTAAAAGCCGATGAGTAAATTTTAAATAAGTAAATTGTATGGTATGTGAATTACATCTCCATAAAGCTGTTAAAATACTATCAACGAAGTCAAAAGACAAAGCATATACTGTAAATGCTAGTTATAACACATATGGCAGTGTATGGGCTAATTTCCTGAATTCATCAAGTGTTCCAGTTTGCTAATACTGCCAGAATGCAAAACACCAGAGATGGATTGGCTTTTATAAAGGGGGTTTATTTGGTTACACAGTTACAGTCTTAAGGCCATAAAGTGTCCAAGGTAAGGCATCAACAGTCAATTGGGTACCTTCACTGGAGGATGATGGTCAATGGCATCTGGAAAACACCTGTTAGCTGGGAAGGCACGTGGCTTGCATCTGCTCTGGAGTTGTGGTTTCAAAATGGCTTTCTCCCACTATGTTCCTCTCTAGGCATCTGCTTGCTCTTGGGTTGTGTTCTCCAAAATGTCTCTGAAAGCTGAAGCTCCTCCAAAATGTCACTCTCAGTTTCTCTTGGGGCATTTGTCCTCTCTTAGCTTCTCTGGAGCAAAAGTCTGCTTTCAACGGCCTTCTTCAAACTGTCTCTCATCTGCAGCTAGCAGTGAGATCCTTCTGTCTGAGCTTTTATAGGGGTCCAGTGAACTAGTCAAGGCCCATGCTGAATGGGTGGGGCCAAACCACCATGGAAATTATCTAATCAGAGTCATCACCCACAGTTGGGTGGGTCACATCTCCATGGAAACACTCTAATCAGAAGGTCCCAATCTAATCAACACTAATATGTCTTCCCACATAAGACTGCCTCAAAGATAATGGCATTTTGGGGGACATAATATATTCGAACTGGCACACCAAGAAATAGTAGAAACCAGTGGAGTGAACAACCCAATGGAAATTTGAATAAGTAAACAGTTCAAAGGAAAAGAAGCATGTTTGCAGTAACCAATGAACAGATGTAAGACCTTTTTTGGTGTGCCAGTTTGAATGTATGATGTCCCCCAAAATGCCATTATCTTTGATGCAATCTTGTGTGGGCAGATGTATTAGTGTTGATTAGATTGTAATTCTTTAATTGAGTGTTTCCATGGAGATGTGACCCAACCAACTATGGTGATAACTCTGATTGGATAATTTCCATGGAGATGTGGCCCCACCCATTCAGCATGGGCCTTGATTATTTTACTGGAGCACTCTATAGGCTCAGACAGAAGGAGCGAGTTTGCTACAGCCAAGAGGGACACTTTGAAGAATGCACAGGAGCTGAGAGAAGAGCTGCATATGAGAGACAGTTTAAAGACAGCTGTTGAAAGCAGACTCTTGCTCCAGAGAAGCTAAGAGAAGACAAATGCCCCAAGAGCAACTGAGAGTGACATTTTGAAGAGGAGCTGTGGCTTAATGAGGAACATCCTGGGAGAAAGCCATTTTGAAACCAGAACTACAGAGTAGACATCAGCCACGTGCCTTCCCAACTAAAAGAGGTTTTCCAGACACCATTGGCCATCCTCCAGTGAAGGTACCTGATTGTTGATGTGTTATCCTGGACACTTTATGGCCTTAAGATTATAATTTTGTAAACACATAAACCCCCTTTATAGAAGCCAATCCATTTCTGGTGTTTTGCATCCTGGAAGCATTAGCAAACCAGAACAGTTGGTATTAGTGTAGTTCACCAAAATTTCCTGCTGTCCAATTTCCAGGTGCTTAGGATTGCACTTCACTCTTTTTGAACACAGGCATGGCTGTGTGTCTTGCTTTAGTCAGTGAAATGGAGTGGAAATGGTTTATGTAAGTTCTTGGAAGAAACTTTCCACTGTGCGATTTCCACACTCTGTCTTTTCCTATGTCATGGTAACCTGCAATGTTCCAGATAGTGACTGTCCCATCATTTTAATCCTACTGATAATATCCCCCAACCAACGTATGTTGGACATGGAGTGAGAAAAGAAATATAGTTTTGTTGTTTAAAGTTACTGAGATTTTGGGGATGTTTGTTACTGCAACATAATATAGCACATACTGACTGATACATTCACTTCAATTGTAGAAATGCACATCAAAACAATAGGATTCCAAAAAAGGTTTTTGGGAGAGGTGGCAAGATGGCAGCATAGAGAGGAATGGAACTTAGTTAGTCCCCTGGAACAACTAATAAACGACCAGGAACGACTAGTAAATAATCTGGAATAACTGCTGGGTGACAACCGTGACTGTCCAAACACCATACACCAGCCTGGATTGGGAGGAATGCCTGAGATTGCAGCATAAAATCTGTAAGTAAAAGCTGTGGAAATGTGCCAGGAGCACCCTCCCCCCACGGCAGGCCAAATGGCAAAACCTCACTGTGGTAGAAAGCAGCAATTTCTGAACAACTGAATATACCTCAGTCCAGCTCCAACTGGGGTTTTAGTTAACAAATGTGGACTGCTCAATACAAGCTACAAATCCCCAACAAACAGAGACCTTTACAGATGACTGGCCTTAAAGAACCAGAACACTCTGCTGTCCCAGGAGGGGGAGCCCAGAAGACCAGGTGTTACCTCTGGCCAATGAGTGAAATTGGGGGTCCATGGACTAGCTCTGAAAGGGGGCTTTCTGTCCCTTTTTCTCTTTCTCAACCTGAGCAGTTCAGTGGAGAAAACCTCAGCCATTTTCAGTTCCCAGCTCTCTGACCCAGACAAGGGTGGGGATAGCAGAGTCAGAGAAACAAAGAACCTATTTAAATGCAGGTGATAACTCCCTAGGAGGTGTATCTTCCCTAAGAGAAAAGAAGTGGTGCCCAGTTCTACTACCAGCCTTCCATTTAGAACCAGACCCCAGAGCCTGGGAGAAAAGTGCCAGAACAGAAACTAAGGGGCCACACCTCCTTACACCAGTCAGGAGTGACAGGCTGACAGGCACCACATGCTGGGCAGATTAGGAAAAGCAAAGCAGCTAGAGGCCTCATAGGGTGTGTCAATCTTCTAAGAGACACCCTCAGGGAAACCTGATAGTGAATATTGCCCCCTTCTGAGACCTGAGCCCCTTCTCGTCTGGGAAAACCTGATTGGGGTAACCAAGGAAACCAGATTCCTAGACAACAGAAAACTACAACCTACACTAAGAAAAACAAAGACATGGCCCAGTCAAAGGAACAAACTTACATGTCAACTGAGATACAGGAATTGAAACAACTAATGCTAAATCAATTCAACAAGTTTAGGGAAGATATGGCAAAAGAGATGAAGCATATAATGAAAACACTGGATGAACATAAGGTAGAAATCGAAAGTTCGAAAAAACCACTGGCAGAATCTATGGAAATGAAAGGCACAACACAAGAGATGAAAGACACAATGGAGACATACAACAGCAGATCTCAAGATGCAGAAGAAAAAACTCAGAAACTGGAGAACAATGCACCTGAAAGCCTACACACAAAAGAAAAGATAGGGAAAAGAATGGAAAAATAAGAGCAATATCTCTGGGAATAGAATGACAACATGAAATGCATCAATGCATGTGTCATGGGTGTCCCAGAAAGAGAAGAGAAGGGAATAGGGGCAGAAACAATAATAGAGGAAATAATCAATGAAAATTTCCCATCTCTTATGAAAGACATAAAATTATGGATCCAAGAAGCACAGTGTACCCCAAACAGAATAGATATGAATAGGTCTATGCCAAGACACTTAATAATCAGATTATCAAACATCAAAGAAAAAGAGAGAATCCTGAAAACAGCAAGAGAAAAGCCATCCATCACATACAAAGGAAGCCTGATAAGACTATGTGCAGATTTCTCAATAGAAACCATGGAGGCAAGAAGGAAGTGGTGTGATATATTTAAGATGCTAAAAGAAAAAAACCACCAACCAAGAATCCTATATCCAGCAAAACTGTACTTCAAATATGAGGGAGAGTTTAAAATATTTTCTGACAAACAGACAATGACAGAGTTTGTGAACAAGATACCTGCTCTACAGGAAACACTAAAGGGAGCACCACAGACAGAAAGGAAAAGACAGGAGTGAGAGGTTTGGAAAAAAATTTTGGGTGATGGTAGCACAGCAAGGTAAGTACACTGAACAAAGATGACTGTGAGTATGGTTGAAAGAGGAAGGTTAGGACCATGTGGGACACCAGAAGGAAAGAGGAAAGATAAATAGTGGGACTGTATAACTCAGTGAAACCTAGAGTGCTCAATAATGTACGAATATGTTTTTACACGAGGGAGAACAAATAAATGTCATCCTTGCAAGGAGTTAAAAATAGGGTGGTATTGGGGGGAAAATACAATCAATGCAAACTAGAGAGTATAATTAACATAAACATTGTATTATGCTTCCTTTAATGTAACAAAGGCAATATACCAAAGCTAAATGCATATAAGAGGAGGACATGAGGGAGGGGTATGGGCCTCTTGGCACTGGTGATGTTGTCTGACTCTTTAGTCTACTTTAGTTTAATGTTATGTTTCCTTTTGTTGCTTCCTAGCTGTCATGGTTTTTTTTTCTCTTTCCTTTATCTTTTTCTTTTGTTTCTCTACCTTCTCTGACCCTTCTTCCTTCTTTGTGGAAGAAATGGAGATGTTCTTATATAAATAGTGGTGATGGTGGTGAATACATAGATATGTGATTATACACAGAGCCATCGATTGTTCACTTGGGATGGAATGTATGGTGTGTGAACAAAGCCGTCTTAAAAAAAAATGGGTTGATGAAGAAACCTTGAGGACATTATGTTGAGTGAAATAAGTCAAACACTAAAGGACAAATATTGTATGATCTCACTTATATGAACTAATTATAATATGTAAACTCATAGACATAAAATATAAGTTACCAGGACATAGAACAAGGCTAAAGAATGGGGAGCAGTTGCTTGTTATGAGCAGAATGTTCAACTAGGTTGAACTTCAGTGTTTGGAAATGGAGAATAACTAACAGTGCTGAGTGGTATGTGAATGTGGTGGAAAGGGGAAGCTTAGAGTCATGTATGTCACCAGAAGGAAAGTTGGAAGTTAAAAGATGGGAATGTATAAAACTGAATCTTGTGGTGGGCAATGTCCATAATTAACTGTACAAATATTAGAAATCTGTTTCATGAACTTGAACAAATGTATGACACTATAACTAGAAGTTAATAATAGAGGGGCATATAGGGAAAAATAAACTTATTGCAAACTATATACTACAGTTCATAGTATTTTAACGTTCTTTCATCAATAGTAACAAATGTACTATACCAATACTATGAGTCAATAATGGAGGGGGGGTGGTTAGGGGTATGGGAGGATTTGAGTTTCCTTTTTTTGTCTTTATTTCTTTTCTGGAGTAATGAATGTTCTAAAAATTGAAAAAAATAATTGTGGTGATGGATGCACAGCTGTATGATGGTACCGTGGGCAATTGATTGGGCACTTTGGATCTTTCGATAATTGTATGGTATGTGAACAATCTCAATAAAATAAAATTTAAAAATGTATATGGCAAACTCTAGGGCAACTAGTAAAACAAAACTTTCAAAAGATGTATGATTGATATATTAGTAGAAGAGATAAAATGAAATAATACAAAATCCTCAAGCCACAGTGGGCATTAAAAGAGATGGGAAAAGGAGCAAAAATGTATCAACTAGAAAACTGTTACAAACATGGCAGCTATTAATCTAACTACATCAATTATCCCTTCAAATATGAATGGCTTAAATACACCAATTAAAAGAGAGTCCAAACATTACTGAGTTGAATAGTCTCCAGACATTCAAGCCCACTCAGAACCTCAAAATGTAACCTTATGTGGAGATAGGATTTTTGCATATGTAATTAGTTAAGATGAGGTCATACTGGATTAGCATGGGCCCTAAATCCAATATGACTTGTGTCCTTATAAGAAGAGAAGACAAAAGTACAAATACACAGAGGGAAGAAAGTCATGTGATGATGGAGACAGATACTGGAGTGATGCAGCTCCAAGCCAAAGAACATCAAAGATTTCTAAGCAGGAGCCCCCAAATTTAAGAAGTGGCAAGGAAGTATTTTTCCCTAGAGTCTTCCCTAGAGAGCACAGCCCTGCCAAGATGTTGATTTTGGACTGCCATCCATCAGAACTGTGGAAGAAAAATATTGTGTTGTTGTAAGTGCCTGAGTTTGTGATAATTTGTTATGAAGCCCAAAGATTCTAATACAACTATATGGGGTCTACATGAAACCCACTTTAAAATTTAACACTCTGATAGGTTAAAAGTAAATGGATGGGGCAAGATGTACCATGTTAACACTAATCAAAAGAACACTAGACTAGCAACATCAATTTCATACAAAGCAGACTTCAGAACAAGGAAAATTATCAGGGAAAAAGGGGGGCATTACATAATGATAAAGGGGTCAATACTCAAAGAAAACATGACAATACTAAATGTTTATGCACCTAAAACCAGAGTGCCACAGTATATGAAGCAAACTGATAGAACTTCAAGGAAAATAGACAAATTCACTATTGTAGTTCACTACTTCAAAACCCTTCTTTCACTAATTGCTATATAATGCAGCAGAAAATTAGTAGGGATATACTTGTCCTGAACATCACTACCAATCAACTTGATCTAATTAACATTAATACAATACACCATCCAACCACAACAGAATACACACACTTCTCAGGCTCACATGAAACATTCACCAAGACAGACCAAGGCAGACATTCTGGGCCATGGAACACATTTTGACAAATTTAAAAGAATAAAAATCACACAAAGTATGCTCTTAGGCCACAGAGGAATAAAATAGAAATCAGTAAATAAAAGAGATGAAAATAGCCAAATATTTGGAAATTAAAAAACACACTACTAAATAACATATGGCTCAAATGAGAGATTTTAAGAGAAAAAATTAAATAGTTTGAATTAATGAAAATGAAAATACATCTTATCAAAACGTGTGGGATGCAGCAAAAGAAATGTTTATAGTGGAATTTATAACATTAAACGCATATAAAAGAAAAAAAAAGTTCTAAAATCAACAACCTAAGCTTCCACCTTAGGAAATTTTATAAAGACCAATTTAAAGCATAAAACAAGCAAAAGAAAAGAAGTAACGAAAGTTTGTGCAGAAAATAAATGGAATTGAAAATATGGAAACAATAGAGAAAATTCATGAAACCAAAAGCTGGTTCTCTGAAAACCTCAGTAAAATTGATAAACGTATAGCCTGGTTAAGCAAGAAAAAGATACAGAGGACACAATTTACCAATGTTAAAGAAAATAAATAAGGCTCATCACTATTGAGTCCATGGAAATTAAAAGGATAATAAAGGAATGCTACAAACACTTCTGTGCCACAAATTTGATAATAAAAATGAAATGGACCAATTTCTTGATAGAAAATAGTTACCAATACTCAAAAATGTACTGAACTTCAATGGTCTTCACACAATTCTTGCGGATGTTGTTGCCATTCAGAGCTTTACTGCGAAACTCTAAAGCCCCTCCAACTGCTAACTCTAATTTTCCCATCCATTCCCCCCATACAGAGAGCCCTCATGATGTAACAGCTGAGTACTAGTCTAAACTCTAAGGCCATTTCAGAGAGGAGGATGTTTTCCTGTGGGATTTACACACAAGAGTGTTACAGAATTTATTATGAAGCAAATAAATGTTTCTTTGTGGGCTTTCTTATAACCCTGCCCATGCTTTAACAGACGTATATTTGAGGCGCATGTTGCAACAGGCGCTAATAGGAGTCCCAATTCCAGGGCCGCCATTAGAATAACTGTACTACCTAATGACAGGCTTTGTTTCTGAGCTGAGCTCATTTTGCCTGACTCTGTTCTGGTGACTTTCGGGGAGAATCTGTTTCCTTGCATTTTCCAACTTCTAAGGGTTGCCCGCATACCTTGCTCCTGCCCTGATTCATTCCATCTGCAACTTTAGCTATCCTTTTGCCATGTAAGAGAATATATTCATAGGTCCCAGCATTAGATCTTGGACATCTAGAGGTGGGGTGGGGGCATTGTTCTGCTGACCACAGTGAAGATACCGTTCAAATGGATTTTAAAATGCTCAGCAACGTTAGCTACTCTCTTCGTCCTTTGGAGCAGGCTAAGGAGGGGCTCAAGACTGGAGAAAATATGTAGGGATATGGAAATAGGATTCAGGAAGAACGTCTAGGCTTCTGTCCTGGGGAATGTGTGAATGATGGGGATTTCCATACAGAGTGACAGGTGGGTATGGCAAGAGCCTGAGATTCAAGCTGGTTTGAATCACTGCTGCATTTCCACACTGCCACCAATCATGATGGCCTGAATGTGACTGGGAAGGGACACCTACAAAACAGAAGAGGAGCTAGGACAGGCCATACCTGGTGTCTGAGACTGGCTGCAGAGAGACAGAATGGATAGTGTATTCCAGTGCTGGGCTTGACAGGGAAAGGCCCTTTTTCTTGGACAACTCTGGGGACCCTGTAATGCCAAGGTGAGTTGACATTTAGAATGAAGAGAGAAAAGCAGTATGGCAGATAGTATGATTCTTGGTGCAGAAAGAGGAGTGGTTTGTTTTGTAGGGCTAGAGGTCTAGGGCTACCTTCTTCTAGAAGGAGGGTAGTGGGGACGCCTTTATGGGAGGTCATTCCTTTCCCTGTCTCACTTAAGTAGGGAGAGAAGAACATGGGAGAGACTACCCCCAGAACCTTCGGGGTGTTCTGGTCTGAAGTCGCCTCTTAAGACCAGCATCCTGGAAAGACGACACACTGCAATCCGTGGTTTGGTGTTCATCCGCTGCTCCTGTCCGCACGGCTCTTCCCGACATTCCTATCCTGCCCCCATCCGTAACCGCCAGCCATTCTCCTATTTTAGTGCCAGAAGCGCGGCGGTGGTCGCTACCTTATGAGCCGCGTAGACTGCAGCATCCGGCTTCTAACCCGCCTCCTCAGGCTCGGGCTCCTCCTGGTTCCGCCCACTTCTGGTTCGGAACTACGGTGGGCCTGGGAGGGGGCGTCCAGACAATTAGTGCTATATCCCTCCGCCCCCTTCCCGCCCCTCCTGGCTTACACCATCGCCACCAGCCATTCGTGCCGCACTCCTGCGCAGCCCCCGCCGAGTTTGGTGCCGCAGCGTGGGGGGCGGGAGCGCCTCTTTGCGATTCTGACCCGGCACTGAGAGCGGGAAGACTACGAGTGAGGAGCTCTGAGAGGACGGGGAGGCCAACGAGCTGGGCCCTGCGCCTATAAAGGCAAGTGGGGGCGAAGGGGCCGGGCCAGGAGGTGGTCGCCACTGTAGACCGCTGACGGCCTGCCCCTCGTAGCCTGGCAGCCTGGCAAGTAGGAGAGGACGCGGTCCGAGCCGGCCTCCGAGAGGGGTGCGTGGTGCCCGGGGACTCCTGGTGCTGAGGATGCGGGAGATCAGAGCGGCTCGGGCCCAGGGCGGAGGGGGTGGCCAGAGGGACACCATCGGGTCCTCTAGAAACGAACTGCGCCGCCCGCTCTGCAGCCAGCCTTCCAGGCGCCCTCGCCGAGTCCCTGGCCGCGTCTGTACTGGGAGAGGGCTGTGGAGAGGCCGCTGCAGGAGCAATGGCGGAGGGGCTCTGGGGGTGGGGGCGCAGGGGGAGGCCGCCAGGGGCTAGGGTTGGCGTCAGAGCTTTGCGCGGAGTCGGCAAGTGGAGTGGCTTGTTCGCCATTCCGGACCCTGATTCTGGAAAGGGACTTCTTGGGTCCTGCGTCTTGGGTACTTTTCCTTGCAGCTCTGAGCCCCGTTTCTTCCCGCGGGGCGCCCCATTGATGCCAGAGTCTCCTGTCTGCGCAGTAGGTCTTGCGGAGTCTGCCTAACTGCAGTGTGTATCTGTAGGGGAGAGGCTTGAAAAAAAACAGGAGCAGGAAAGTGGTCTGGATTTCTGGAGGTGTGTGGGAACAGGGGAGTGGGCGGCGGGCCCTGACTGGAGACCCTGAGGTGGGGTGTGCTGACTGTGACCAGAGCAGGTCTGGGGGAATGCAGGGGCACCTCCTAATATTTCCCTGTCAGTGTTTCAAACACTTCTCACCCCTCTCTTCCAAATTCGGGGTAAAAACAAATGGGCTTTTGAGGAGGGGTTGGCAAGTGAGTCATGGTTACAGGTACCACTTCCCAACTTGCTTTCCAGAATATGCCTTTGCCCATCCCCCAATTTATGCTGCGTAGAGCACCGGTTGAGTTCCACCTAGCGGTGAATCCTCAGAATTGGAGAAGGGAGTTAACAGGGAGGGAGGGGGCTGAAGAGATGGAGTTACCATTTCTGGAACTCTGACGCTAAAGGCCCTAAAAGAGAACTGGAGAATAATCTAATAGGACCCTTAATTTTGAAAGACAGATAATATCGGGATTCTTATCCTGGGTGTTGGTTTGTTCACCAATCACCTAGTTGCTACCATTGTCTCCTGACTATCTTACCTTTACTTCTGTTTGTCCCCAGGTCTGCTTTAGGTCTGGTCAGTTCTGCAAGGAAAGAAAGGAGGGGGACACCGGCTCAGATCTCTGGAGGTTGGTGTGAAGAGGGGAATGCCTGCGGTCATAGAGTAAGAGCATGGCAGGTGGCTTTGATCCAAGCTCTGTTCAAAGGCCTCCTCCACCTCTCTTTCTCTCTGCCAGATTTCCAACTGCCACAGCATCCCTTGTGCATTTCATGCAGGGAATATTGGGAATATTGGGGTAGAAGTAGATTGCTCTGTGTCTGGGAGGAGAAGACCTGAGAGTAGGGACCAGGAGATGGGAAACAGACAGATTGGACCCTTGAATGGAAAAGGAGGTATTTGCATCAGGGGTCAGGTGTGTGCCTGCCTACCATGTACTCTTGCTCCATTCTCTCCTGTTTGTTTACTTGCCCATAGGATCACCTGCAAGTCTTCTATAGAGCTGGACACTGCTGGAAGCCAGGAAAGGAGGGGGAAATTGCACCAGATCAGTGCAGGTTGGTATGAGAGAGGGTAGACATTTGGGGTGGGTTCCTGTGAGCCAGCATGTGTACCATAGTGGTCATGGTCCAGAATGAGGGCTTCTCAACCTCTCCCATTGCCAATCCACTTTCCTACCATTCCTGCACCTGTTTTGTAGCAGGCAAAATTATGTGGCTGCTCCAGGCGTGAGGAGCATGGGTGAAATGAGGGCTCAGAGACTGTTTCCAATAGCCCCACCATGTCACCAAGCATTCAATGTCCAGTCTCCTTGTGTGAGTTTCTGCATGGGGTGACACAGTTGGAAGAGGCTCAAAGTCCGTTTCCTCTCTCTCTCCCTAGATCCACCTCCATTGGCAGCTCTGGTGGTGGTGGAGTTGCTACTGACCACCACCCTCAGCAGGTCTGTGCCCACCCAGGAACCATCCATCCTCCCCAGCGTGGTTGTGCCTCTTCTGCACTATTATTGGCAGAGGCTGTATTTGGGAACGAAGCTGATTGACTGCTGGACTGGCAATTGACTCTTTCTCTTGCTTCCATCTTTGTCTCCAGAATCGCTGAAAGATTAGAGTGTGAAGATACAAACCTGTGACAGATCTGTGTTCATCAAGGCTGAACCTGGGTTAGGACTAGAAAACTTGGCTTCCTCTTTAATTGGGACCATGACTGGGGCCGAGATTGAGCCTGGAGCCCAGTCCAAATCTGAAAAGAAGATTGGAGAAGTGGTTGGAGACGGGGCTGAGAGAGAGGTTGATGTTGCTATAGTGGTCAGACCCAAGGTTAGGAACCAGGCCCAATTAATGACGGGGGCAAAGTCCAAAAATGAGGGCAATGCAGTTGCTGGGGCACGGCCCAAAACTGAGGGATTGCTAGTGGCTGGGGCACGGCCCAAAACTGAGGGCATGGCAGTGGCTGGGGCACGGCCCAAAACTGAGGGCATGGCAGTGTCTGGGGCACGGCCCACAACTGAGGGCATGGCAGTGGCTGGGGCACAGCCCACAACTGAGTGTATGGCAGTGGCTGGGGCATGGCCCACAACTGAGGGCATGGAAGTGGCTGGGGCACGTCCTAAGACTGAGGCCATGGCAATGGCTGGGGCACGTCCTAAGACTGTGATTGGGGCACGACCTAAGACTGAGGCCAAGGCAATACCTGGGACAAGACCCAAGGGTAATGCCCAGGCTTGGGCCCAGACTGAGTTTGGGGCTGAAGCAATGTTGAAGGCAGAGGGAGTGATCCAGTCTAATGCCATGGCTTGTCCAGTGGTTAGTACAGAGTATGGATCAGTTGCTAAAACTAATGCTTTGTCTATGGATAGGGAATTGGACAGTGTGGAGGCTGAGTCCTTTCATGGCCCCAAGATCCAGTCCCAAGCAGGAATCCAGCCCTGGTTTGGGTCAGGGGAGGAGACTAATATGGGATCTTGGTGCTATCCCAGGCCTAGAGCCCAACAGGAGGCCACAAATGAGTCTGGATTCTGGTCGGCAGATGAAACCTTAGCGGTGTCTTTTTGGGCTGGAGAAGAGGCCAGTGTCAGATCATGGCCCAAGGAAGAGGCACATACCAGGTCCCAGCATAGGGCTAAGCAACAGAATAATACCAGGTCCAGGCCCAAGATCAAGCAAGAACCCTATATTGATTCTGAGGATGAGGCTGGAGATCCATACTGCTTGTGGGCTGGAGAAAATACCAATACTTTGTCCAGGCCCAGAGCCAGGGAAGAGGCAAATATCAGGTCCAAGCTCAGGACAAAGAGAGAGGACTGTTTTGAATCAGGGTCTGAAGATGAGTTCTATAAGGAGTCATGGTTTTTGTCTGGAGAAGAAGCCAATAGATGCAGGTCCAGAGACAAGGAAGAGCCGAATACCAACCGGAAGTCCAGAGCCCCGAAAGATAATAATAACCAGGATAGGGTCAAACAAGAGCCCAGGTGTGAGGAGGAGGTTGTTATTGGATCCTGGTTCTGGGCTGAGAAAGAGGCCAGTATGGAGGATGGGGCTGTGGCCATATGTGAATCCGGGTCAGGGGCTGAGGAGGGGTCTGTTGCCAGATCCTTGTTGTGGATGGAAGAAGAGACAAGTTCGGGTGCTGAGGCCAGAGAAGATACCAGGCCAGAGTCTGAAGAAGAGACCCTATTTGGGACCTGGTTCTGGGACAGAGATGAGGCCTGCTTTGACCTAAATCCGACTCCTGTGTACAGGGCCCGTTGCAAGTTCAGAAATTTGGCTGAGCAGGATATTAATGTATCATCTAGGCCCCAAAGCTGGGAAGAGGTCACTGTTGAATTTAAGCCTGGTCTTTGCCATGTGGTTGGCTTCCCATCCACAAGCTCCTTTAGATTTCCTGAAGAAACAGGGCCTGTATTCTCTGAAATGTTGGGGGAAGAGCCCAAGAATGTAGAACTGAGCCCAGAAGGGGAAGAGCAGGAATCTTTGCTTCAGTCTGATCAGCCTGACCTTGAGTACCCATTTCAGTACGATCCTTCCTATCGCTCAGTCAGGGAGATTCGAGAGCATCTTAAGGCCAAGGAGAGTGCAGAGCCTGAGAGTTGGTCATGCAGCTGCATACAGTGTGAGCTTAGAATTGGTTCTGAAGAGTTTGAAGAACTCCTTTTATTAATGGACAAAATTCGGGATCCTTTTATTCATGAAATATCTAAAATTGCAATGGGTATGAGAAGTGCTTCTCAATTTACCCGAGATTTCATTCGGGATTCAGGTGTTGTCTCACTTATTGAAACCTTGCTCAATTATCCCTCCTCCCGAGTTAGGACCAGTTTTTTGGAAAACATGATTACCATGGCTCCACCTTATCCAAATCTAAACATGATTGAGACATTCATATGTCAAGTGTGTGAGGAAACCTTTGTTCATGGCTTGGATTCCCCTGAGCAGCTGCTTGGGTTAAGGATGGTTAGACACTTCACTACTACTACTGACTATCACACACTGGTTGCCAATTATATATCTGAGTTTCTCTCCTTACTAACCACGGGCAATAGAAGAACAAAGTTTCATGTTCTGAAAATGTTACTGAATTTGTCTGAAAATCCTGTCATGGCAAAAAATCTTTTCAGTGCCAAAGCTTTGCCAGTATTTATGGGTCTCTTTAACATAGAAGAATCAAATGATAATATTCAAATCATCATTAAAATATTTCAGAATATTAGTAATAATGTAAAAAAGGGAGTGATGTTCTTAATTGATGATGATGTCAGTCTTGAACCACTTATTTCTGCACATCGTGAATTTGAGAAGTTAGCTAAGGAACTACAAGTCCAAATAGACAATCAAAATGATCCTGAGGCAGGACAACAAGGTTAGTATGATTAACCAGCTGCCTCTGATCAGCCTTATGTTCCCAAAGAGTCCTGAGTAGTGCATTGATTTTCACAGTCAGGTGTTACGTGGTAACTTGTATTTTTATTGCTGATGTCCATTTGAGCCGGATTATTGTGTGGATGCTAAATGAATATTAGAACTGAAAACGCATTTGTTGATATTTGTCTTGCTGTCTAGATTGCAGTGTTTTTTGTATTGAGCTTCCAATGAACTGAGTCACCTAAGTAAGCTACACTTCTATTCATTGTATTAACTTGTGGCTCTCTATCTTAGTCTGTTGGTGTTTTCAATAAAGTTATATGTTAAAATTGGCAGAAATGACCCTTCTTCAGTTTAAGAGTCAGATGCAGAGACATTACACACACATACAAACACAGATCATTAGTACTATGGCAAACGTGTTGTTGGAAAATCCCATTCTTGAAGCTTAACAAGGCAGAAATTACTGTGGGCTCTGGTGCTCTGGGAATGCTTCAGAGAAAAGAGTCCCAGATAAATTGGTGGATGAAAGGTAGGATAAGACAATTCATTAAGTCATTCCTGAAGGTGGGCAGCCTGGTGTGAAGAAAAGTGCAGAATTGGAAAATCTGTTCCAATAGCAGGGATGTACCCCGTTTATCTGGAAGAGGTGAGAATTTAGTGAGGGATGCGGTTGGAAAGTTGGGATGAGGCCAGTTTTTGAGAGTTAAGCAGGTGAAATCTGCACATTTTATAACTCAAAGAACAACAATGTCACCTAAAAGGTGAAAGAAAGAGTAGGATAATACACCAATTAAAGGAGTCAAATAGGATTTCCTTTGTGATTCTAATCCAAGGAAAATGTTAAAGGAATACCATGCAAGCACTAAAAATTATGATGTACGAATCTATTGACATGAGGGACTTGATACTTTTATATTCAGTGAAATAAAGAACGATGTGACATCATCTATGGGAAATTGGGTCCCCTGTTAAGAAATGTTTATGTAAATGTACATAAACAAAAAGTGTCTGTAAATAGACATGATTTCTATGTAACTTTGAATATGATTAGTCTGGAAGGGACTATATCATGTTAAGAGAATTCTCAGAGACTGATACTGGGAAGATAGAAAAATTAAGGCAGTGTTTTCTTTTAATATGTTTATATCTACTGCCTCCAATTGTAGGTGGGCAAGTGGGAGGGTATAATGTTATATAAATGCATAAACTGAAAGTGTTATGAATTCATGGAGATAAAATCATTAAGATTTGTAAGGGAATGAGACTATGGAACCTCTGGCTTTTTAAATAAAATTTTTAAGGAAAAATAAAATTACCAAAGTTGCTAAGTTTATATTACTCTTGGTACGAAAACTGCAAATTTTAACATGATTTTTATATTCAAAAGATAAAATTTGCTTTTGTGGTGATGTAAAAGTTCTGGATATAGATAGCAGTAATGGTTGTACAATATTGCAAATGTACTTAAGTCACTGAATTGTACTTTATAATGGTTAAAATAGTGGATTTTACGTTACATGAATTTTAGCACAGGACAATTGCAAAAGTCTGGGATAGGGTTGGTTTGGGGAGGGAATCTAAACTTGGGGAAATATCAAAGGTTTTATTATTTTTAGACATGGTGAAAATGTTATTTTTGTTTTGTCTGAGGGTCCTGTTAATAACTTTCAGAAAGGTGTAAAATTACCACTCCTGCAAATTAAAAAATGAACACGGGAAAGATTTTATTCAACTTAGTGAACAACTGCTAAGATTATGAAAATGGTTGAAGGACATATGTGTGTATACAATATAGACCTAAATATATGAACAAAATGTACAGCAAATTCCATACACACTAAGTTAATAAATGTTAGGATAATATTGCTGGGTTAAAGACAAAACTCTTTAAGATCTTAAATAGCAATAAACTGAAACCTTTGAGGTTATCTTTTCCACTAGACAGAAATCATTTGGATATGTATTGGACAAAATATCTACAGCTGGGCTGTACCCAATCAGTATAAAGCCCAATCAATAGAAAGTAAAACCCGGCACTGTACTGAAATTATATCCGGTAACCTATGTTGTTTTTATCCAAGTCTTGAATAATTTTTTTCTGACGGTGAAAAGTGATCTTTCTCCAACTGACTCTACTATGTGAAGGTTATGGAAGTAGGCAAACTGGCAGTTTTGACTCCCCTCACAAACATCAAAAGTTAACAGGGATCATCCTGGTAGTGGAAATTACAGTTTGAATGTTTCTTTCATTTACCAATATTTTTCAATACAGATCCTGGGTGTGTGTGTGTATTTTAATATGTCACCTGAGTATTACACGAAATATCAAAACCCAGTTTATCTCCAAAGTCCTCTTAGAGTGTTCCTCACTAGTCCTGGGTCTTTACAGACTTAGGCCCAGGCCTACGGCTGGAAGCTTTGGCTCCAAATTCACCCTTCCATCCAGCTCTGTATCTTCACTGGAGTTAGGTGCTTCAAGTTCTAACAAGCAGAAGGCATGGGCTAAAGCCAGAAGCAGAAGGTTCTGCCAACCAAGCAGCAGGACTGCCTCAGACTAGCTAATTGCCTGGACACAGGGGTTAACAGTGGATCATGTGACTAGACTCTTCATACGGAGGTGTATTTACCTGCAAGGAAAAGGGACCAGAAGGACATACACCTGATGTTTGACAGACTGAGGTGGGAGGAGAGATGGGATGTTATTATGGGTGAGTGCGTGTATGGCTGTCCATCCATTGCTGCACTAGCGTGAAAACTAATTTTTCAGGTGATCGTAAGTGTAACATTTGTTGGTAGAGGAAAGAGTCCCTCAGCCAATCACCAGCGCCTTAGCCTGGGTCTGTCTTTTGTCCCGGAGCTCAAGGGGTAGAAATTCATCCTGTGGGAGGCATACATAGGGAGAAGCAGCAGTTGCTGTTGGGGAAGGTGGGAGCAAAGACAGGAAGTAGAAGGGCAACCTTAGGAGGTAATGGCTGAGACTAGATCCTGTTACCAGAAGGGTCCGGGGACCTGGTTCCCACATCCTTGCCCTCTTTTCCGTCTTCCCTTCAGGCCCCCTACCCCACTTCTATTATTAACCTCTTCTCTCCACTTCCCAGAATTCTGATAATGTAAGTATTTGGACCAATGTTCAGGTTGTGGTCTTTCCACTCAAGCTCTGTTGTATCTTGTCTGTGTCTGTCTTCTTTTAGAGTCTGAAAAAAGAACACCTCAAACGTGGTGTCATATGTCCCTAGTTTTAGCAGCCATCCCCCAGCTTAATATCTGTAAAGCTCACCTGTGATCCTATGAATCATACATCAACAACTTAAAATGAAGAGGGCAGAGTCACACTAATATATGATGGGTGAAGAAAACAGCATATATTTTTGCGATGTGCACCTGCAATTTAGATTATTTTAAAGTTTTCTTTTTTTTTCTGATTAGAGCCCCCTGAAATTCCTGGTGTGCACTTCATTAATACTTGAGGAACTTCACACTGAAGCCTGGCCAGATACCTCTAAGTCCCACATGTACCCTCCAGCAAATAGTTAACTAGCCTGTGGAATTTTTCAACCTCAGCCAAAGAGCAGGGTGAGTGTGGGAGGTGTGTGTGTATGTGTGTTTTGTGTGTCCAAGCAAGAAGTTGATTGTCTTTATTCTGATCACTCTTTGGTTGGGACTTGTTGGGGGCAGGATCATCCCCCAACTTTTTCCTGAGATATAGCTGAAGGAAAAACCTCATCATTTTTACAGTCCTCTTGTTTCTTCTCCCTTTCTGAATAAATATTATTGTCTCTCTCATGTATTATCAGGGTAAGCCCACATGTCACTTGGCTTAAAATGTTGCTGTCATCTGTCCAGTCATGAACTAAAGAAAGTTATCTTCTTACAGCACAGCTGGACTATTAGTAATCACTGGCCCTCTACCCTACCCCAATTTCAAAAGTACATCCTTCAATGGGAGCTCACCTATAAAATATCACCAAGATTCTCTAGCAAGACTTTCAAGACCCTGCACCTTTCAGCACAATACCATCTTTCCATCTCTGTTTCCCAACACATTCCTCCAAGTCAGGGCAGGGAATAGAGTGAGTTAAGGGCAAAATTTAAGGAGGCACTCACTCTCAGGTGCCTCACCCTAGTCCATACAGGTCATGCTCCACCTTCTCTATACTTAAGCCACACTGGACTATCTGCTGTTTACCAACTTTAATGTCTGCTTTCCTACTTCTGTGCCCTTCCCCATGCTGTTCCCTCAATCTGCAATGCTCTTATGACCCTTTCCCTATCCATGGGAGATATATTCATCCTTTTAAGCTTAGCTCAAATGCCAGGGCCTCATTGAAATCTTTCTGATATCTTCACCCTTACCCATTGCCTCCAGGTAGGACATAATTCCTCTATCCTCAGTAGGTGTGTACTATTTTATTTGCCTCTGTTTTAGCACTTGTTTCTTTATACCATGTATCAGAGTCTTTTTCCCTTAAATTTATTTTGAAATAATTTCAAAATTACAGGGAAGTTGCAAAAATAACACAAAACTCATATAGAGAACCCCAACATACTCCTTTCTCCCCAGATACCCAGGTCTACCAATTTTAACATTTTGCCACATTTGCTGTATCATTTTAACTATCTATCCATCTATTTATCAATCCATCATATATCTATTTTCTAAACACTTGAGAGTAGGGTATATACATCATGCTGCTTGAGCACATAACACTTCCATATACATTTCCTAGGTACAAGGATATTCACTTATGTAATCTCCTTAAATACAGTTATCATTTTTAAGAATTTTAACACTAATACAAAGCTTTCAATGTAGATTCCAATGTTTTCATATATCCTAGTAATGTCAATTTGGGCCTTTTCTCCTCCATTATTAGATCTAGTCCAGGATCATATATTACATTTGGTTGTCATTAGTTTATCTTTTTCTTAAATTATAGAAACATATATACAACATAAACTTTCCCATCTCAACCACTCCCAAACATACCATTCAGCAGGATTCACAATACTGTGGTATGCTCATCACGATCAATTACCAGAACTTGTGTATCACCCAAAATAGATACCCTACACACATGTATTAACTTCCCATCATCCCCACTCCACTTGCCCCTGGTAACCTATACTATAGTTTGTGTCTTTGCATCTTCAAGCTATTTGTGTGGAATCATACAATAGGTGTCCTTTGAGTCTGACTTGTTTCACTAACTTGATGTCTTTAAGTTTTATCCATGTAGTGATATGTATTAGAACTTCATTCCTTTTTAAATAATAGTTTGTTGTATGTATATACCACATTTTGTTTATCCATTCATCTGCTGATGAACATTTGGGTTGCTTCCACCTTTTGGCTATTGTGAATAAAACTGCTATGAACATTGGTGTACAAATATCTGTTCGAGTCCCTGCTTTCAACTATTTGGGGTATATACCTAGGACTGAGATTGCTGGGTCATATGGTAGTTCTAAGTTTAACTTTTTGAGGAACCGCCAAACTGTTTTCCACAGTGGCTGTACCACTTTAAATTCCCATCAACAATTTATGAGGGTTCATATTTCTCTACCTTATTTTCTATTTTTTTAAATAATAGCTAATCTAGTGGCTATGAGGTGGTATCTCATTGCGGTTTTGAATTATATTTTCTTAATGGTTAATGATGTTGAGCATCTTTTCTTTGGAGAAATTTATATTCAAGTTCTTTTTTTGTAACTTTTTTTTTTTGGTCATTGAATTGTAGGAGTTCTTTATATAATCTGGATATTAAACCCTTATCAGACATAATGTGGTTTCCAAATATTTTCTCCCATTTTCTTGGTTGCCTTTTCCCTTTCTTGATAATGTCCTTGGATGCACACAAATTTTTAATTTTGATAAAGTCCAGGTATCTACTTTTTATTTTGTTGTTTTTGCCTTTGGTGTAAAGTCTAGGAATCCATTGCCTAATACAAAGTCCTGAAGATATTTCCCCGTGTTTTCCTCTAGAGTTTCATAGGTGTACCTGTTATATTTAGGTTGTTGATCCGTTCTGAGTTAATTCATTGATACAGTGTTAAGTAGGGGTCTACTTTCATTCCTTTGCATGAGAATATCCAGTTTTCCCAGCACCATTTGCTGAAGAGACTGTTCTTTCCCTGTTTAGTAGGCTTGACTTACTTGTCAGAAATCAGTTGGCCAGCCCTTGATCTTGGGGCTTGCTCTTTTGAAACTTATTCCCACAAAGGAGAAGCTAAGCCTACTTATAATTATGCCCAGAGAACCTCTTTTGTTGCTTAGATGTGGCCTCTCTCTCTAAGCCAACTCTGCAGGTAAACACACTGCCCTTCCCCCTGCGTAGTACATGATTCCCAGAGGTGTAAATCTCCCTGGCAACATAGGACATGACTCCCAGGGATGAGCCTGGCCCTGGCGTCGTGGGATTCAGAAATCATTCTTGGACCAAAAGGGGGAAGAGAAATGAAACAAAATAGAGTTTCAGTGGCTGAGAGATTTCAAATAGAGTCGAGAGGTCATTCTGGAGGTTATTCTTATGTATTATATAGATATCCCTTTTTAGTTTTTAGTGTATTGGAATAGCCAGAAGGAGATACCTGAAACTGTTGACTTGTAATCCAGTATCCTTGATTCTTGATGATGATTGTATAACTATATAGCTTTTGTGGTGTGACTGTATAATTGTGAAAACCTTGTGACTGACACTCCCTTTATCCAGTGTATGGACAAATGAGTAAAAAAAATAAAGACAAAAATAAATTAATAGGGAGGATAAGGAGTATGGGATGTTTTGGGTATTTTATTTTCATTTTTATTCTTGTTTTTACTTTTTTTTGGAGTACTGAAAATGTTTGAAAGTGATTGTGGTGATGAATACACAACTATAATATGATACTGTGAACCGTTGATTGTACACTTTGGATGATTGTCTGATATGTGAATATTTCTCAATAAAATTGCATAAAAAATCAATTGGCCATAGATGTATGGATTTATCTCTACACTCCCATTTGTCTTCTGTTGGTCTATATGTATGTCCTCGTGCCAATACCACTCTGATTACTGTAGCTTTGTAATAAATTTTGAAACTGGGAAGTGTGAGTTCTCCAGCTTTGTTCTTTTTTGAAATGATTTTGGCTGTTTGGGGTCCCTTGTACTTCCATGTGAATTTGATGGTTAGCTTTTCTATTTCTCTGAAGAAGGCTGTTGGAATTTTGATTGGGATTGTGTTAAATCTATAATTGCTTCTGATAGAATTGATGTGTTAATGATGCTAAGTCTTCCAATCTATCTATGAGCATGGATTATCTTTCCATTTATTTAGGTCTTTTTGCTGGTTTGTATATATTATGTCCCCCAGAAACAGCCATATTCTTTAATGCAGTCTTGTGGGGGCAGACGTATTAGTGTGGATTAGGTTGGAACCTATTGGTTCAGTATTTCCATGGAGGTGTGGCCACGCCCATTCAGTGTGGGCCTTGATTAGTTCACTGGAGCTCTATAAAAGCTCAGACAGAAGGAGCTCACAGCTAGCTGTAGCTGAGACAGACATTTTGAAGACGGCCGTTGGAAGCTGATGCAGACATTTTGGAGAATGCCATTTTGAAATGCAACCTGGGAGCGAGCAGATGCCAGCCACTTGCCTTCCCAGCTAACGGAGGTTTTCCGGATGCCATTGGCCATCCTCCAGTGTAGGTACCTGATTGTCGATGCGTTACCTTGGACACTTTATTGCCTTAAAGACTGTAACTGTGTAACCAAATAACCCCCCTTTTATAAAAGCCAATCCATTTCTGCTGTTTTGCATTCCAGCAGCATTAGCAAGCCAGAACAGATTTTGGTACCAGAGAAGTGGGGTGCTGCTGAGGTTGCAAATACCAAACATGTTGGAACAGCTTTTTAAATGGATGAGGGGAAGATTCTGGAAGAATTGTGAGGACCTTGATAGAATAGGCCTAAACTGCTTTGAAGAGACTGTTTGTGGAAATATGGACTCTAAAGATAATTCTGATGAGGGCTTGAGCAGAAATGATGAATGTGTTGTTGCAAACTGGAAGAACAGTGATCCTTGTTTTAAAGTGGTGGAGAATTTGGCAAAATTGAGTCCTGGTGTCAGATGAAAGGAAAAATTTGAGAGCGATGCGCTGGGATACTTGACTGATGAGATTTTGGAACTAAAATTTGTAGATATAGCTTGGCTTCTCCTTGCAGCTTATAGTAAAATGTGAAAAGAAAGGGATAAGCTGAGAAATGAACTCTTGGTTTCAAAGAGACCAGAAATTGATGGCCTGAAAAACTCTGGGCTTCCAGGGGGTAGATCCCCAGAAGCTATAGCCCCATGTGAGGATTTAACCAAACATGGAACCCAACTGCCTTTTCAGTACAAGCCAAGATTGGAGAAGGAGTTATCCAGAAAGGATTTGTGGAAAGTCCTATTGTCTGATGGCTTTGACCCCTGTGTGCTTCATGCGAAGCCAACAGAATTTTTGTGAGATCTTAACAAACGGAGCTGCTGCCAGTCTGGACTGAAGGAGATAGACAACAAAAAATTGAAGGAAAAATTTCTTCAAAGATGGAGCCATGGAGATTGAGGTCTGGAGTCAAGAGGTCTTGGGCTGGGAGAGCTGAGTGGCCCGCATGCATAGAAAGGGTGAGTTTGCCCCGGGAGAGTGGGCCTTCAGCCTTGATGTTTAGGAAGAGTGCTATTACCCCAGGCCTCAGAGAGGGTGGAGCACATTCCCAGGGGACTGGAGAGAGCCTTGCCACTGCCCCACTGTTCTGAAGGGGTTGAGCATGTGCCCTGGAGATGAAAGAGAATCAGGGTCCCCGATGTTTGAGGAGGTTGGGGCTGAGAAGGTGGTCTCCCCAATGTGTGGATATGTTGGAGCACTCACCCCAGCGTTTGGAGAGGAAAGGGCTGCCGGGTAGGCCCTTGGAAAGTGTGGGAAAGCCGTTCTCTCAAGCCCCAAGGATGCAAAGTCATTCTGTAAATGACTCTCAGACTTTGAAATCTAATGGAGTTTGCCCTGCAGGTCTTAGGAACTGTTTTGGTCCCTTAAACCCTGCTTTCCTTACTGTTTCTCCTTATGGCAATGGGAATGTTTATCCTATGACTGTCCCTCCTTTGTATATTGGAAGCAGATAACTTGTAAGTTTCAAATGTACAAAGCCTGAGGGGAATTTTGCTTTTGGACAGACCACGCCTGTAACTGATTTTGATGGGATCTTGTACTTACCTATTGTTACTGAAATGATTTAAGTTTTTGTGATATTATGATGAGATGAATCTATTTTGTATTTGGAAAGAATATGTTTTTCTGGGGTCCAGGGGGTGGAATGTGCTGGTTTGTATATACTGTGTTCCCCAGAAGCAGCCATATTCTTTAATGCAGTCTTGTGGGGGCAGATGTATTAGTGTGGATTAGGTTGGAACCTATTGGTTCAGTATTTCCATGGAGGTGTGGCCACGCCCTTTCAGCTTGGGCCTTGATTAGTTCACTGGAGCTCTATAAAAGCTCAGACAGAAGGAGCTCACAGCTAGCTGTAGCTGAGACAGACATTTTGAAGATGGCCGTTGGAAACTGATGCAGACATTTTGGGGAATGCCATTTTGAAATGCAACCTGGGAGCAAGCAGATGCCAGCCATGTGCCTTCCCAGCTAACAGAGGTTTTCCGGACACCATTGGCCATCCTCCAGTGAAGGTACCCAATTGTCAATGCGTTACCTTGGATACTTTATGGCCTTAAAGACTGGGAGTAACCAAATAAACCCCCTTTTATAAAAGCCAATCCAGTTCTGGTGTTTTGCATTCTGGCAGCATTAGCAAACCAGAACAGTCTTAATTTCTTTCAGTAATGACTTATAGTTTTCTGCATACAAATCCCTTACATCCTTGGTTAAATATATTCCTAGATATTTTATTAGTTGCTGTAGTAATTGGGATTGTTTCCTTAACTTCATTTTTGGATTCTTCATTACCAGTATATAGAAACACCACTGATTTTTGCATATTGATCTTGTACTCTGCCACTTTGCAGAATTCATTTATTAGCTTTGTTAACTTTCTTGTACTTTTTTTTTTGATTTCCTTATATCTAATCATGTCATTTGGGAATGGGGATAGTTTTACTTTTTCCTTTCCAATTTGGAAACCTTGTATTTCCTTTTTCTAGTCTAGTTTTTCTGGCTAGCACTTCCAGGAAAATGTTGAGTAGCAGTGGTGATAGTGCACATACTTGTTTTTTCTTTGTCTTAGAGGGAAAGCTTTCAGTCTTTCATCATTGAATATGATGTTAGCTGTGGGTTTTTCATAGATGCCCTTTATCATATTGAACATATTACCTTTTATTCTTATTGTTCTCAGTATTTTTATTAAGAAGGGGTGCTGGATTTTGTCAAATGACGTTTTCTGCATCTATTGAAATAATCATGAGGTTTTTTTCTTTGATTTGTTTGGTGTATTACATTAATTGATTTTCTTATGTTGAACCACCTTGCATTCCTAGGATAAATGCCACTTGATCATGGTGTATAATCCTTTTGATATTCTGTTGGGCTTGGTCTGCTAGTATTTTGTTGAGGATTTTTGCATCTATGTGCGTAAGGAATATTGGTCTGTAAGTTGCTATCCGGATTTGCTATTAGGGTGGAGCTGGCCTCATAGAATGAATTAGGATGTTCTCTGTCCTCTTCAATTTGTTTGGAAGAAATTGAAAAGGATTGGTATTAATACTTCTTTGAATGTCTGGTAAAATTCAGCAGTGAAGGCATCTGGTTGTGGACTGTTCTTTGTGGGGAACTCTTTTATTACTGATTCAGTATATTTAGTTGTTATTGGTCTGTTAAGGTCTTCTATTTCTTCTTGAGTCAGTGTATTAGTTAGGGTTCTCTAGGGAAACAGAATCAGTGAGAGGTGTCTCTGACTATCAGATTGTAAAAGTGACTCATGCAACTGTGGGTATGCACGAGTCCAAATTCTGTAGAGCAGTCAACAAACTGTCAACTCCAAGGAAGATGTCTGATGAACTCCTCAGGAAACGAACTGGCAACTTCGGCGAACTCCTCAGGAAATGAACTGGGATCTTCGACGAACGTGTTCGATGAACTCCTCAGGAAATGAACCGGCAACTTTGATGAACTCCTCAGGAAATGCTTCACTGGGCAGCCGAAGAAGAAGTGAAAGTCCTCTATCTGTCTTGCTTATAAGTCTTCAACTGATTAATTAGATTAAATCCAGCCAATTGCATTCTCTCATTGTGCAAGGCATGCCCTTTGGTGAGTCATCAGTCACAGCTGCAGTCAATTGACTCATGATTTAATAAACCAGCCTGTTGGTTTATTAACCAGCCTCAAATGTCCTCACAGCAATTGTTAGGCCAGTGTTTGCTTGACCAGACAGCTGAGTACTATCACCTGGCCAAGTTGACACATGAACCTAACCATCACAGTCAGTTTAGGTAAGTTGCATGTTTCTAGGTATATGTACATTTCATCTAGGTTGTCTAATTTATTGGCATACAACTGTTCATACTACCCTCATATATATATACATATATATGAATTATAGATACAATCCTTTTTTTATTTCTGTGGGATCAGTAGTAATGTATCCCTTTCAGTTCTGATTTTTGTTATTTAAATCTTTTCTCTTTTTTCCTTTGTCAGTGTAGCTAAAGGATTGACAACTTTATTATCTTTTCAAAGAATCAGCTTTTGGTTTTCTTGATTTTCTCTATTGTTTTTCCATTCTGTTTCTTTTATCTCTGCTCTAATATTTGTTATTTCCTTCTTTTTGGTTACATTGGTTTTGTTTCGCTCTTCTTTGCTAGTTCCTCCAGGTGTAAGGATAAGCTTTTGTTCTAGTTTGCTAATGCTGCCAGAATGCAAAACATCAGAGATGGATTGGCTTTTATAAAAGTGGGTTTATTTGGTTACACAGTTACAGTCTTAAGGCCATAAAGTGTCCAAGGTAACACATCAGCAATTGGGTACCTTTACTGGAGGATGGCCAATGATGTCTGGAAAACCTCTGTTAGCTGGGAAGGCATGTGGCCGGCATCTGCTCCAAGTTCTGGTTTCAAATGACTTTCTCCCAGGACGTTCCTCTCTAGGCTTCAGCTCCTCAAAAATGTCACTCTCAGTTGCTCTTGAGGTGTTTGTCCTCTCTTAGCCTCTCCGGAGCAAAAGTCTGCTTTCCAAGGCCGTCTCCAAAATGTCTCTGTAAGCTGAAGCTCCTTTCTCAGTTCTAGAGCATTCTTCAAAGTGTCCTTCTTGGCTGTAGCAAGCTCACTCCTTCTGTCTGATCTTGTATAGTGCTCCAGTGAACTAATCAAGGCCCATGCTGAATGGGTGGGGCCACACCTCCATGGAAACTATCCAACCAGAGTCATCACCCACAGTTGGGTGGGGCACATCTCCATGGAAACACTCAAAGAATTACAATCTAATTAACACTGACAGCTCTGCCCACACAAGATTACATCAAAGATAATGGCATTTGGGGGGACATCATACATTCAAACTAGCACAGCTTTTGATTTGAAATCTTTCTTATTTTTGATATAAGCATTTGGAACTATAAATTTCCCTCTAAATACTGCCTTGCTGCATCTTATAAGTTTTGGTATATTGTGTTCTTGTTTAAACTTGTGTCAAGATATTTCCTAATTTACCTTGTGATTTCTTCTTTGACCCATTGGTTGCTTAAGAGTGTATTTTTTTATTTCCACAAACTTTCAAATTGTTGAGTTCTCCCTCTCTCAGTGATTACTAGCTTCATTCCATTGTGGTCAGAGAAGATACTTTGTATGATTTCAATCTATTTAAATTAATTGAGACTTATTTTGTGACCTAATATATGGTATATCTTAGACAGTGATCTGTGTGCACTTTAGAAGAATGTATACTCTACTGTAGTTGGATGGAGCATTCTATGTATGTCTACTGGGTATAATTGGTTTATGGTATTGTTCATGCCCTGTTTTAGTTATTGTTCTAGCAGAGATTGGTCTATAATTTTCTTTTTGTAGTATCTTTGTCTAATTTTGTTATTAGGGTGATATTGGCTGGTGAAGTTGAACATCGTTTCTTGTTTTTGTGCCATTTGTGTTTCCTCTTCAGAAAAGTGTCTGTCCTTGTCTTTTTTCCATTTTTAATTAGGTTGTTTTTCTTTATGTTGTTGAGTTGTAGAATCTCTTTATATATTCAGGATATTAAACCCTTATCTGATATGTGGTTTCCAAATATCATCTCCCACTCTGTAGGCTGCCTTTTTACTTTTCTGACATGTACTTTGATGTGCAGAAGTGTTTAATTTTGAGGAGATCCCATATATCTGTTTCTTCTTTCAGTGCTCGTGCTTTGGGTATAAAGTCTAGGAAATGACCTACTATCACAAGATCTTTAAGGTATTTCCAAAATTTTCATCTAAAAGTCTTGCAGTCTTAGTGCTAATGTTTAGGTCTTTGATCCATTTCTAGTTAATTTTTGTATAAGGTGTGACATAGGAATCCTTTTCATTTTTTGGTTAGGGATATCCAGTTCTCTAAACACCATTTATTGAAGAGGCTGATCTTTTGCAGTTGCGTTGGCTTGTCTGCTTTATCAAAGATCCATTGTTTGTAGATGAGAGGCCTATTTCTGAATATTCAATATGATTCCATTGGTCGGTATATCTATCTTTATGCTGGTACCATGCTGTTTTGACTACTGTAGCTTTTTAGTATTCTTTAAAGCCAGATAGTGTGAGACCTCCCAGTTCGTTACTCTTTCTCAAGATATTTTTAACTATTCAGGGTACCACGCCCTTCCAAATAAATTTAGTTATTGGTTTTTCTATTTCTGCAAAGTAAGTTATTGGGATTTGAATTTGTATTGTATTGAACTATAAATCAGTATAGGTAGAATTGACATCTTAACTATATTTTAGTCTTCCAATCCATGAACATGGTATGTTCTTCCATTTTTTAAGGTCCTGTTTGATTTATCTTAACAGTTTCTTGTAGTTTTCTGTGTCTAGGTCTTTTGTGGCCTTGGTTAAGGTTATTCCTAAATACTTGTCTCTTTTGGTTGCTATTGTAAATGGAATTTTTTTCTTGATTTCTTCCTCTTGTTGCACATTACTTCTGTATAAGAACATGATTTTTGCGTGTTGATCTTGTAGCCTGCCACTTTGCTGTATTCATTGATTAGCTCTAGTAGCTTTGCTGTAGATTTTTCTGGATTTTCTTCATATAGGTTCATGTCATCTTCAAATAGGGAATGTTTACTTCTTCCTCTCCAATTTGGATGCCTTTTGTTTCTTTTTCTTGTCTAATTGCTCTAGCTAGAATTTCCAACACAATGTTGAATAGCAGTGGTGACAGTGGGCATCCCTGTCTTGTTCCTGATATTAGAGGGAAGGCTTTCAGTCTTTCCCCATTGAGTATGATGCTCGCTGTGGGTTTTTCATATATTGCCTTTATCATATTGAGAAAGTTCTATTCTTATTTTTGAAGTGTTTTCATCAAAAAATGGTATTGAATTTTGTCAAATGCCTTTGCTGCATTGAACAAGATGATCATGTGGTTCTTCTGCTTTGATTTATTGATGTGGTGTATTACATTCATTGATTTTCTTGGATTAAACCAGACTTGCATACCTCAAATAAATCCCACTTGGTCATGGTGTATAATTCTTCTAATGTGCTGCTGAATTCAATTCGCAAGAATTGTTTTGAGGATTTTGGCATCTATATTCATTAAAGAGATTGGTCTATAATTTTCTTTTTTGTAGTATCTTTGTCTAATTTTGTTAGTAGGGTGATATTGGCTTCATAGAATGAGTTAGGTAGCTTTCCCTCCTCTTCAATTTTTTTGAAGAGTTTGAGCAGGATTGGTACTAATACTTTCTTGAATGCTTGGTAGAATTTACACCACCACCACCACCCCCTTTTTTTGTTAGCCTAGGTAGGTGTCAATCAATTTTATTGATTTTCTCAAAGAACAAACTTTTGGTTTTGTGGATTCTCTTTGTTGTTTTCCTGTTCTGAATTTCATCTATTTCTGCTCTAATCTTTCTTATTTTTTTCCTTCTGTTTGCTTTGGGGTTAGTTTGCTGTTCTTTCTCTAGTTCCTCCAGGTGGACAGTTAATTCCTCAATTTTTGCTCTCTCTTCTCTTAATATAGGCATTTAGGGTAATAAATTTCTCTTTCAGCACCACCTATGCCGCATCCCATAAGTTTTGATATGTTGTGTTTTCATTTTCATTTACCTCAAGGTATTTATTAATTTCTCTTGTAATGTCTTCCTTTACCCACTGGTTGTTTAAGAGTGTGTTGTTTAACCTCCATATAGTTTTGAATTTTCAGACCTTTTGCCTGTCATTGATTTCCAACTTTATTCCATTATAATCCAAGAAAGTGTTTTATACAATATCAATATTTTCAAATTTGTTGAGACTTGCTTTGTGCCCAACATGTGGTCTGTCCTAGAGAATGATCCCTGGCACTTGAGAAAAATGTGTATCCAGCTGTTGTGGGGTGTAGGGTTCTATAAATATTTGTCAAGTCTAGTTCATTTATTGTACAATTCTACATCTGTATTTCCTTATTGATCCTCTGTCTAGATGTTGTATCCATTGATGAGAGCACTGTATTGAAATCTCCAACTATTATTGTAGAGGTGTCTACTTCTCCCTTCGTTGTTGTTGGTGTTTACCTGTGTATTTTGGGGCATTCTGGCTAGGTGCATAAATATTTATCACTGTTAAGATTTCTTGATTAATTACCACTTTTATTAATATATAATGTTTTGTTTTGTCTCTTTTAATTGTTTTACATTTAAAGTCTAATTTGTCTGATATTAATATAGCTACTCCTGCATTTTTCACATTGTTGTTTGCATGAAATGTCTTTTTCCAACCTTTCACTTTCAGCCGATTTTTGTCCTTGTGTCTAAAGTGAGTTTCTTGTAGATGGCATATAGATGGGTCCTGTTTTTTAATCCATCTTGCCAGTTATCAGCTTTTTCAAAAATCTAGGTGTGATGGTTAGGTTCATGTGTCAACTTGGCCAGGTGATAGTACCCAGCTGTCTGGTCAAGCAAGCACCGGCCTAACCATTGCTGTGAGGACGTTTGTGGCTAGTTGATAAAGCAGCAGGCTGGCTTACTAAATCATCAGTCAGTTGGCTGCAGCTGTGACTGATGATGTCAACAAAAGGACTGCCTTCCACAATGAGAGAATGCAGTTGGCTGGATTTATTCCAATCAATCAGTTGAAGACTTTTAAGCGAGACAGATAGAGGACCTTCACTTCTTCTTTGGCTGCCCAGCGAAGCATTTCCTGAGGAGTTCATTGAAGATGCCAGTTTATTTCCTGAGGAGTTCATTGAACACGTTCATGGAAGTTGCCAGTTCGTTTCCTAAGGAGTTCATCAAACACATTCATCGAAGTTGCCACTTCGTTTCCTGAAGATTTGTTGAACATCTTCATTGAAGTTGCTAGTTTGCTGCCAGCTGTACAGAATTTGGACTCGTGCCTATCCAAAGTTGCATGAGACACTTTTATAAATCTTATATTCATAGATATTTCTCATTGATTCTGTTTCCCTAGAGAACCCTAACTAATACAACTTGGTACTGGACTGGTTCTTGAGAAACAGAATCTTAAAATGGGCTTTTACAATTTGTTTTCTACTCTAATTAGATTCAAAGGCACTAATGACTCCATTTCCAATAATCAAGAGGGCACTTACAGTCCATGGCATCAGTTGGCAAAGGAGATATGCAAAATAGCACCGTTTGATTCTCCTAATCATACTCTTGTATGAAGGAAGGCTCTGGGTGACAGTGTTTTTGACACCTTCACAGAATTTTGCAGAATTAAGAGGTATAATGATGTTGGCTGGCTGCTCTTAGATGTGATAGATAAAGTTATAAGGGAAAGGGATGAACTAAAGGCTTCAAATTTAAAACTTAAATGCCGTTATGACAGATGTAAAGGTTTCTATGTGTGCCCTGAAAGAAAATCTTATTTCCTGTGGCCGCAGACTTGAGATTTCTGAAAACCAGACACAGACTCTCATTATGCGAGTAGCAGATTTACAGTGTAAATTAAAATCTCAACCTCTCAGTGTGTCTGCTGTTAAAGTAAAGGCATTGATTGGAAAAGAATGGGATCCTGAAACTTGGGATGGGGACATATGGATTGATAATAATGGAAGTGAGGACATTGGAACCCTGGATTCTGCTGAGTCATTGTTAAATTTACCTGTAGTGGGCTGTCCTGAGGAAACAGCTTCCCCACCTCCAGACTGCCCTAAGGAGCCTACCATCCAACCTCCACCTAAAGAGATTAACCCTTCAGTGCCTGCTAATCCTGTAATCACCTCCCCTGAGGAAGCAGCCCTCACTCCTCTGTCTGAGAGATTAATACTATTTTACAAGATGAAAATGCAACAGAATGTCCTGAGGTAAATGGCTTGAGAGATACTTCTAATTTTTTTCATGGCCCACCCCCACCACCAGTCTTTGCTTCAAGACCTACAACTAGACTAAAGTCCCAACAGGTCCCAAAGGATGAGGTACAAAATGTGACCCATGAGGAAGTACACTATACTCCAAAAGAACTGTATGAATTTTCCAACTTATACAGAAAGAAACCAGGGGAATATGTGTGGGAATGGATGTTAAGGGTGTAGGATAATGGTGGAAGGAATATAAGGTTGGATCAGGCTGAATTTACTGATATGGGCCCACTAAGCAGAGATTCTGCATTCAGTATTGTAGCTCAAGGGGATAGGAAGGACGTTAACAGTTTGGGTGGTTGGCTGAAACATGGATCAAAAGGTGGCTGGCACTACAGGAGAATTGAAATGCCAGAACTGCCCTGGTATAATGTGGAGGAAGGGATTCAAAAGCTTAGAGTGATTGGAATGTTAGAGTGGATTTATCATGGAAGACCTGCTCACACACCCCTGGAATGTCCAGAGGACACACCTTTTACCAGGACTGTGAGGAATAAATTTGTGAGACTAACTCCATCATCCCTGAAGAGCTCTGTAGTCGCCCTTCTCTGTAGGTCAGATATTACTGTAGGAACTGCTGTCACTGAGCTGGAATCCTTAAACACAATGGGGATAATCAGATCCCCAGTAAGCAGAAGCCAAGTGGCTGCAGTTAATCACCACAGACAAGGTGGGCATGGCTCCCATAATAGAAAACAGGCTCAAAGCAGCAATCAAAATAATCTGACTCACAGAGACTTATGGCATTGGCTAGTAGATCATGGAGTACCAAGTAGTAAAACAGATGGGCAGTCAACTAAATTCTTGTTTGAACAATATAAGCAGAATTCCAGGTCAAGTGAACAAAAGTCTCCCTTGAATTACAAAAACAGAGTGTCACGGCCCCTTAATCAATTCACAGACTTGAGACAGTTTATAGATCCAGAGCCTCTTGAATGAGGGGAAGGCTGGGTACACTTGGGGAAGGACCCTGTTACACTGCCAAAAATTTATACTGTTAATCTTCCTCCCGGCCTTCCCCAGGGGGACCTACAGCCTTTTACCAGGGTAACTGTGCATTGGGGAAAAGGAAATGATCAGATATTTTGTGGATTATTAGACACTGGTTCAGAAGTAACATTAATCCCAGGAGACCCAAAACATCACTCTGGTCCACCAGTCAGAGTTGGGGCTTATGGTGATCAGGTGATCGATGGAGGTTTAGCTCAGGTCCATCTCACAGTGGGTCCAGTGTGTTCCTAGACACATTCTGTGGTTATTTCCCCAGTGCTGGAATGCATAATTGGGCTAAACATACTCAGCAACTGGCAGAATCCTCACATTGGTTCCCTGACTCATGGAATGAGGGCTATTATGATGGGAAAGGCCAAGTGGAAGCCACTAGAACTGCCCCTGCCTAGCAAAATAGTAAACCAGAAGCAATACCAGATTCCTGGAGGGATTGCAGAGATTAATGCCACTCTTAAGGACTTCAAGGATGCAGGGGTGGTGATTCCCACCACATCCCCATTCAACTCTCCTATTTGGCCTGTGCAGAAAACAGATGTGTCTTGGGGGATGACAGTGGATTATTGTAAGCTTAACCAGGTGGTGACTCCAATTGCAGCTGCTGTTCCAGATATGGTATCATTGCTTGAGCAAATGAACATATCCCCTGGTACCTGGTATGCAGCTATTGATCTGGCAAATGCTTTTTTCTCAATTGCTGTCAGTAAGGACCACCAGAAACAGTTTGCATTCAGCTGGCAAGGCCAGCAGTTTACATTCACGGTGCTACCTCAGGGTTATATCAACTTTCCAGCCCTATGTCATAATATTGTCCACAGGAATCTTGATCATTTCTCCCTCCCACAAGACATCCCACTGGTCCATTATATTGATGATATCATGTTGATTGGACCTAGTGAGCAAGAAGTAGCAACTACTGTATATTTGTTGGTAAGGTATTTGCATGGCAGAGGATGGGAGATAAATCCAACAAAGATACAGGGGACTTCCACCTCAGTAAAATTTCTAGGGGTCCAGTTGTGGGGCCTGTCGAGATATCCCTTCAAAGGTGAAGGGTAAGCTGTTGCATCTGGCCCCTCCTATGACCAAAAAAGAGGCACAACACTTAGTTGGCCTCTTTGGATTTTGGAGACAACATATTCCTCATTTGGGTGTGCTACTCCAACCCATTTACCGAGTGACCAGAAAAGCTTCTAGTTCTGAGTGGGGACCAGAACAAGATGAGGCTCTGCGACAGGTCCAGGCTGCTGCACAAGCTGTTCTACCACTTGGACCATATGATCCAGCTGACTCAATGGTGCTGGAAGTGTCAGTTGCAAATAGATATGTTTTTGGAGCCTTTGGCAGGCTCCTATAGGAGAATCACAATACAGGCCCTTAGGATTTTAGAGTAAAGCTTTACCATCCTCTGCAGATAACTACTCTCCATTTGAGAAACAGCTTTTGGCCTGCTACTGGGCCTTAGTAGAGACAGAATGCTTAACCATGGGCCACCAAGTTACCATGAGACCTGAGTTCCCTATCATGAGCTGGGTGTTGTCTGACCTTCCAAGCCATAAAGTTGGGTGTGCACAGCAGCATTCCATCATAAAATGGAAATGGTATATAAGAGATAGAGCTTGAACGGTCTTGAAGGCACAAGTAACTTACATGAGGAAGTGGCCCAAATGCCCATGGCCCCCACTCCTTCCACCTCACCTTCTCTTTCCCAGCCCACAGCTATGGCATCTTGGGGAGTTCCTTACAATCAGGTGACTGCGGAATAGAAAACTTGGGCCTGGTTTACAGATGGTTCTGCATGATATGCAGGCACCACCTGAAAGTGGACAGCTGCAGCACTGCAGCCCCTTTCTGGGTTGTCCCTGAAGGACAGTGGTGAGGGGAATCCTCCCAGTGTGCAGAATGTCAAGCAGTGCACCTGGTTTTTCCTTTTGCTTAGAAGGAGAACTGGCCAGAGGTGTATTTGTATACTGATTCATGGGCTGTTGCTAATGGTTTGGTCAGGGACTTGGAAGGAACATGATTGGAAAATTGGTGACAAAGAAGTCTGGGGAAGAGGTATATGGATAGACCTTTCTGAGTGGGCAAAAAACATGAAGATATTTGTGTCCCATGTGAATGCTCACCAGAGGGTGACTTCAGCAGAAGATTTTAATAACCAAGTGGATAAAATGATCTGTTTGGTGGATACCAATCAGCCTCTTTCCCCAGCAACTCCTGTCACTGCCCAATGGGCTCATGAACAAAGTGGTCATGGTGGTAGGGATAGAGGTTATGCATGGGCTCAGCAACATGGACTTCCACTCACCAAGGCTGACCTGGCCACATTCACTGCTGAGTGCCCAATCTGCCAGCAGCAGAGACCCACTCTCAGTCCCCAATATGGCACCATTCCCTGAGGTGATCAGCCTGCTACCTGGTGGCAGGTTGATTACATTGGACCACTTCCATCATGGAAGGGGCAGTGATTTGTTCTTACTGGAGTAGACACATACTCCACATATGGGTTTGCCTTCTCTGCACAAAATGCTTCTGCCAAAACTACCATCCATGGACTTTCAGAATGCCTTATCCACCATCATGGTATTCCTCACAGCATTGCTTCTGACCAAGGAACCCACTTCACAGCAAATGAAGTGAGGGAATGGGCACATGTTCATGGAATTCTCTGGTCTTACCATGTTCCCCATCATCCAGAGGCAGCTGGGTTGACAGAATGGTGGAATGGCCTGTTGAAGACTCAATTACAGTGCCAACTAGGTGGCAATACCTTGCAGGGTTGGGGCAGTGTTCTCCAGGAAGCTGTGTATGCTCTGAATCAGCATCCACTCTGTGGTGCTGTTTCTCCCATAGCCAGGATTCATGGGTCCAGGAATCAAGGGGTGGAAACAGGAGTGGCACCACTCACTATCACTCCTATTGATTCACTTGGTAAGTTTTTGCTTCCTGTCCCTGTAAGCTTAAGCTCTGCTGGTCTACAAGTCTTTGTTCCAAAAGAAGGAGTGCTTCCACCAGGAAACAACAATAATCCCATTGAACTGGAAGTTAAGACTGCCACCTGGCCACCTTGGGCTTCTTATGCCTCTGAATCAACAGGCAAGGAAGGGGATTACTGTACTGGCTGGGGTGATTGATCCTGACTATCAAGGGGAAATAGCACTGCAACTACACAATGGAAGTAAAGAAGAGTTTTCCTGGAATAAAGGCGATTCCCTAGGGCATCTCTTAGTACTACCATGCCCTGTGATTAAAGTCAATGGAAAATTGCAACAGCCCAATCCAGGCAGGACTACCAGTGGCCAAGAAACTTCAAGAATGAAGGTTTGGGTCACCCCACCAGGCAAAGAACCATGGCCAGCTGAAGTGCTTGCTGAAGGTAAAGGGAACATGGAATGGATAGTGGAAGAAGGTAGTGATAAATATGAACTACAGCCACACGACCAGTTATAGAAATGAGGACTATGATGGCATGAATATTTCCTCCTTGTTTTGTTATGATTATGTTTGTAGTTGTCTGTAAAGCAAATATCTTTGCTTTCTTCTCTGTCTTATTCCCTTATCATACGGCGTAAGCTGTATTGTTCATTTTGCTGTATGTAAGCTAAAGGAAATCAATTTTAAGAGTTAATGTCACCCAAGGACTTTCACCCTATTCTGGAGTGATTTAGTGTGTTTCCAGTTGTACGCTGCACAGAGGAGTATTGTTAGGTGAAATATATTTCTGCTATTGTTCTCTACTTAGAAATAAATTATGGTTTTAGGTGATATGTATAACTGCCAAGTTGACAAGGGGTGGACTGTGGTGGTTAGGTTCATGTGTCAACTTGGCCACATGATGGTACCCAGCTGTCTGGTCAAGCAAGCACTGGCCTAACCGTTGCTGTGAGGATGTTTTTGGCTGGTTAATAAACCAACAGACTGGCTTATTAAATCATCAGTCAATTGGCTGCAGCTGTGACTGATGACATCAGTGAAGGGCGTGTCTTCCACAATGAGAGAATGCAGTTGGCTAGATTTAATCCAATCAAGTGAGACAGACTGAGGACCTTCACTTCTTCTTCGGCTGATCAGCGAAGCATTTCCTGAGGAGTTCGTTGAAGTTGCCAGTTTGTTTCCTGAGTTCATCGAACACGTTCATTGAAGTTGCCAGTTCATTTCCTGAGGAGTTCATTGAACATTTTCTTTGGAGTTGCTAGTTTGCTGCCTGCCATACAGAATTTGGACTCATGCATACCCACAGTTGCCTGAGACACTTTTATAAATCTTATATTCATAGATATGTCTCATTGATTCTGTTTCCCTAGAGAACCCTAGCTAATACACTAGGCATACCTTAATCTCTCCCTCATTTTTCAAAGACTATTTTGCTGGATATAGGATTCTTGGGTGTTGACAATTTTTTCCTTTTAGCACTTTAAATATGTCATCTCAGTGCCTTCTTGTCTTCATGTTTCTGATGAGGTCTTAGCATTTACTTTATTGAGGGTCCCTTGTACGTGACACATTGCTTCTCCCCTGTAGATTTCAGAATTCTCTCTTTATGTTTGGCATTCAACAATTGATTATTATATGTCTAGGTGTTAGTCTATTTGGATCTATTCTTTTTAGAGTTTGTTGAGCTTCATGGCTGTGTATATTCATGTCTGTGCCAGTTTGAATATATTGTGTCCCCCAAATGCCATTATCATTGATGTAATCTTGTGTGGGCAGATGTTATCAGTGTTGATTAGATTGTAATTCTTTGAGTGTTTCTTTGGAATGTGCCCCACCCAGCTGTGGGTGATGACTCTGATTGGATAATTTCCATGGAGGTGTTGCTCCGCCCATTCAGGGTGGGTCTAAGTTGATCAGTGGAGCCATATAAATGAGCTGACATAACAGAAAGAACTCAGTGCAGCTGTGAGTGATGTTTTGAAGAGGAGCTACAGCCAAGAGGGACATTTTGAAGAAAGCACAGGAGCTGCAGATGAAAGACATTTTGAAGATGGCCGTTGAAAGCAGACTCTTGCTCCAGAGAAGCTGAGAGAGGACAAATACCCCAAGTGCAACTAAGAGCAACATTTTTGAGGAACTGCATCCTAGAGAGGAAAGTCCTGAGAGAAAGCCATTTTGAAACCAGAA